>NW_013665617.1:1858538-1942133 GCF_000517525.1 Limulus polyphemus
ACCACCCACCGCCAACTCTGGAGCTACTCTTTTACCAACGAATAGTGGGATTGACCGTCACATTATAACGCCCACATGGTTGAAAGAGCGAGCGTGTTTAGTGGGATGGGGATTCGAACCCGCAGATTGCTAGTCGAGCGCATGAACCACCTGGCCGCTTCTTATCAAAATATATTTCTTATATATAAAACACAGCTTGAGATTTATTTAAAATATCTGAAATACGCGATCATTGCAAAAAAGCTAATTAATAAAATGCAATTATCACAGTCAAAGAGACAAATCCCTAAAGCTGTTGATCTTTCAAGAACATTAAGGTTTTTGAATAAAAAAAAATGTTGCTATTGCAGCATGCAAAGAAATGTATCTAAATAAAACTTTTAATTTTAGGTATAAACAAATAAATATAATATTTAATAATGTTATATATGCATCATTATACAAAAGTTATTTCACGAATGTATTTTAGTATTATTCGTTTTAAGTACAAAACGTGAGCCTTAAAACCTTAAAGCTTAAAATAGATTTACCAGAGTTGTTTGATTTTACACCATTGTAACTGAATAAATAATAACATTCAAACGATAATTAACATCCTCACACACTCTGCTATAAAATAGAATAACAAACTGCGTTATGTATCTAATTTCAGAGTCCAAAACATGGTAGTAAGGTCCAAAGTACGAGCCGAAAACTCTTTACTTAAAGATCTCCTAGACTTAAAACTGCGTCCTATAAGAAAGGAATATTGCGCTGCATCATGTATTTGTTAACGTATTCGCCATACCAATGTGCTTGTAAATGTCGGAGGACGAATAAAGTAAGAACATTTGTGCAACTTACGAGTTACTGCCAGCGATGATGATATCAGAACTCCGATAGCAACGCAGAAGAACATCGCTGTAGCTCTTATCTTCCTTGGCAGTTGTAGAAAATCCAGTACAAACCTTAAAAAATTAATAATAACTATATGTCGCTACTTTACAAAATTGAAAACATTTGCATTGTATATACAAAAATACACACTATTATCTACACTTACGAAATAAGTTTACTAGATTTTCTATTAATTGCACGCTTTTACACTTTTAAAGCAATTTTACAAACACTTTAATGAAATATGAGTTTTCTTCCAGAAAATAATATTTGGCAGAAATGTTTTTATTTCATTTAGAATATTATTTCATTTTTACAGTAGCGACGAAAGTTAACATAGAGAATAGTCAATCTCAAATTGTTTCATCAAAGTATATCTGGCCGGACCTACTGGGACTACTGCCGAAAAAGTCGATAACAGCAAGTGTATCCAACTGATAAATTAGTGTATTGTAACAATTATAAGTAATAATGGTACATTAAATTAGCTATCGTTCATTAGTAAGGTATTTTTTAGTTCTATGTTAGCTGGTTTTAATCAAACATTAACAATAATTTACAAGTTACACAACTTTTTCAGATTCCTAATGTTCAAGTAATTTACACATTCTCACTCATTGAATCGTAGCCCTTTACTTTATAAAATTCTTTGTGTTTACAACAAAATGATTTTGCATCCTTCCACCAGAGAAAAAAAAATTGACATCTAGCGAAGGAAATGTTATTAACTAAAAATGTTCTTTATTCTATTTTACAATACATAACAGTTATGTAGAATAATTATATTTCAGAAGAAATTCTTACAAGATGAATCACCGAGTTTTTTCTGAATAAATTTCAAAATGGGCGTACTTGGTTTATTTTATTTTCAATAATTGTGTTTCATCAAAAGCTGTCATTCTTTTCAATAAAGATGTTTTTATAAATCTAAAATAAAAAACGTAAGTGTCATTTAAAACTAATAAGAAGTGAAATTCTAATAAAACAGTAATTTCCAATCAAAGACTAAAACACAAATAAAAAAATGGTATTAAGGTAACCAGTAAAAAAAGCAGGATCCAAACAAAAGCTATAAAGTTGTTTGCTTGTTTTAGCGCAAAGTTACGCAATAGGCTATCTGCGCTGTGTCAACCGCGAGGAATCGAACGCTAGATTTTAATGGTGTAAGTTCATAAACGTACCGCAGACTCACTAAGGAACGAATAACCGAAAACTTGTCAGCAATCAGGATGCCAATAATGTTGTGTAGATCAGTTGCACCACTGGTTGAAATTCGTCTCGTTAAGATGGTTAACATCATTACTGTTAACAAAATGTCGATTTTCTCCGTTAAGATAGTTAACATCATTACTGTTAACAAAATGTCGATTTTGGCCAGCCAAAACAGATTTTTACAAGTTTGTCATGTGATATTTCATTCCTTAGAGCAACATTTGAATTTACTACACATTTTGAGAATAGCACACCTGTCTCTACCCTTAAATCTTTATACTAATTTGGACCTTTCTGAACAATCACATTGTCAACTATCAACGCATGACTGTATTCTGGTGCAGTTAATTTTCACATAATAAAGGGGTGACATTCCTATAGTATTTTCCTTTTATATTCGTCATCCCTCACAGTTTCCATAATTATTTCTAATACTGTATATAAGTATATACACAATTCTAAGATGAATATAAATCAGCCTTATATAAAATTCTGTGTTAACATGTTGATCTATATTTTTTTCTAGCCACGACTTTTAAGTTGATAAAATAGATCAAAGCTGAATTTCTCTAAGTGGATAATTTACCAATAAATCATTTAGATGCATATGATTAATATTCACTGATTACTTATCACAAAAATAAAGCCTGAAGATATGATTGTTTTTATGTTATTATTTAAACGTTAACGCCAATCTATACTTAGTCTCTGCCCCCCCCCCCAGTAGCACAGCGGAATGCCTGCGGACTTACAACGTTATAAAAAGGTTTTCTATACCCGTAGTTGGCAGAACACAGATAGCCCATTGTAGAATTTAAGTCAGGAAATGATGGTTACTCCCTTCCAGCTTCTACCCCCCAGTGGCACAGCGGTTTGTCTGCGGATTTACAACTCTAGAAACCGGGTTTCGATACTCGTTGTGGGCAGAGCACAGATAGCCCATTGTGCAGCTTTGTGCTTAACTTCAAACAAAACAAAAACCAACTTGCACCTGACATTACATAAAAAACTTGCGTGATTCGGCACATTTCACTCGAAATAAGCTTTTTGGGAGTTTTTATTCAAGTGTCAGTTTATTCGTATTTACGAACTTTTGGGTTTTTCGCTTTCTTTTGTTTTATGAATGTGTTTGTTCTGCGACCACATTCCCTTAAGTAATTAGCTGTGCTGACTCTGAAATCTCACACTCTCAGATAAAACAAAAACTAAGCACTGTGCTTGTCTACCACAAAACTCTAACAAAACTAATAGTCAAGCTTACAGTCCTCAGAGAAAATTAGATGATCCGCAGAGCTGTGTTGAAGCTTCTAAGTACTAGGGATACTCTTAAAAAGAGAGCATGCTTAAAACCCAACAATATATATATATATATATATATATATATACACATAACTACAACAGACTAAATGAATAACCAACAATAAAGTGAGGATTCTACTCAGTAAATCAGTGAAGAGCAATAAATAAATTTGAAGTATAAATATATTCTGATATTCAATTAACGAAGTTTGACGCATATGAGGGAGGTCATCAGCAGATTATTGTTCCTTGGTTTGTTTGTTGTTTTTAGCGCAAAGCTACACAATAAACTACCTGTGCTCTGTCCACCACTGGAAATCAAACCCCGAAGTTTAGCATTGTAAGCCCGTAAACTTTCCGATGACCCAATGGTGGACCATCAGCAGGTTATACTCGATTACAATTTAAAATGTTTATGTGACTCAAATTACAACAATGCTCTCTCAAGATAAAAATTTACAAACACTTTTAATGGGTAGCGTCAGTTTGATTTTTTAAAATAATTAAACAATAATGAAAATTATAACGAGAGTTGATTACTCTTTGAAGTTCAATAAATAAAAATATAGTTTTCGGATATTTGTTTAATGAATATTTTACGATTTTGATTAGCAGAGCTTCTGCTATTTTCCCTTCTTTTCTGATAAGTTTTCTGCGTAAGAATGATTACAGTAATTGCAATAATTTTATAATTTTTTTATTTGTTTTTTTTTCAATAGTATATTTTTTAATAACATTCTTGGTCTTTGTTATCATTTTTATATAACTAAAAACTGTTGATACCAAGTTTTTAAGAGTCATTGCCATAAATTCATGGGTCTTTCAGTGACGTGCTCAACGGAAGGAACAATGCTGATAATAATGTTCTTATTTTGTGGTTGTTTATTGTTTTGACGTTGGATACTTTTTTATTTTTGCTTCGTCATTTATTTTTATTATTCTTTCTGAATAATAGTTTTTTTGAGTGAAGATTTTATACGTACTTTCCAGTTCATCATTTAATTTGCTGGAGAAATAAATGTTAAGTTGAATTTGAACAAAGCCCTCTAAGGTCCTAACTTTTGTTGTAAAGAGTGTTCAGATTTCAGGTTAAGTTATCGTTATGCTTGGAATCCTTCGTTTGGTTTGTTTTTTGTTAAGTACAAAGCTGCATAATAGGCTATCTGCGCTCTGCCTTCCACGGAAGAAAGTTTCCAAGTTTATTTTTATTTTCTGTTGTTATTTGATTGTCGGAATGATGATTGTTGATATGGCTTAGGGAAAAATATTTTTCATTGTCTGAGTTGAAAGAAAAGAACAAATACTTGTAAAAAGATGAAAACTAAAACCATCTCTATATGAAAAACAAGTGAACAGAATACCGAATGTTGAATATATTACGAAAAAAACAACAATTATCTGTCAAGAACTAATATATTGGTTACAAAGTTATAGAAACAAAACCCATACAACTAAATTGACTTTCCAATCGTGCATAAAACACATTTAAAACGTGAATCATAATGTCAATCTATTCAGCTTTCCATAGCAACTTGGGAAATTGTCTTTAACTTTGGTCATCTTTCCATAATTATAATAATTTGACAATACTACCAAGAGTATTTCTCATTTTCTTCAGTCCCTAAAAAGTTAGACGAAAAACAAAAATGATAAGTTTTATGTGCAAAATTTATAAAATCCTTAGGGAAGTATAGAAGCTAATAATAAATATAACTGTCCAAGACCAAAAATACAGGATTAATGCATCTAAAGGAAATGTAATAGCTGATTCTGACCTCAACAAAAAGTTCTATTTTCAGGTTAACAAAGAATTTTATTGTCATTTCATTAGCCTTTATATGGGTGGAAGTATATCAAGTTTGTTACCCAATGTTCTTGACTCAATATGAAAAAAAAAGTATTTTCTAATGCAATATAAAATCTCGTACATTGGATGAACTATGTAGAATATGAGTTTTCTTTCGCTTTAATTCAGACATGAAAAAAGAATGATTCCTAAACAGTATCATCAACCTTCACTTCACCCTTGAAAAAAAATCTGTCCATCGACTGTTCAAATGTTTACGTCATTGGAATACCAACAGGATTTGATATGTACGCTAATACGTAAGAAACACAATTATAACTATACCTCTCTTAGAAACGCGGGCACCATGTACAAAAAATTAGGAACTTTAATTAAAAATGTTTATTCAAACTCATTATAAAATTTGGTTAATAAAATAATTAATAAAACGAAAAAACAAGATATTCAACGTAAAAAACCAATAAATAATCACAACTTCTTTCAGTAAAAATCTCAACAATGTATGAAAACGACTCTTAAAGACAACCAGCATCGGTTTTAATTATTCGGAAAACAGGGTTAAAAGTCGAAATATTATTAAAAATTATTCTATACCGAAAAACAAAACAAAGAAGTAATTCACGTAATTATTCTTGTGTAGGTAACACGGGGAGTGACATGAACACCTCAAACAGCCCCAGTATGTTTATCAACACCTCGGAGAAACTAAACTTGTGATATTTGAGAACAGCTTTGAAATTATAGAGAGAGAAACTGAGCTGAACTGACGGAAAATAGCAGAACCCCTGTTAACCAAAATCAATAAGCCTTCACTACACAAATATTCAAGAGTTTCTCTTTATCTGTATGAGTTAAACACTAGATGGAAAACATCATAGTTTATATTACTGCTTAGATATCATATATAAAATCAAGATAATACCATAACAGCACTGCTTCACTCATCTGTATTTAACCTAAATTTAACAATCAAAATCCACGATAACCTCAAAAAACACGACGATCAGCTTAAATGCATCCAACTTTTTCACTTGCGTACCAATCCCTGATACACTACAAATACTCCGCCAACAGCTTTAAAATTATAGAACTCTTAAGGAACGCATACAACTGACAATAATAGAACTCAAAATCTTCTGTGTCAACACAAACTACATGTAACATGAAGATAAATTCTTTCGACAATAAGAAGGCTTAGCCATGGTCTTACCCCTATCACCAATACTCCGTAACCTCTTCATGAAACATTTCAAAGTTAACGCTCTTAAAGAAATGTTCTGCTCTCTAGAATTTGGCTCAGATACGTTGATGAAGCATTCATAATCGCCACACACTCCAAGAATATAAAGACAGGTATCATAGAATGAACAAGATTTGAAATACCGAAAACGATTATAAGTAAAATGGAAGAAAACACACCAATAGAATCCTAATTAACAATGGATACACTAAACACTTGATAAATAAGATAAACATCAAGAATGAACAAGAAGAAAATTTCCGACATAAATTCCAATTTCCTTTGCCAGAGGCTTATCTGAATACATACAGATGATATGTAAACAGCATAAGATCAGAACATTATATAATACGATCGCAACTAGCACACACCAAAATACTCAAGGACACAATGGAAGGGAAAACATCATTTACAGCGTCCCTTATGAATGTGGATTACTATACTTTGGGAAAACAAGTAACACCGATCAACCTGCAAAACCCACCTTGCCAGAGAAGAAGACAATATTGTATGATAAATTAAAATAACACTAAAATAACAGGATATGAACCATACAGGAAAAAAAGAAAGATAAAAGAAGTCTCTACATCCACCTAACTGATAAACTCAGTCAGCTTAGCAAAAAAACAAATAAAATCTAGATACTCTACTTGAAAATGTTCAAGTAGTCAGTTGATAACACACAAGAGTTCCATCAAGAAGACCCAGGGTCAAATCTCGGCTACTATCAATATACATAAGTACTTCTCAGGACTTACTCAGAAATTGTAACAAATTAATAGTCGAAATGTAGGATAAAATAGAGAAATAGTCATAGAAAAATATTATGTCAATTAATTAGACATAGAAAATTACATCAGAACTGTGCATTGTGTAATTTGGATTACGTAATTACTTTTCACTTGTTTATTTGTTTATAATTATGCACAAAGCTACACAATGGGCTATCTGTGCTCTGCCCACCACGGGTATCGAAACCCGGATTCTAGCGTAGTAAGTCCGCAGACATACCGCTGTACCAATGGGGGGTATTTTTCACTTGTAATAGAGTATAACTTCTTGACGGCCTACTCTTTGTGTCCATTATATTTGCTGTTAAGCGAAAAGCTACACACTGGGCTATCTCTATTGTACCTATATTGAAATAAATTTTCATCCGTCACAATCAGTCTATAAATGTCAACTTCTTCTCCACTTATTTCATACAACATCTCTCTGAAGTTAATGTCTCTATTTTACTTAAAGCCAAGTACTTCATTATCATAATGCTTTCTACACGATCGTGTACTAATTGCATTTCTGTAATCGAGTATCAATCATGTGCACTCTCTGATTTTGAATCAGCAAAGGACAAAAAACATCTGTAGTTAACGTGATTTGTATCACAAATATTAGACCTATTTGTTTCTAATTTAAACGTAACAGGAAAGCATCCCGATGAAATCAGTACTAAAATGTAACACCGAATCGATGAAGAAATTAAGCCTACTCTTCTAGCCCACGTTCTTAATCTAGACATTTCTGGAAGCTTGCTTTGTTGTTTAGACCGAAGAAAGTTCAATTGAACGTGTCTTTAATGTCTGAAATATTCTCCAAAGTTTAGTGAACAGTTTGAGCCATATATAAAAAGTAAGTTAGGTTACACTAATAAGTCCGTTAGTGCGAGTATTTTTGCTTAATTTGGTAGTCAGTTAATGAGTAATCAGTGCACGATTTAGTCATTTTATCTGTTATTGTTAGTCACTTAGTCGTTGTGTTCAGTGTTGTGAATATTGGGTTTGCATTTCGATGAGGAAATAATCATAGAAATCAACAAGTAAATGGAATTTCTTGTAGACATAGTTTATTTTAGGATTTAGACTTATCTCACCGAATATTGGCTAGGTGGAACTTCAAGATGGAGAAATAAAAGGTTTTTGTTATCGTCAAATGGACTGGAGTTTTCCATTTTTCTTTTAGCTAAATACTCTAAAAGAACCCAGCCAACTAGAGAAACCATTACAACACTGTACTTGATACTTTAGTGTTATGTTCCCATAACCTATCCACAAAGACATATATATTTTAAATTTAATATTCTAATAAATTCAATAGTGCGTGAAAAGCAAAAAAAAAATCTTTATATGAAAACCTAGTAATAATAATCACAAAACGTATAACTACTAAAGATTTGTTTGTTTGTTTTGAATTTTGCGCAAAGCTACACCAGGTCTATCTGCACTAGCCGTCCCTAATTTAGCGGTGTAAGACTAGAGGGAAGGCAGCTAGTCATCACTACCCACCACCAACTCTGGAGCTACTCTTATACCAACGAATAGTGGGATTGACCGTCACATCATAACTCTCCCACGGTTGAAAGGGCGAGCATGTTTGGTGTGACGGGAACTATTAAAGAAATTTCAAAAATAAGATAACGTTGAACTGGAAATGTCATTTAGCTATTTCAAGTGTTATTTGCATTATATAAATTTGTACTAAAAGCTTATATTGAATAAGACGTAAATGCTGGAATAGGATATATTTTGATGCCCACCTATTGGCTCAGCGGTAAGCTTGAAGGCTTATACGCTTAAAAGCGGGTTCTGATACCCGTGATTGGCAAAGAACAAATAACTTAGTATAATTTGCGCTTAAACATAAACGAACAAATACATTTTGATTACAAAAAAGATATATTGAAAAGACATGGCTCTTTCAGTGATATGAAGTTTAAATAACAACGTAAAAAAACGGTTTTGGTTTAGATATTTTACAACTAGGAAGATCTACTGTCGAAAGAGTAAAACCAAATAAACACTGAATTTGTTGTATTTGTTTTATCGTGATAGAAGATGTTTTTGATTTGTAATAACACATTGTCAGACCAAAGAAAAGAAATCTGTATCTTCTGTCTCAATCAATCTATATACTATATGTCGTCTTCTTTGCTTATTTTACACAGTATTCCTCTCTGAAGTAAATGTCTCCATCATACTTAAAGCCAAGTACTTCGTTAAAATAATGCTTTCTACAACTTCGTGTACTAAATTGGATCGGTGAAACGGACACTAATAAACGATCCCATGTTTCATTCTCTGCCAAACACAATATAGATAATAAGCTGTGGCAGACTCTTCAGTTGACGATTAAGCTTCATCTCAGGTTTTACTTAGTATCATCCTAGCAGCGTAAAAATAATTATTATCGTAGTATGATTAAGCGCAACGATTCGTTAAAAAAACAGCTTGAAATTCTGTCGCTTGAAGACATATTTTTCTGAAGTCTCAAAGCTATTTAATGATGGTGGTGATTATGTTTTTAGTAACAAAACAAAAACTGTATTTTATTATTTTCAAAGAGGTTAGTGTGCATCTTCAGTATCTACATACATTTTACATCTTGATTCCTAAACTGATAACAAACATGCGAAATTGGTCGTATATAAATATCTTATATAACAAGGAACTTCCTGCCCATAAAGTTCAGATTCAATAAAGTCCTGAAACCGGACTAATCTGACTGACATGTGTAGTGGCATAGGAGCGTTGTATTATTTGGTAGCGTGATTTCTTTGTGTTTAAGTTAGTAAAGAAGAAAATAGATGCGAAAAGAGACAGAGGATAAATAAAAGACAAGAGCCAAGAGAGCAACAAGTCACAGTTATGATCTCTAATTTATATGAAATACACGTTGATATCTTCATTTGCTTTAGGAATATGATAAACAAATTAACAAATATGATTAACAAAATAGCGGAATCAAGGGGAAATGAGAGAAAGAAATGAAGAGAAAATAAGATGCCCACAATTAGATTTATTCACTTGATCATCTGTATCTGAGGGACAGGAAAGACAACCATAATCATTACTACTAACTCAGTGTGTTTGTTTCATTTTTTTTCACCTATTACTGATCTCTTGTTTTGAGGATTTTTCTATATAAACTTTTTGTTATTCAGGTTTAACATTCTTAAAACGATATAGCAACACGATGTTAAATGTTACTGAAAAAATATTTTTGGATGATTCTTATTACAGCAAACATTTGTCATAATTACTCTTTTTACGCACCAAGACATAAAAATGCGAATCGTTTTCAGCAGCATCACAGCACGAACATTGGACCTTTCAATATGCAGCTTCGTAGGTTAACAATAAGACCACAACTGGTCACCTCGTTTTGTGATTCGAAAATTTATAACTAAATTCTTGCAATGTTGTAAGATATTTATCTATATTGTAATTATAGTTTCTATTTTTCGGTGTTTATTTTTAACAGTTTTATAGTTTTATTTAGATATTTTGAAATCGGAGTTTTAGATTTTAATACTGTAATGCGTATGCTAGTATACTGTGTATTCTCTACACACTAATTCCTCTTATGGGAATAATAACAGGTACAAAGCATAGTTCTAGTTATGTTAAAGCTTCGTAAGAGCAGCTAATATTTTATAGGAAGGTATAAAAACAAACTTACCACAAACGGACGAGCCCGTATGGAAAGAGTTTTATAATAAATCTCACGATCACAGTAACTCACGAAAGTGGAGACGTTAATGTAAAGTAAACCGAATAGCCATTCCGGTGTTTATTAAAAATATATCGATTTTTTTTTCTTGTATCGTGGTGATTAATATCGGTGTTTTTCGGTTGAAACCTAAAATCGGAAGCCCTAATCGTAATAATGTTTTTAGCTGGGAAACAAACAGAGCCACTACAACGGTCAACTTTCAACGGTCAAAATACATATTCTTCTTTTTATGATTCACTTAATACCCAAACACAATTCAGTGTTATGTAAATTTAGAAACTAGTCAATTAATATTTACAAAAGGTCACCATCAGGTTCTAGTATTTGCGGTTTATATAACAATCCAACTCAAGTATATCGTTTGACCCTTAAAGAAATAAATCTTTCAGAAACGTCTTTTTGACTAAAACACAGTTATTTTCGTATAATTCCTAATACAGTTAAACAGATAAAACTCGAATTTTCATTTGTCTAAATTACTTACTGTAATAATGGCAGTTATTGAATACCACGCTCAACCAGTACAAACTTATTACTATAATTGTTTGGATTTTCTTGTCGATTTGATCATCATATTTTTCACAATCATTCAAACAGCTCATTAGAAGTAAAAAAAAATTACAATTTAATAAACTCTTTATTATCGAATAGAAGAAATTATCCGATTAATGGAGAAATTTTAAACTTCTAAACATTTTTACATTGAAAACCGAATACAACTGAAACTGACGACCACATATAGGATATAGATTTTTGTAAGCTAATATATTTAGTTTACCTGTCTTTAAATTTACGTAATAAAGAACGTGGACGCAGCTGCAAAAAAAAGGGGGGGGGGTAAAACAGACTTCCCCAAGGCAGACTTTCCTTTCAATTGATGAATGAAGGATTAAATGACTCAAATAAATATCTAAAAATGGAAGAATCATCTAACAGTCTATACGAAAAACAAATTAAGAACCTTTTAAAAGCACTTGAAAAAGAAGACTGTATAACTCCATATTTCAGAAACTGATTACAATGCACCAGTGGTAGAACTCTTCAACTCTACGGTCTGCCGAAAATTCATAAAGTGCCTGTCAACTGCTTTTCAAAACTGTTTCAGAAACATTCCGCATTTTATCAATTCTTAAATCTGGATCCAAAACACAAAACGATGAGTTTTGAAGTACAGAATACAGACAGCCAAATTCCCAGAGAGAATACTTACAAATCTGCTATTGAACTAATTATTTACGACCCAAAATTCAAACTTTCCACATTCTCGTTAAGCTTTCTAAACTCCATGGGCAGCATACTGTCAAGTGCACATACAAACATCTTTTTAATTCAACTTGAAAAATAGGCCTAAATCACAGCCATCTCCGAACTTTTACACTGATTAGGGCATGTCGTCGTCGATGTTTTCTACGCTTCAGCTCTAAGAAAGAAAATAAAGTTTTGCAAACCACATCAATGACATACATCAACAACAGTCATTTTACAATCGAAAATGACAAAAATTTTACATAAGCATTTTAAGCGTCCACATCCTAAGAAAATAATTAGGAATAGAGATTAAAATTGTAAGAAAGGCAATAAAGTCAGAATAATATCTTAATTGGAAATCCGCACCCCCAATACAAAATAAATTAAGAACTTTGAAAGTTTATTATAAAGATAGCTTTATATGCTTGCAAACAACTTAGACGATGAACTACAAAGAACTACCGGGTTATGGAGACTACTCATGACAATAGACAACATCGACATAAGTATCTTAATCATACAAAAGACAGGAATTAAAAGCAAGAATCTTATTACTAACAATCACTCCATTAAGAACAGAAACAAGAGAATCATCTAAAAAATCAAATGCAACTCTTGTACTCACTTTTAAAAAAATGAAACCGAGAGAGAATGAACATCAGGCTTAAGGAGCATCTTAAATGACCCATCACACGTTTTTGAACATCTAAAAAAATGCCATGAAACTATTACTGAAAACAATATGGAAATCACCCGAAGAGAGCCAGGCATCAATAGGAGCACTATTGATAAAGTCATCAAACCCGAAACTAAATAAATATCTAGAAATCCCCCTTTATCTATATAAATATTTTATCCGCCACATTTTACTAAAAAGCTGATTTAACGCTGCCTACAAATTTGTCCTTACCATCATGAGTCTGTAACTTTCTCTGAAATTCAAAATCCATTATTGAATGTAACTGTTACTTGATGCTGACCCGATATTATGTATTAAAACATTGTAATCATTAAAATCAGAATTACCCCACTGTAAAAGCTGTGTTATTGTATTTTTACCCCAAAATAGTCTAAAGTTGACATTAACTTCAAACTTGCCAGTATTGTCCATGCAGATTCCATCAGTTTTTAAACACAAGTTTTGAAACTGTTTATACAACAAATTGCATGTGGATCCATAACTTTATTGGTTTGCAGGGTTCCTTATATCAAATCGGTTATAAACAAAAACGCTAACAAAAGTACCGTTAATATTCCAATGGATCTCGGTAATTACTGACGAGACTTCTAACGTATTTTTGTCTAATTTCATCTAGTTCGTTTGATCAGTTATTTACAATAAATGTTGTAACAGGCAAACGTTATAAAATTACTAAATTTGTGGGCCCCACTGGTAGAAAACGGAACATAAACAAGTAAGTAATTTGAGGGTTAAGTCAGTCAGGACTGGGTTTTTGTTGATATTCAAGGAGAGATTCCGAAGGAAGAGTAGTTCTTACGTACTTTGATTAATGATTCATATAAAAATAATTTAATCTTTTTATTCAAATATTTCGAACTCGGTTTCTTTCAATATATTCCCCCCTTTAATCCATTTTTTTTTGTTTTATTCATCTATACATGTATATATGCCTGTCACAAGTTTCTAAAGCGCTTAATTCCCTTATTTAATGCTAGGTTATTCATAATTTGTTTTGATTTATATTGAATACCGTTAATGTTTTTTGTAGTAATAGATTGAGACGAAACTCATTGATTAAGCCCCAGGCTAATGTTTGAAAGGTGCATTAAAGGTTTTATATCGTTCTATTTTATGTTTGTTGTCATGAAGAATATAGGATCATATAATGTATAATATGGAAAACAAACAACAATAACTTCCGAGTACAAGAGTCTTTCGAAACAATGAGAATTAATCTTGTGATGGAAAAAGTATCGAAAATAATTGTGAAAATGGCCTATATTTCTCTCAGGTGAAATATAATGGAATTTTAAAACCCGAAAAGAAGTGCTATTAAGAAAACTGTAATTTATACTGACAGATAGTGTCACAGATTTAAAATTTTTCAAATGATCAGACTTTCCTAGATTCAAATTGGTTAGGCTTATCAATACAACTACTGTAAATAATGCTAATTTAACTAATAACACAAGAATCCTTCTTCTAAATCAATATTTTATGACCAGAGCTTGGCTTAGCCTACTGGTTAACGTATCGAACTGAGCGTCTAAAGTTCAAGAGGTGTTCCTACCAACCACGCTTTTTACTTTCAAGTGTGGACGTGTTATAAGAGTAACAATCACTTTCACTAATCGTTTAAAAAGTTTTCAAAGTAACCGCTTCAGGCAGTGAGTATGCAGTTCAAAATTAGGTACTTGACTACTTTAGCCGATTGCATGCAGAACGTGTCGTTCAAAGAGATGAAACATCACACTTACATTTTAAGTTTATTGGAAGAGTTTTATAAGAAACTGGACCACCATCCATAGGTTATAAAGAATTCAAGCTTTTCGGTGCAATATTGAAATTTAAAGGTTTATTTTGAGATAATTTAATTAAATATTTCAATCCATTCGTGTTATTCATAATTCAAGAAAAGATATTTGATTGTTGATCGGGAGTAAAAGAAAAGACCATTTCATTTTTCAAAAAAATGAAGTCAGAGTTTTCAAGTATTGTGATGAATTAGTTCATTATGTTGTGGTCTTTCCTCTTAAACCTTCTACAAATAAGAAACAGTAACACTTTATTTTTTCTTCGAATTACCTACCATAACCAAGGCACATCATTGAGAAATTCTTCAAGATCTTGTTTTTGTCATCTTATGCCTTTTAATGAAGATGGGAACATTGACAGGGAAATGGATTTGAACGAAGAAGTTCCGTAAAGAGCGCGAACGGTATTGTGATATAAAATTTCTCATGCTAGAAATGTTCATAAAAGTGACCCGAAAAACGGCGCTAACTCGGTAACCGTGGCCCGATGTTAACAAAACTTGTTTTATTCTGTTTCTATTGTCATTCTATTACAAATATGGTGCTACTGTGCGCCGTTTTTGCTGTATTTAATTACAGACAAGCAAACAAACAAACAATCTCAGAGTTTCAGTAGTATATGGAGAACAAGATTCTTCGTGAGAACAGAAGTCGAGTGTATTATGAGACCAAGTACATATATTTCAAATTAAATACTAAAACATCCTACCACTGCCACTGATGAAGAAAATATTCATCCCTTCTTGCCTCTTGCTCTTCAGTTAGCATTCTCTGACAAATGAAACTTTACAAGGTCTGTATAATAAGTAATTCCAAGTACATTATAAGAACAATTGTCTGTTACTAGAGAAAGTACCTTTAAAATATCATAGTAGTCTTTCAATAACTTTTGCCCAATTCTATACAATGAATGTTGTAACGGGCAAAATTTTAAAATTACTTAATATTTGGACCCCATCTAACTTTTGCTTGATAAAAATCAAACTTAAGATCCGAATATGATTCTTTTTTTTAATTGGTGTTTAGGTGAATTCAAAATAAAGTTATTTTTATACAAGCGAATGTTTGAACTACATCATCTTATAAACTGATTTTGTTGAAGCTTAGAAAACGAACATTTTCACTTACATGAAATATGATTTACAGCATTTGTAGATATGGTTTCTTACTAATTCTATGAAAAAGTTCTTGCCGCTTGACTTCTGATGTTATATTAGTTGAAAATATTAGTATATTTCCCTTTAAGCAGCACCTAAGCTAATTTTCAATATATATATAAATTATTAAAACTTCTTAATGACAAATATTATCAACTTATGATAGCTGTGATTATGAATCATGTAAATGGTTAGTTTGGATATTAAAACGATACATAAACAATGAAGCAACGATAATATACTACTTTTAAAAAGGTAGCAAATAAACCAAAAATATATAAATTCAAATAATATTTTATGTAGCTTTGATGTAAGTCGATGTACACTCAGATACCGGTGAAAGACGTTATTGAAAATGCGCTAAACAAAATAAAGGACGATGTTACAAAATATGTCGACTCAGCAAAAAAAGTTTAAAAATAAAAGGCCTTTTTGTTCAATATTGGCGACACTATTTCTCATCAGCATAGAAACAAAAGCTATTACCACAGGGTGTTTCCACCAGTTTTCTGGTGGAGATATCTTGATGACATCCTACGTGGTTTGAAGAAAGAAGAACAAATGTGGTGTTCTTGTATGATATTAATAAGCAACATAAAGACATGAAATTCACAAAGAGGCCATGAACAATAAACCTTATTTAAACTGGTTTCTCGTATACAATAAAAAAAAGAGTAAAAAAAATAGAAACATTAAAAGGTTGTATAGTAATAGCAATGAGATGCTACGTCAATGAAACAATAGAAAACAAAATTAAAAATACATGCTTTAAAATGAAAAATCTATACTGTCCAAACATAATTGATAAAATAATCAAGGTAACAATGAACAACGAAAGAGTATATAAAAACGAGAATATAAAGAAAAGTGACATAGAAAACAAAAAATGCGTCGTTAGATCAATACCCTTTTCTGGTGATATTAATGGAAAATTAATTGGCCTATGGTATCGATTAAGTAAAAAAATACAAGTTAAACATAGAAACTAAAATATCAACTGAACCAGGAACCTACTTACAATATATTTTGCCAAACGTATGTCATAATGAAAGTATGGTAATAGTATAATGTATAAATTAGAATGCGTAGACTGCGAAAGTTTTATACGTGAGAAACAGAAAGATGGGTAACTACCAGATACAATAAACATGAAAACCGAAAAAAGAAAATGGCAAATATACACGAAGAAATAAGTTAAAACAACACAAAATAAATTTCAAAAACATGAACATGTTGCACGAGGCAAAAATAAATAAATGTTGAAGCTTTAAGAGCCAATGAATTAAAACGTAATATAAATAGAATTCAGGAACACCATTATATTTATATTAAAAACTATATGGAGCTGGTATCATATTTTAAAATTATCTGATTCGATATTTGTGTAGTTTAGTGCACGTGATATTGCCTCATTTATAAAGACGAAAATTTTTAGGTAGAAAATATATAATCTTTCCACAAGAAGCTGTCTATATATATATATATATTTGTTGATAAAACACCTATATGACAATAGTTACTGCAAATTCAGCACAGTTTGATATTCGACAGAACTATTTTAGTTTTTTCTATATCGTTTCGAGAAGTCAACATTTTTGGTAATTTGTTTACAACATTTATCTCGTCACAAAATTCTGAGTCTTCTTTAAAATTTAATCGTACCAATTCTTAGAAAGGATTCATGTAACATTCTGTTTACCTATTGGTAGAGAGGGAAGGACCTTTGTAATAAGTTCCATTGTTTATATTTAAAGCTGTATTTTAGTCTTATTTCGATAACAACCAAATGAGACAAAACATGATATATACAGGGGCTTTGGTGACGAGAGTTAAAGAAAGGCATTCTGGGATATTGTGCGTGTGCCGAATACTCCCCAACTAAATCTGCCTTTACTTTTTTAAGATATAGTTGAAATAGAACTATTGCAATAAAAAATAAACTATTTTACACATATAAAAAATACACGACTATAGGCTTTGTTTTTCATTTGAATGGGTATTAAATGTGGCGCCGACGATCGCCGAACGACAGTCAAGATGGCGGCGCCTGGTGGAGAAGCTTTTCCGAACAAAGGTTTTGGAATTGGTTGTATATGATGAATAGAACTGATCTTATACGTGTTTTCTATAGGACTCACTCTGTCCGATCCTCTTAGCTCGACGAACTGCGTTCCTTATAGTGATTTCATATAATGAATTAAAGCAACAAACACCTGTTTGCTAAAGCTGAGAATTCTACGCTGTTTTTTTAATGCTCTAATTTACAATATTGATTGTTACAACCGAGTTTTTCGAGTTTGGAGCTTAAATGTGATTACCTGAGGAAATGTTTTCTCCAATTAGAACATATTACACTTTTATCATAGTGTTAGAAATAATGCTAGAATGCATAAGTTTAGTGAGTGCTGTTACTCTCTCATAATCATTTAATTCGTCCATTAAATATTTCAGATCAGTTGTATATAGGATTCTATGTTTGTACGACACAAGTTTATTCCCAGGATGCCTTTCGCTCAACACCAGAACTCATCACTAGGATTGACACCATAGCATCTATCATTTTCCCTGTGTTGCCAGCTTTTGGCGTTTGACACTGAAGTATTCAGTTTTTAATATTGCAAATAAAACAGCATTTTGGATAGACTTTTGTTTATCATTATATCAATTTAAGCTGATGTGGCACACACACATACATATATATATTGCAAGCCTGTTACTTTTACACACATCTGATATGAAATCCATAATAAAAAAGAGGGTGCAGCTTAGCGTGAGCATTGATTCTTGACATACAAAAAATAGATCTTAATCTAAAATACTGTTTTCACACACACACATCTGATTTGAAACCTGTGATAGAACAATTAGGAGGAATGTGAAAGAAAACATCTGCTGTCTAGTTTGATTTTTCGGTGAACATTAATCCGATTAGTATCTCTGCTTCTCAAGCCTTTAGCATGTATCACAATAACATTAATAGTTTTCAACAGCATATAAAATAGCATTTTAGACAGACGTTTGGTGGAATGCACCGACACACACTTACTTACTTTACAGACTTTAGGATCTTCGGTTTAATCACATCACTCAGTAGTAAAGAGGGCGCAACCCTCTGATGGCCAGCCAACCCTGAACAGGATTAAAATAATGAAAAAAAAAACACGAAAAACTTTTGGATAGTGTGATTTCCGATCACCGTAGCTAATTCTGGTACTTATAAGAGACCTCATGGGTAATGACTTATGGAGGACAGAAAATAGATCACATATGTTTCACACACATCACGTGTAATCTATAATGAACAAATTAAGAGGAAGCTGTAAAAAAACGAAAAAAATATTTGCAGCCTAACGGGATTTTTACCACGAATATTATGTGTATAGGTTACTCTGCTTCGTACATTTTTAGCACTGAACACCATAAAATTCATTACTTAGTATTGCATATAATATAATATCTGAATGGGTTTTTGGAAAGTATCATGTACAGTTTAGCTAATTAATTAAGATATTGTACAAATGATCTTTCGTCTTCAGGAGGACTTTCGAAACGTCATCTTCTACACTTGTGTCTCTACAACAGGCAGTTGCCGTCCATTCTACAAATTTTTATCATGAATGCTCTACCTAAACAATTTATCAAAGAATTAAGATATTGTACAAAAGATGTGATAGGCAGGGAGTTTTGGAAAGTATCATGTACAGTGTAGCTAATTAATTACGATATTGTACAGAAGATCTAATAGGCAGAAATTTTTGTATAGTATCATGTGCAGTCTAGCTAATTAATTACGATATTGTACAAAAGATTTGATAGGCAGGGATTTTGGGCAAGTATCATGTGCAGTCTAGCTAATTAATTACGATATTTTACAAAAAAATTTATAGGCATGGATTTTTAGCAAGTATCATGTACTGTCCAGTTAATTAATCATGATATTGTACAAAAGATCTGATAGGCAGGGATTTTTGGATAGTATCATGTACAGTCCAGTTAATTAATCATGATATTGTACAAAAGGGATTTTTGGATACAAAAGGTAGAAACAATTCTATCTTTACACATCCCTGATCTGTAACCTATTACGGACTAATTAAAAATCGACATGGAGAAAACCTTCTGCACTATAGCATGATCTTTATTACGAATATTAGGATTAAGTTACTCTTTATGTAAGCACGATGCACTTCGTGAATGCCATGTGTTTCATCTTACAAATATTCGGGGATATCACACAGAATAAGCTGAAGTTCTATCTTTATCAGTAATGAATATAAATCATCGAAACAATTACTTAAAATGGCTTGGAGGATTTTCTGAAAAGTCAGATTCGCCAATTAGAAATGTTTAGATTTTTTTGAAAGTCTATGTACATGGTCTTCTAAAATGTCGTTTATGTCAATATAATGTAAGGCAAGTTTAGTCTAATAATGCTTGGAGACAGCTTGAATGGGTAATGAAGATAATTTTTATATAAGTTTAACATAACAGCAAATGTACAACGTTTCAACAAGGTTTTGTCATCAAATATAGTCTACTGTGTGATCAGTTGTATCAACTGCACTGTTGAATCCACTAATGACAAGTAATCTTAAAATATCACCTGATATTCAGCAACACGTTCCTATTACTCAGTGAGTGAAAAGTACCATACAAAGCTAAGTTGCAGAAGTATTAAGCTCTAAAAAATATTACGTGAATGGTCCATATGTTTCGTAACTCATTAAAAATAACAATAACGTTAAATATGGTAAACTAACTTTCATAAAGTTAAGAAAGTCTCTAATATTTTACTATATTTAAATGTTGTTGTTGTTTGTAATTAAGCACAAAGCTACACGATGGGCTATCTGTGCTTTGCCCACCACGGGTATCGAAACCCGGATTCTAGCGTTGTAAGTCCGCAGACATACCGCTGTGCCACTGGAGGGCCTATATTTAAATATTTTCTAGAATTTAAGCTATTTGAGGAACGAATTTGCATTAAATTTATCAAATGTTTACCCCCACCCCAAGTGAATCAACGTTAACTTTGAAGGTTTATGATGCTAAAAAATCGGGTTTCAATACCCGTGGTGGGCACAACACAGATAGCCCATTGTGTAGCTTTGTGCTTAACTGTAAACAAACAAAATGTGTACGAACTTCCACACTGACCTCCTTCATCACTGTTATTAACTGCTACCAAAGGGACTACCTGTAGTCCATAATTGTGTAGCATAAAAAACTAATATGTCTTTTCAGTTTCAAAGGTTTTCATGCAGGTTCTGTTTTTGTCGCCTGAGGATGCCAGGTTAACAATGAAGAAACGTCACGTGTCATATTAACTTTGTTTTCACACCTAGTTTTCATACCGATTTTCATTTATATTACAGTTTCTACTACAACCCTCGTTTAAGATTCATACAAGTCGCCTGTGCTGAATTAGTCGTTACACAGCTATGAACGATCATAGTCAAGCCCTTGGGCTTTTGCAAATGGTCAGGACTACAGTATGCTTTTATACCTGAGTAAAAGACCAGTACACTGAACAAGTCATTAATTATGTTTGATGATATCTGGCACACTAGACAGAAGCATAGATAGAAACAAAGTAATTTTGCTTTCTCTTTCTTGAATAACAAGACTAGTCTCCTGATGTTGTGACCTAACATTCTGAAAAATACTGACGTTCTTGGAACTTGAACATAATTCACACAAAACTAGTATTCCATTCAGAGTTGTCCTCTACATTCATGATTTGTTAGCTGATATTGAGAAATAGAGAAGGTGGCCACATACAAGAAAACTTACAGACATGTCTGTATTTTTCAATAAAGTATATTTTTTATTTTAATTTTAAGATCAAGGGAGTTGAGTTTAACTTATTTAAATTTTGGCGACATTTCCTAAAAACAACTTATAATAATGCTAGTTAATTTATTTATCTATTTACTTTGAAATACACCAAACTAAATTAAGTTACAGTTTGAGTTTATGGCTGAAGATCTATTTTGCAAAGTGTAAGTTAGGCTTGGAAAAGTTGTATAAGATCATGAAGGATTTTTGGTGAAAATGAAAAAAAAAAAAACTGACTTGAGAAGAAGACATCAGAAAGTGGCCCTGTCTATAGGAATCCTTCCCTGACCTAAATGGTTTTAATACCACTAGCAACTCAGCAAATCTGTGAACAAGAATATGTACACACGCTTTTGTAAATACACCTATAATATGTGTTCTATATGAAACAGATTAGCACACCAACAATCGAAGGTTCTCATATGTTTTATAAGAGTTTCAGGCAAGTAGTGGATTAGTATAGCTAGACGCAGACACGGGTGGTTTTATTCTTATTGTTGAGCTTGAATGGTCCAACACCCAATGCTGCAGAATATTTGATTGTGTAGTAGCTCAGTGACTATGGCACTGTTGTAGCAGAGTTAGTTAACAATTTGACAGAGTGAACAACCAGCTGACTCAAAATGCCAATGTCAAGACTCAAAATAACATGCTACATAATAATTTGTTTTCGTTGTAAATGATCTACAAAGCTTACACGAAAAAGAATATCACAGTATGACATTAGCAGATCAAGAAGGTATCCTAGAAAAGTTCTCTGAAGGGCTTCCAAGTGACCTCTTAAGGTACCATCTACTTTTTTCTCCCACAAATTACTGCTGAAAAAGTTCTTCTTTCAGTACCAGAAATCATCAGTTAAGCTAGATGATAAGAGAAAAAGATTCTCTGAAATTACGGTTCTGGTAATGAATAAATATATCATTATTCGGATATACTCACGTAATCTTTCAAATTTCTGTGCAGGCTGATCGTGAAAGGAGTTTATGCATGTGTGAATCGCGTTATCCTGCTCTTAGGTTGTCACTGGTGGTCAGGGCTAGTGCATATGCGTCTGTTTCTGTAAAAAGTTAGTATATTAGATAACATTAATTACTTTTCAATTACATACTGGACATATGAAGATATAAACACACAGGAAACTCTCCTTTTCTTGAATAACAAAACTAGCCTCCTGAAGCGGGTGTTTCTGGCAATCTGATTCGTAGTAAAATAGCTTGAGCTTCAATAAAATATACTTTTAATTTTCAAGTCGAATAGTTGTGCCAGTTTCCCTTCACAGTTTCCCTACGTCTGCAGACTTACAACGCAAGAAACCTGGTTTCGATACCCGTGGTGGGTAGAGCACAGATAACCCATTGTGTAGATTTGTGCATAACTACAAACAAACAAACGATTTTTGTTAATAACTTGTCTGCCAGTTGACCAAATATATCTTGAAATATAAAACCGTCTTGCAACGTGTAACTGTATTAAGCTTTTAGTTCAGTTTATAATTTATAGTACTGATTTGAAACAATTAAAATGGCATGTGCTACAAAATATTACATTTGCTTTCATTTAAGTATTATAGGCACTGTGGTCAGTATAATAGAGTCTCCTACTTTACATGAGCTTGACCTTTTGTGGTCAGGTAGAAAATTATAGATTCTCAAGTCTGCTCGATATAAATATATTTTTTTTTACCATCTGGAATTATATTTATCGTTCTGAAAGACTTAGGGAATGTTATGCTGGAAGACAATTAAGTAATATTCTGTCACAGTTAATCTACGCCCATTCCTAGGCTTTTTTTGATTAAAGCTCTTCTCACAAATAGTTGTTGCTGTTTGGAAGATTTTACACAGTTACTCGAGGGCTATGTGCGCTAGCCGGTTCTAATTTTTGAAATGGTAAACTGAAGATAAGTTCATCAAACCACCCACCGCCAACTTGTGGGCTACTCTAGTCGAACAGTAGGTTTTAACGGTCACATGTATCACGCACTCTCGGGTCCAAAGTATGAATGCAGTTTTGGTTTGATGATAACGGGGTGCGAACCATGAATCCAAAGATTCACAATGGGCCGCGCACTGTCTCACATGAACAAGTTGAGATCTTCTTTAAAAGGTTCCACTGAAAATTCTTTAATTAACCTACTATAATACGTATAACATTTCATAGTTTCCATTTTCGGAAAAGCTCTTTTATTCCCCCCCCCCCCATGGCATAGTAGTATGTCTGCAGACTTACAACGCTAGAAACCGGGTTTCGATGAGTAGGGCACAGATAGCCCATTATGTAGTTTTGCGATTAATTACAAGCACGATAAGACAAGCTCTTTTATTATTTGAGTTCATATATTAGAAATAGCTAGCTCCCCAGTGGCACAGCATTATGTCTGTGGACTTACACCACTATAAAACGGGTTTTGATACCCGTTATGGGCAGAGCACACAGATATCTCTTTGTGTAGCTTTGTGCTTAATTACATACAAACAAACAAACAGAAATAGCAAGGTTTATAGCGTAACCTCTTTAATCAGAAATTACGTTTTTGCTACAGTTGTCATGTCATACAAACGTAATATATATATATATTTTTCCTTGCTAATTTGAAAATAAATATCCATCTAACTGGGCCATCAAAGCTTCATTGTGTAAGTTATAAACAAGGATTACAGTTTCTAAATGAAATTTGCTACAATACGGTGTTAAGTAAGTCCTGTTTAACTTTTTAAAATATAGAATGTGACAATGTTCATTGAAGTATTATAGCAAGGCCAACACTTTTCTGAAACCACCGTACCTACAATATGACATTTTACCACTGTATAGTAAGTACTACGTAACCACACTCTACAATACCATTTACAAAACAACCTAAAAGCTGCCAGATAACGTATATTTGTACAGCGTTCAGTAAAGCTTGGCAAATAACGAATACTCATTATCTTATATTCACTACTGACAATATAAGAAAAGTAAAAATCTGGAAAATTATAACATCACACTTGTTTAACAGAATGGGGAATAGTGAATAATTCGTTTCCATTATTCTGAGTAGTTTTGATTATTTCAGCTTCTAAGCCATTTGAGTTATTTCTCCAGAGGGTTAAACGTCATGCTACGGTGCTAAATCCAAAGCTTATAAAACAAAACCAAAGTCACTTCAGACAATTATTGCCTTTGCATCACAAAACAAAACGAAACAGTGTTAGCACAACTATTCTAAAACAATTAAAAAACTGACTTCTTTATAATGTTTTCCAACTCAAGATTTAGCCCTAACACTTAGATATAATGTTACACTTACATTTTAATCTACTTCATTTTTTTTATTAAAGCGGCCATTAACTTTTTATTTATAACTCGAACATCTATTTAAATAAAGATTTTTCAACACTGTAATGTATATTATGCAGAAGACAATTTTGTTGACTCCTTATAAGTCCATTCGGTCTTCACATACTGTCATTTTCTATTGTCTGCTTGTAGTAATTTGCCATTGAATGATGCCTTTAGTCTTCGTTACGAAACTGAATAGGATTACTAAACCTTTTTATGCCGCTCAGAATATATTGTCTGACTACGTGAATATATTTAAACATTTCCTGCTCCAAAAAGTTTACACATCTTCATCAGCAATGGCAATTCCTTGTAATTCTAGTGTAAGATTAATTTTAGCTTTGAAATATTTTGGTTCCTTTTTATCAACAAATATATATAAAGAAATATAAAACTAAAACAATTTAAAATAGCGCCTTCTATCCTTTATATGAGAATATTATTTATCTACATTTATGACGATAAATTTCAGTATGTGAACACGTGTAAAATTCAGATATATTCAGATTTACTGAATTGTATTCTGAGTGTGCTTAATTCAACAAGTGTTAAATAAAAATCTTACACCTGAATTGAATATAATTGTAAAACACGGAAGAAACGGACACGAACTTGGATAGTGTTAAATATAAGGAGTATAATAAATACAGTAGTACCTATAGTAGAAATGGGTCAGATGTACAATATAGGCAATACAAATTAAAATCTTAAACACACCACAAACAACATGTAAAAACTTTATAAGCACTTTACACACACTGTTGAGATGTAAACAAACCAACTACAGAGTAACAAGCAACTAAAGCACTTCAAAAAGTTGGTAAATTAAAAACAAAAATTCCACAAAACCACAAATTTGTATATCTGACTATCTGACTGATTGACTGACTAACATTGTTGGAAAGGCAGAGCTCTCTCCTGCCTTTAGCTTATGCAAATCTAATGCACATGACTGAATTACGCTACCTTGGCTAAAAGCGTTTTTTCTTAGTTTTACTTATAACCTTGTTAATAACAAGGAATGACAATTACCATTCTGTAACACTACTAACAATACACTAGTAGCCATATTCTATTATTACGAGCACGCTCAGTGAGTTGCCAAGAAAAACTCAATCACCTGGAGGTGCATGATTGCTTATGCGCACGCGCTACGTGATTAGCCTGCAGCTCTATCAGTTAGATGAAAATACGTGGACTTCCTAGATTCTTTAGGTTCTAACTATAATCTAACCTTTTAAACTAAAGTTTTCAGTTCTGTACATCTGATTCGACGGTTTTATTTTGGATAAAGCAATTCTGTTATAGCAGTCGGTGCATAAGACTTGAGTCTCTTATGTGAGGACGAATGCTATCAATGCTGAAGTCTGGTATGGCTTTGTTTGAATGCCCTGGACCGAAAAAAAGAATCATAAGTTGTATAATTTACTTTTGCAGTATTTTCAAAATAAGTGTGATCCTTTGACATCTAAGGTTGTACTTGAATCAGTGCGATTTTTAAAACATGACTTTCAAGGAAACAAAACGAAAGGAAAGGAGAAAATCATATGTTAATAACCTTGAAAAGTCTTTGTCCCAGCAAAGAGAGTAATGCTGAACATGTGAAAGAGGCCTTAGCCATTAATCCAGCCAAAGAAGTGATTGCTACCCTGGCTAGATAGAAGAAAAACTATAGCAAATATATTAGCAAAAGCCAGCAAAAGAGATAATTCTAAGAAAAGCTACCAGAAGGATCGGTCTAGAGCCCAGACACCCTCGAGACTTAGTACCAAAAAAGCTATGAGACGAGTGTAAAATTTTTTAATAAAAAATTAAGAATTAGTAATGGGAGCAACAAAAGGAAAGGAAACAAGGTAGGAATGGGCAGGATAACATTAAACACTTGGTAGTTTTTGACATGATGCAACATCAGAGTGGGTGTGGCCACCATTTCACCCATTCCTATTCCGTGTGATTTTTGTAACTTGGTAATTGGTCAAATTAAATTAAAGGTGTAAATAGCTAAATTTCTCTGTTGTAAACTTTGTTTCAACAACCAACTACAGACACATGTATGTAAGCATTACATACGTGACCCTAACAAAATGCATCACATAAAAGGGGCGTATTTGATGTCGGAAGACAAACAGGAAGCTCCAATAGTCATAATTTGCTTATGGGAGACATTATAGCTATCTGACTGGTTAGGAGTGGGCCAACAAAATAGTATCAAACCCGCTGAGTTTTGAAATATTTTATCTGTTGAGTATTTAGGAAGGATTAACTATTTATAAAACTCAATCCAAGTCTATAATTGACTCAAAGTTAAAAGTAAAAAAATGAGCGGAACGATGGCTATACCTACTTTTAGGTTGCACCATGTCAAAAACCACGAAGTGTTGTAATGTTATCCCGCCCATTCCTACCTTGTTTCCTTACTTTTTGGTGCTCTCATTCCTACTTCCTAATTTTTATATTTAAAAATGTTTTACACTTGTATAATAATAATAAGTATCAAATGATATTAGGATAAGCAAGTATGGTTTTAAAAGTTTTTTGTTACATTAACTTTTTTTTCTCAGGTGGTCTAAAGGGTTTCAGGTCAACAACTTACTATAGATTTAAAATCAGATAAACTTTTCTTTATTTGAAATGTAGCAATATTTAGCAACAAATCTATCACTACAATTTGGCCACTACGCCTGTAGCTTGGAGAAACGAAAAGCGATGTAAAAAACATTATTAACGACTGTCCCATCAGAAAGTTAAACAACAAAGTGGAAGTACATTTAGAAAATTATGTATCTACACTTTTCAAAGAAAAGCAGAAACACATCAATTTCTCAACGATATGAGTTTCTTTCTAGCCTTTAGAATAATACAATATATGTAGCAATTCTCACAAACTTTACTATAAGTCAGTATATATATATATATATATATATATATATCGTTATTTCGTGAAGTAGTTCAAAGCTATTTGAAATACCAAAAGTGAGATTTCGTAACTTTTCTTATTTGTGGAATTTGATTTAATGACCATTCCTGGAGAAAGGACATAAACAAAGATGGATAACTTCCATTTAACTACCTTATACTAATTTTGTAAAAGAAAATTCAAGCTCCTTTATTGATTGTCTATTTCTAAAACTAATTGTAACTATCATCTTTGATACAAATATACGTATAAAAAACATCTGAATTACTTATTTCTAAAACTAATTGTAACTATCATCTTTGATACAAATATACGTATAAAAAACAGCTGAATTACTTATTTCTAAAACTAATTGTAACTATCATCTTTGATACAAATATACGTATAAAAAACATCTGAATTACTTTCGTATAAAAGAAATCGATACGATAAAATCCGTATTTATGGCAAAGCTACTAAGTATACACACTGTCGTCTTTAATTTTGAGCTACTGAATAATCGGCAACACCATACCGCCGATGTTAATCTATCAACTAACACTTTTATAACGTGCGTATGGCAGGAATACTTTATAGTATCGCAGCGATGCGAACCTGGATCACCCTCTCTGAAATCCAGGGCTCTACCACTAGAACAACTCACGCTCTTCGATAAACATTAATAATTACCTAGAAGGCTTCTAAAGTAATTGGCTCTCTCCGTTAAAAGTGCCCCTAATGGCAAGTAATTCAACAACAGTTGCTTTAACAATATATTCATCTCGTGCTTCCACTGGTGGGACAGCGGTAAGTTTGTAGACTTACGACGCTAAATCCGACGTTTGTTTCCCCGCGGCGGAGAGAGCAGATAGCCTACAGTGGCTTTGCTCTAGAACAAATAGACAATCATCTGGTGCATCCATTAATAAAACAATCATTTTGTAACACTAGCGAAATATGATTCGATCGTTAGAAGCGCATGTAATATTACTTCAGAGTGGGTTTAATTATAATTTTTGTCACAGTTTTATTGCTCGATATTGCTTTCGTTAAATAATTTACAAATTAGGTTATACTTTTAATCTATATAACAAAATTATATCTGATCAAAGGTTTTTTCTTAATAGCATTTCAAATACGCTTTATAACGCAAGTTGGTTAAAGTGCTAGAGTTCATAGCTCACGTTCTCTTGCCTTAAAAACGCGTTTCACACTTTCTGGTCGTGTGTGCACTATAAGAGTAACGGTCAGACAATAATAGCCTAAATTTGCGATAGGGCTGTTGACTATCTACCTTCCCTCTAATCTAGCATAGGATAAGTTATGGCCTGGTGATTAGATCGTTCGACTCGCAATCTGAGGGTCGCGGGTTCAAATCCCGTTACCGAACATGCGTTATAACGTTATATATAACGTTATGCGTTATAACGTAACGGTAAAGCCCATTTTTCGTTAGTAAAGAGTAGCCCAAGAGTATGGTGGGTGGTATTTGATAGCTGTATTCCATCTAATCCATCACTTCTAAATTAGGGACAGCTAGCCCTCAAGTAGCTTTGCGCGAAATTCAACAACCAAATTAACTAACCTAGCTAATGTATCAGTAAAATTAAGAGACGGCTATGTGCTCGTGTGACTTTGTGCTAAAATTATAAAACCAATAAATAACTATTGTTAGCCGCTGGCAACGAGGTCTTTTGTATAATTCCGAGTAACATCAGACCAGCTAAGTCAAAATATGCAAAGTGTTTGATGAATTTCTGTTACCCACTATTATTTCTATAAACTTGTAGCCGACAAGAAAAGAAAGAAATGATTAAAAAATGTCACTGTTATTTTGATGGAATATCATACTATAACCAATTAACAGTCTAAGATTTGTTTCCTCTGTATTTCTTTGTTATTTTCCATTTTTCATTCTAGATGATTAAGTTTAGGCGGAGCAGTTTTGAAAATATACTGCTTTGAAAACTAACACTTCAATTATGTTGTTGGACCTTCTGACGTGAAATATTGTGGATATTCTTTTCTCGGTTTTGGAGAG
Organism: Limulus polyphemus; assembly: GCF_000517525.1. Classification (NCBI taxonomy): domain Eukaryota; kingdom Metazoa; phylum Arthropoda; class Merostomata; order Xiphosura; family Limulidae; genus Limulus; species Limulus polyphemus. The sequence continues at coordinate 1,888,482 of NW_013665617.1, forward strand.
GAACTTTAGAAATATGTTATGAAAAGATACGTTAAGTTAAGTATATACATTGCAGTGTTTCTTTTCGGTGGTTTCTCTGAAAACTTTAAAGTGTTATAAAAATGGATAGGAAATTGTTTTACTATAAATAGCACAAGAATTAGTCATTTTATGCGTGATGTTTAAAAAGAACCCAATATATTTTCAATTATTACCGACAGAAGTACTGACTCATGACAGATGAACATTTTGTAATATACCATTATCATATCTTTAGATCATAATCCTTATATGGTTTCAATCATGACTTTTACACAATAAAAGTATCTACGATTTGGTTTACTCTCGTCGTAACTTATTAAGACATAATGTCATTTGTAAAAAGTAGAATTTTTCAATAAAATGGAGTAAAATCAGCTTTAGTTCCACAGTAAAAATATTTACAAAATTGTAATATATTGTTCAGATCAAGATGGTCAGAGCAAACAGATTAAAAACCTTACAACATTCTAAGCTACACAGTAAGTCAGCGTTTCAACATTTGCAAAATGCGCCTTAGATTTGCCAATATATCCAACAACAAACACATTCCAATAAACTGTATCCTTATAATATCTATGATTATATAAAATAATTCGGTTAAGAAGCGAAATCTTCAAATCTGTGCCTTTAAGTTACTTTATAGTTTTCGACGCATCAGATGTTTCAGGAAAAAACATTGAAGGTAATGTGTATCTTTCAGTTATTTCGATTTGTTTATAGATCTATCAAAACATTAGCCAAGTTTATCTTTGTACTTTATTAAGGAAAGCAACACCAGTTTTCAAATCCAGATCTATACCACTGGAACAACTCATGCCTTTGAATAAACATTAGAATTAACCAATAGACTTCTAAAGCAATTTGCTGTTTCATATAAAAGCGCTCCTAATGTATATAATTCAGTAAACAATTGCTTTAACAATATCTTCATATAGGGCTTCTTTTGGTGGGACAGCGATAAGTTTATAGACTTACAACGCTAAGATTCGAGGTTCGATTCCCGAGGTGATTCCAACTAAAGTTGCACAGCCTTAATTCAAAATATAAATTCTCTTTAATGATCAATAATGACCAATGATGACTTAATAACGATTGACAATAGCTTGTTTGTTTGTTTGTAATTAAGCACAAAGCTACACAATGGGCTATCTGTATTCTGCCCCCCACGGGTATCGAAACCCGAATTCTAGTGTTGTAAGTCCACAGACATACCGCTGTGCCACTGGTGGCTTGACAATAGCAACTTCAATGCATTACAAGACGTACGCCTGGAGTAATGAACCGGCTTTATAGTCTATAATACTTTATTATGGTGATATAATAATTTGTTTCTTCATACTTATTCTTCCTTCTCTGCTTTTTCTTTGTATTGTACCATAGTTAAACGAAGCCATGTCGACAAACTCCAAACTAATGGCTCCATTTCCCGCTTTATTTATGAGGACTCGTTCAGCTACTACACTTCTCAAAGAGTCAATCACTAAAATTGTAGCTCTATCAACGGATCGATTAACCGCCTCTAAACGAACGAAGACTCGTCTTGGGTAAATACTTTAGAGTGCTAAGAAGATTAAGTTCTTCGACACGACTATAATGACTTAATCTTTGGTGATTTGTTAGTAAGGAAGAAACTAGCGTCAAGAGCCAGTACATTGCTATGTTACACAAACTCACTGTTATAAACTTCAAGTAACTTGATTCAGGTACCCGCATACTTCCAGTCAGGTCAACATTACTTTAGTTACTTTTTTGTGGATCTTACAAAACCCTAACCACTCTTTTTTATCTTCCTCTCTTTGAAATTCTTGTTTCATACAAAAGTTCTGAAAGTTATTTGTTTCATAACATGTTTTGTTGTTGTTGTTTAATCATACACTTTTAGATTAAAGTAAAGGCAACATTACTTTTCATTGTATTTGATAATGATATATGCATCTATTGTGTTAGTGTGTTTTATTCTGTTTAACTTTATTTTTAATTAACTTTCTCCAGCCATTATCAGGAATGGATTAATCACAAGACAGAGTCGACTGTTGTCTTTGAGTCTACTATGGTTATGCTTTTTCTTTTCCATATCTTTCTCACGTGATTTTTTATTGGGCACTGGTATTTTAAAGTAATCGTGTTTTATAAAAGATTATTTTCTTGGAAAAGTGATACTCGCAGAGCTGAAATTGCCTATTTGACCATTGTGACCTTAATCTGGCTTTGTGGAGTAGCGCTGTAATTCTACAATAATATGATTTTTTATTATAATTATTTATTGAAAGTGAATACCAACTAAACCAAATTAACCTCTAGTAAATTAAATTTTACAGTCAGTTGCAAATTAGTAATGTCAATTAAAATGTTCTAAAAGGAGAATGTTTAATGTGAAGCTTAATAAGGAAGTGTTGGTTGATTATATATATATAAGAGATGATAAAATAGCTTTACTTTGACCTGACACTGCGAATTAATAATAGTATCTGTTTCTACATAGTCGTATAATAGTTTTAAAATCACGAGCTTAAGGCGGGTAAAATCAAACATTTAAATCAGTTACGTTTATGGAAACTCTCACGTAATTAAGTATGATTTGAATATATTCAAACTGTTGTCTTAACGGAGCTATACCGTTCAGAAAATATGCATTGTCAGAAAAAGAAAAAAAAACATTAATTTTTGTTTTGATGATAGCGGTTTCTGGTTATTTCAAAAATGTGTTAAGTAAATAGGTTTATATGTTTCATCTCATTGTAAGAGTCTAATCATCAAATTCACTAAGGAAACAGTATTACGTACATGCTTCTATGTGCATATATGTACTAGAGCAGTGTTTCTCAACCCTTTCAATACCAATACTCGCTGCCTCCCTAAATTGTCGTGGACCACTAAAATGCAAATACAACGAAAAACCGGCAAGATAGTTGTGATGGACCGGTGCTGGTCCGCAGACCGGTTGTTGAGAAACACTGAACTAGAGGACAGAAAGGAAGATTAGTAGTATGGTGAGGAGAAAAGCAATTAAGCCAACAAAATTATCTGTATAAAAATGCTGTTTGTACACATTCTTGTAAATATAGTTGTTAAAACTGTTTCCAGTTAAGGAATGCAATTCCTAAGTAGTAATATATCAGTGTTTATATAAAAGTAACATAGAATATACTTCTAAACACAAATAACTTATATATATATATATTTCGTAAATGTTTTCATCATTATTTAATGTATTGAGAACAAAGCAAAATGATGACAAGAAATATAAAAGCTGAAGGAAGGGCTTTCATTCCTAACATTATGATATTAACGAAGATGCTAAATATAAAAGCTGAAGGAAGGGCTTTCATTCTTAACAATATGATATTAATGAAGATGCTAGGATACATTTAGCGTTTTCATCAGAATTTGTAATACAAAATTCTTACATACTAAAAATATATTAAACAAGATATATCTATGAAATATTTACTCGATATTTTGGCAGCAAAAAAAAAAAAAAGAGTTGAGAAAAATTTCAATAATAAATATCAGTAATTTCAATTTGTGATCTAAAAATCCTCTGGCAAAAGTCTGGCCCAGATTGGAAATCAGAGTAACAAAATCGCATTTCAAGTTTTAAGTAAACAGTGCGAAAACGAACGATGTGCTACATTATACGAAAATACTGCTACACTCAAAACAACGAACAGATATCACATTCGCCCATTCAGATAAGTAAGAAACAAGGGAAAATGCAGTATGCGGAATACATATGCATGAAATAGTTAAACTTTTCAGTTTTTATAAATAGTTATAAATCGTATTATTTAATTTATAGTGAAACTTACTATTCAAGGTAGCCAATATCAGCACACTATTTCCAAATGATCTGGAGCGTCACTAATGTGATCAGCATCATCACTGTTGATCACTCCTGGGATTTGAGTCTTTCATTTGTTTCATTTGAACTGTTAATTTTACTTTCATACTGAAGTCTTCTAGTACGTGGCTTTTTCATAAGAGGAAGATATCACAGAGTTCTGGGGAATGGACTCTATTTTTTTCTGTTTGCCTCCAGTAGAGCGATAGAGTAGACGTTGTTTCGTACAAGTTAATACATTCTAAGAGCATCTCATTGTACAAGAAACGATAGAGATAGAAAAAATGATGCAATCAGCTATGATAATTTTATGAATTTAGAACACTTTATATAAAATATTAGCGGAGATGTAAGAGCATTTCAAAGATCTTATGTTACAAAAAAGCTACTTAGAATCCTCAGAGAAATACACTAATAATCTAAGAATTCCAACCGCATATATGATTTCTCTTCACAAAAGACTATTTGAATAAAATGATCTGTTGCCAGAAATCATCAGTCAGTAATTGTTTTATTCTACCCTTCCCTCTCTTCTGTTTTCTGTTTTTATTACAATCTCGTTAATTAGAGTTGTCAAATAATATATTTAGTCTAAATCCCCGGACCAACATGTAGGTCTTAAATCATTGAAGATTTTGATCTCAGTTTAAGAATCAATAACAAGTCTATAAGATTTAGAATTTGTTTAATTTTCAAAATATAACAAACCTCGTCATATGATCATACCAATAAATATAAAGTACACATCTGTTTAAGTTCAGCAAAAAAACTGCCTAAGTTTAAATGAAGCGTGCTTTCACTGTGCTACAAAAATTGCCATCTGCAAAGTTCTGTTGTCTAAACGACTCTGCAGTGCTTCAACTGTGAGTAACTGAAATCTTATGTCAAAAATAAGTCTACATTCATTTTAAGGGTTTTAGCTTATTGTTTGTAACAAGACCTAAATGATTCAGTGTGCTTTCACTGTGCTACAAAAATTGCCATCTGCAAAGTTCTATTGTCTAAACGACTCTGCAGTGCTTCAACTGTGAGTAACTGAACTCTTATGTCAAAAATACGTCTATATTCATTTTAAGGGTTACTGACGAGGCCTTTCAAGTCGGATTGGAATAGGACTTTATTAACCATAATAATAGATATCCCTTAACCAACTGATGTAGCTAGCATTTCGACCGAATATCTGAGGGTTCCACGCCTAGTATTGAAAGATGTATTGAAAATCATCATCAGTCTTATTGTAATATAATGTCACACAAACCACCAGTCTTAAATAAATTATGACTAGGATTTGAATTTCATAAGTTAAATGAACCCCAGTAGCATAGACCTAGGGAAAAAATTAAAATGCATACTCCGCATTAAAAACTAGGTCTCAAAAGTCTATTGGGAGGATACATTATTAAACTATAGAACTCTAACATTCAGGATTCGATATCTGCAGAGAGCAAAGTTCACATAATGCAGAGAGCAAAGTTCACATAACCCATCGTGCATCTTTGCGTTTGATAAAACTGCATGCTTAAATTGGGAACTTAATATTACCATGTTGTTTTTGCCTCCCCCCCAGTGGTAAAGCGGTATGTCTGCGGACTTACAATGTTAGAATCCGGGTTTTGATACCCGTGGTGGGCAGAGCACGTATATCCTATTGTGTAGCTTTGTGCTTAATTACAAATAAACAATAACCATGTTAATTAGAAATTGCAAGACATGCAAACAGTTTTGATGAAGAAAATTGAAGTATAAATTGTAAGCAGAATTGTGATCAATCATTGACATCCCACAAAAACGTTGTATATATCACGTGAAGCGCAACGTATGACTTCACTCTACAACAGAAAGCCCTGTAACCCACGCTTGTTGGAACCATAAGTTTCTCATTGCGAAAACTGGATTTAAACCGCCATGAAAATCTGAATTTATTTCTGAAAATATTATAATGCTGAGATTGACCACACAAATATTAACTGTAAAAGGTTGACTCACAATATAAAACGTTCTTCCTGTAATAAGCCATTGTTTATAATTGAAAGACAATTTTATTAATCATTCAGCGACATATTCAACTTAGAAGGTTTAGTTCACTGACAGCTTTTATTTCATAATGATTACATCCAATTTTTACTTAGAAATGTTTTTATTATAAAGTTACACATTTTTATATAGATATAATTTGCAGCTTACTTTCAGACAATCCACAATGAATTTCAAATTAAACTTCAATATGTATAAATTTCCATATTATACGCTTAATAAGAATCATAATGATTTAAATTCCATAGTAATAAACCCCAAACAACGCTAGCATGACATGCTGGATCACTACGAGGTTCATGACAAACATTATAGCATTATGCAACAACGTCTTCAATCAGACTCGGGACTTGGAGAAATATATACTATATTCACTGCAAAAAACTGATGTCTTTTGAAACTGCGAATATGGTGAACTTTTCTAAGCTATTATTATTTAGCTTTTGAGCTTTCTTTGGCGAACATACGTGCCACATAAATATAGCTTTAGTAACTGTATATATATATATATCGACAGGTTCGCTCTTTCCAATCTATGAAAGTTAGAAAGCATCCGAGTTTCAGAAGACATGGAAATTCAAACAGTCAGATCGCAAATAAAATAACGTTTATGCGGGGAAACTTTTATGTAGAAAGACTACTATTGGCGGAGCTTGTTCAGCTGAAGCCCATTAGCCTTCAGAATAGCATAAAGCGAAATACGCAGACCTTGGCTATATTACTTCAGTTGGATTTCGAACTCCTTAAGTTTGAAAGAAATAAAAAACATGTTGGCGACCTTTGGAAATGCTTTCTGAATAGCGCGTCCGAGAACTAAGTATTCTCTTCAAGTAAAATACAATCATACAGTTATGAATACTGTAAAGAGAACAAGGTTTGTACAGGACTCCTCATCTTAATGTTAATCAATAATATTTAGTGACATTATGTCATTAATCAAAACTTTATGAATAAAATACCACTACTTCATCACGCGAAAAGGAAAGACGTCTAACCGAATCATTCATTTGACATTAATTAAATGCGTTTAGAGAAGATTTAACGGTTTTAAAATTGTACAGATATCATTCAAACATTACACCGAAACTATAGAGAAATCGTACAGTGTATATGAGTTTCAAAACGTAAGTACGCGCATGAGAGATGAATCAGAATCTAATTAATTGAAGCAAATAAATTATGTGCTTAACTGGGTCGACTGTGAAGACGTGATGAGAAGGTAAAGGGTTCAATGGTTCAACAATCCACCGAGCTGAATATTTAACATAGGAAATCAATAATTTCTATTATCAAAATCTAATTATAAATATAATCTAAATGTACAAATACAGAAAACGAAATATAGCTCCAATAACTTGAATATTTTATTTTTACCTTTAACAAAAAGATAATAGACTCACACAGTAACGTCATTTTTTAAAACTAGTTTTTATCACAACTGATTTCTAGCGGTGTAATATATATATATATATATATATTAAGTAGTATTGTAGGTAACCTAAAGTGATCAGTGAAATTGCTAATATTATAGACACTTAGAGCATAGTCACATAAAGAATAGTCCATCTTTTATTTAACCTTAGAGTTACCGTTGGAGCCTAACCCCATTAGCTTTTCAAACACTGAACTATCTATGCATCAAGTTGCTTGTCGATCCCTAAGTTTATTGGTTACATGTCCCTAATGACATGATTCACACAAAAATATCATTAATCTCTTTAATTACCGCTGAGTTTCTTGTATATTTTACATATAAAATGAGTGATCTCGCCCATTGTTTTTAGCCACTTCTTTGTTATCGGCGAAAATGTAAAAGTACGTAATATGATGCAATATATTGACTGCACATAAATTGGACGATATAAAAGCAAATCACACGGTAATATGAGGCTTAAGGATAGACAGACTACTGCCTTTTAAATTTTTATTATTGTATAATTATTAAAATGTATTTATTTTAAAGTGTGTTTTTTTTTCTGTGTTAATAATAATATAGTGAAACTTTGTAGATTCGTGCATAAAAACATTTTTGGTGTTCGTCTTGAATACAAGAAACATATATGTTCGGTTGCTTGGAGACCCTAAGTTGTAGATGGATATAAATTCACTCTACTGATCTTAGAGCTAAGCAAACAATATTGTAGAAGACTGGTTGAGACTTAGTGAAGCAAATAGAGTTGTGTTCTCTTGAGTTGTGATTGGTTATTTGGGATTATCGCGTTAAGATTTACTGCACCTCAATTAAGTGAAGCTACAGTCATTAAGGTATGCAAACAGAAACACTTGGATAGCCGGATATTTAAATACTGTTAGGTGTTCCGAGTTTAGACATTTCAAAGATTCAGTAAGGATTCGGTATGAGCTGTCTCAATAAAACAGACTTTTGGTATGATTAGCAGTGTCTAACAAGTACCAGCCATTTACGTAGTGCAATATCTTGGTGTTTAAGTTATTAACTGAAATACAATTAAAAATACAAATAGTTGCAAAATATATTTCGTGTCATTGCCTTTATGAATTTACATACAGTCCCCAGCTATATTTAAACCTGCTATACTTGGTTGAAGTAAGATATACTGGTTTCCAGGAATTTAAGACACTTGTAATGTCTGGTTGAATAAGTAGCGTGATTTCTTTAAGAAGAAAAGTGGGTTATGAATCTATTATGGGTGTCATTATTAAGTTATTTGTAGATCCTCCTGAATAAACGGGCTAAGGCAGATGAGTTATGAATACATAGATAAAGAGAGTCAACTAATCCTAGATCCACCAGTTTGTCTCGTGCACATCATACCACAAACACCAAATGCAAGTATGAAAAGGTAGAATGAGTATTCTTCACACATTGGAAAGCACCTTAAGTTAGAGCTCTCGAGCAAATACAGCTTGAAATTGTTAAGCACAATGTAAGAATAGGCGGCATTTCACTAACTTAGCAATGATTTAGGTGATACGAAAAATACAATATGTAATACTAGCTCGAGCCAAAGACTAATATAAAAACCAAGTTGTTAAGTTAAGGTATATGCTGCAAGAGTCAAAATCTCTAAATAAGATAGTATGTTAATTATTATTTTTTATTTGGAATGTTAGTAAATAAATAAATTAAAATGTTCAGAGTTTATTGTGGGTTCATCATTTACTTATTAAAATATCTATTGAATATTGTAGATGGAATACGCCTTTTCCCCCGTAAATAATTAACCCCATCACAAACAACCAATGGGAATTTAATAGAAACATTATTTAATGAATGTTCATATCACACTATTTTATTAGAATTATTTTTATCCATACTGTATATTGTATATTTTGTACGATAAAAACTCATTGGGTAATATATGAAAGTATTTTAACTTTTATTAACTTGTTGCAAAGCTATAATATTTTGTAAACTTGGATAAAAGACAATAAAATATAAGTTTACACGTCTAAAAGAAAACTTATTTTTCTTATATTTTGTGCGACGTTTCGGTTAGACGCCCTTCTTTCGTTAGGCGGTAAAGACTGTGTTACAATGGAATTAGGCTCAGAAAGATGCTCTTAGTCTAAATATATTATGGTTTTTCCAGTAATATCCACGCTGCATTATTGCAAAATCATAGATAATTGTCGTAATCTGTGAGTTGTAATTATCTTCAAATTTATTGTTCTAATTAATTTAGTAAAATAATATTTATATTCATATTGACTTGTTGACTTCTGTGTTGTTAGATCTAATGAACATCTCTTAACTTAGCCAAACTTATTAATATAGTTTGGGACTATAGAATAAAAATATTCAGTTTTAATTTTTAGGCTTGCACGCTGTACCCTAGTAACTAATTTATATTTAATTTAATAGATGGGTTATTCTATACTGCTGGGTATCATTCATGAATGTTTATTGAATTTAAAACTGAGTTATGCTGAACTAAATCGTTAGATTTTTACACTCGCAACTTATTAGGAAATATCTGTGTATAAAGTAAGTTTATTGACATTTTTATCATGTACAAGATATGTCTTTGTGAGCAATAAGAAAACGTACCAGACTCTCGTAATGCACAACGGTATCCGCCTCATTTGACACTTAAAATAAATATAACTCTTATAACAAATGATAGAAGCACTTCTAACGAACAACAAAATCCTATTCAATCAATAGATCTTAGAAACGCTATGAATATTATTTTCACAGTATTTAAGATTATTGTCACAAGAGCCCCCCAGTGGCACAGCGGTATGTCTGCGGACTTACAACGCTAGAATCCGGGTTTCGATACCGTGGTGGGCAGAGCACAGATAGCCCATTGTGTAGCTTTGTGCTTAATTACAAATAATAATAATAATTGTCACAAGAAATCAAACGTTACTAACCATAATCTTAAGTACATTATTATCTATTGCCATGCCTAATTGAACTTTTACATACCTTTGTAATATTCAGTTAAGCTGAACACATCATTCACAAACCGTGTGTAAGGTCATATGTACTTCTAAAAAAAAATAACTGCATTATTCGATACTTGAAAACTTCTTAGTGAATATTCACATAGATAGATACTTAATGATTTAGGTGAGTTACTCCTACAAGTTTTCTAAGGAACTAAAATATGTATGATTATCATTTATTGATACAAATCCTTGTATGTTGTACAGAAGCTCCAGAACTATTCCTGTGACAGTCAGTGATTGTCATACCAGTAAAATGAAAAATTGGATATTCTCAACTTAAAACATTTCAAATATACTAAAGAGTGTGGAAATATTATTATTTAAAAAAAATATAAATATGGTAAACGTAAAAAAAAAAACATATCACCAGGACGAGACAACACAGAGTAAGCAAATATATACAAGTAAATAAAAAAAAATTCAAAAATGAAAGTAAATGTAGATATGGTTAATATCAATCCTTGAAAAACAATGCAAAAAAGCTAGTAGAGTTGGCATTTGCATCATCCCTAGATAATAACACAAGCACACGGTGTAGTAGAATGTTAACAGACAAAAATATCATAAATTAAACTCAATTATGATTGAATAGTTATGTATGTTGCTGTAGTTTAATTCTTGCCTATGCTATTATGTAAGGATGATGCAACTACCATCTCTACTATGTTGTTTGAATTGTTTTTGAAAAATTGATATTAGCCATCCATACATTTACTTCCTTTTTTTGAAAAGTTTTTTTCCTTTACTTGTTTGCTTGTTTTTTAATGCAGTGTTTTAATAGATATAGGTAGGCTGTATTTATTACCAAGTTCTAAATACAATGAGGTTCCAACTGTAATATTTATTTCTTATCTGTTATTGGCTGGTTATTCCTGCTTCACCCTCTATTAAAGCATTAAAGGAACATCAGATTTCTGTAAGAAAGCTAACTGCAAGTCGTAATGATAACATCGTTTTCACTAGAATCGTGATTTTTTTAAATTACTACTATTTAATAATACTTCTAAAAGCGGATATTCCATTTGAAATTATGTCACCTAGGTGAAACTGGTTGACACCATTGTTTTGGTTTTTGAGTTATCATGCCTGACATGAGGAGAAAATTTTAGCCTGTGTATTAATACAAGGACTGTTTAAAAATTACCAACAGTGAAAGGTTAAAATAACAACTGTATGCTTTAATTTTGGCCCCAAAGCCTCAGCGATAAACTTGAGAGCTTATAGCGCTAAACGTTTGGGCTCAGTTCCTAAGTGGGCCCCTCGAATATATCTTATTGGTCAGCTTTGAGCTTAGCAACGAACAAACAATCTTTAAGTGCCGAACAGATGACATGAATGATCTTATTTGCTAATTACAATAATTACTATTATCATTGCTAAGCATTGCGAAGGTTATTGGCACATTAAGTTTCGTATGTAACTTATCTCTTCACAATTGTTTTCTAGGAACTATTGTTGGCACTTTCTCTAAATGTTATTCCGAGTATTCAAGATTATTAACATGTAACTCCGGTAACTTTGTCATGCACTCGATATATATATAGATTTCTGGACAGCAATTGGATTGATTTTCAGACACCAAGTTATAAGGAATAGAGTTTGCGCGTTTGGCATAGAGTTAAGAAACTTTTTTTTTACTTCAAACATGGAATAAAAGTTTATTGGCAGTTGGCCGTTGTCCATTGACTTTTTAAATAACAAACTCTAATTTTCCTGCTGACAGTCCTTGTGGTTAACAGTCAGCCAATTACAACTGGCTATTCAAATGATCAATTCCCAACTTCTTATCAAAACTTTGAATGAACAACTACAAGTTAAAGTTCATTATTGACTGCCCGAATGGCCAATTAGATGCCAATCACTAGTTGGCCATTCGAAGGCTCTATTCCCTAATGCAGTCCCAAAATAAAACTGCGCAGATCACTTCAACTTTTGTCACGATCATGGGACGCTTGTAGTTTCATAGATAAATTAAAATTTCATTTTTCTACCTATGAACGACTGATCATGTCTTGAAAGATAGAACGATATCGTAATTGCAATATTGCTTACTTTGACCGCTTTAGAAAAAGATCAGTTACAGTGTGGAAAGTCATCTGTGTAAATGGTCGTACATATTTTATTTTACTTCTAATCAACAGATTTACCACTCAACAATATATTGCTATGTTAATGGATTCCGTTGTACGACTTTGCATGTGTGCAGTTGGACTCCCAATTTTTTTCCTGATGCAGAATAATGATCAATGTTTGAGCAACGAGCTACAAATATCATGAATGTATAGCAAGAAGTGATGATTCAAATTCTTTGAACGCCACTCACGTTACCGCCTTAACTCCACCACGCGACAGTAAAAAGTTTGACATTGTCTTAACTGACGAGTGAGACAGATTACCCATAAAGTACGTGTCAGTACAAGAGGTTCCTAAGTGCATTACTGAGTATCTTTTTTTTAAATCAAATAAGACTTTCTTCAGATAACTTGATTCAGTCAGAGTCTAATGACGATCACTTTGAATTTTAGGTTACTCGTGTTTCTTAGGTTTTTTCTAGCGAAATTTTATCAATAAAACTGATATTTTAAATGTAATCCGTGAATAAACAATGCTTGTAAAATATAATTCTATTTAACTATTTGGACAAGTTAAAAATAAAATATTGCCTCTTTATTGCAGGTACCGTATTTGCCGGTGTATAAGACGATACTTTTTATTCTTAAACATTGCCTGATTTTATCCCTCGTCTTATACACAGCTCCAAAGATAGAGTTCCAGTAATAACTCCCTGGTTAATAGGATATTTAACCAAAACTACCTTTTTCCTTTTACTTTTGTTTGCTTTTTTTTTGAGTAAGTGTGTTGACATCATGCCAGCTACTGCATTACAATAACATATTTGTGATTGTATCGTTTGTCTTGATTATTCATAACTAGAAGTTATTTATCTCACATGCTAGTAACAATCTAATCAAAAATACCTCAGGTGTGAAAAAGGTGCGGCCAAAAAAGGATTCACCCTGCGACTTAAAGGAATGGAATCAAAATTGGTGGCCAAACTGGTAGCTACACTCATAGCATTGGTAAGAATATTACAGCAAATATTTATTCATTAGTTAGCATTCATGATGGTGGGTAAAACAAAATATGTGGTAGTAGTTTTACTCTCTAAAACAGTGTTAATAACGTCCTTTATACTAATGCCATGGAATCTAGATTAACAGTTTTTGTCATCACCCGCATGCACTCGGTACACCCGTATCAAGCATCACTATTTACGCTAATTGCTTAAGCTAATATATCGTGACGCTAAACGCTCTTTAGTTAAGATAATTTCATAAAATTTAGTAAATTTGTGCTTAAAAGCTGGCAGTGAATAATAACCGTTCACGGTATGATTCTTTTGAAAAATTGAGCTAGATACTGCTAATATAGTTTGCTTGGCTTAACTAATACTTATGTACCTGCACGTCCTTTCAACCTATAGTTTTACTGCTATAAATCAACCATCTTTAATCCAAATGCCAAGAAACTAAAAAATGTGCATTTTTAGTCTGAGGTAAAGCTGTAGTATAAATTTCAGACCTATAGCTTACGTGACTTTTTGTGTAAAAATTTTTATCAAATTTGAGCGGTGTTTGTTGACAAACTTTGCACAAGTGGCTTATATTTATACAAAATTTGACATTTAATTATAGATCTATTATTGTACCAAATTAAAAAAAAATCCATAAAAATTAAGTAAGGTTTTCTATTAAATAAAGTTTCCTTATTTTCGGTGCGAAGAAAAAGAAAGGAAAAAATTCAATCAAAATTAAAAATTTAATACCTCGTTTGTAATTTCTGTAACGCACATAAATTTTGTAGACATATTTTTATAGTAGATCATTATATCTTAAAGTTTTATTGTTATATTTTTTGTAATAGGAAAGGAGTTCAACTGTGATGAAAACTTTGTAAGGTTGTTTAGTACATGTTTGTGACTTAGTTATGCCACTGTAAGCTGTCTGTAGCTTTTGAAGAGCATAAAAATCACACTTGTAGTGGTATTGATTACCCCAGAGCGCAGGTTAGCACAATTTAAAAGTAATTTCTAAGAATTTGTCTACAAAATAACATTCTATACTTGCTTGATAATACAGATCATCCTATACACTAAACCTCAAAGAAATATACTTAATTCGCCCAAAAAATCCAGGGTCGTCTTATACACCGACAAATAAAGTACTAATTTCTTTGATACATAGCTCAAATATACTTTCTTCAAAAGGTGCGTTACATATTCATAAAATGATTTTAGTAAACTGCTCATAAAACGTGAAACATCGTATATATATTAGGTTTTTGTAGTGTCTTTTCAAACTATTATGTGGCTCAGCGGTATGTCGGAAGGCTTATAATGCTAAAAAACGGGTTTAATTAGCCGTATTAGGCACAGCACAGATAGCCCATTGTGTAGCTTTGTGCTTAACAACAAACAAAGAGAAATGATATTCTTTGATTTGGTTAGTTGTTAAGCACAAAGCTGCACAATTAGCTACCTGTGCTGTGCCCACTGCAGGGAGGGAACCCTGAATTTTAGCATTATAAGCTACTGAAAAGCTCAGAATTGTACTCTATAATTTATATTCTAATTCTATGACTACAAACCTTCAAATAATTCAATCTAAAGTCTCTGGCTTTAAGACTTCATATATCATGAAGACCATTTTTATTAGAGAACCGGGGTGACCTATAAATAGGGTACCCAGATTGCGAATCTGAGGGTTTGTGGTTCGCATGTCGCTGCCATTAACGCAAATTATTCTACACATTTTGTGGTCGTAGGTATGTTATAAGAATAACGGTTATATTCCACTAATCGATAAGACAAGAGTAGTCCAAGGGTTGGCGTAAGTACTGTTAACTAGCTGTTTTCTCTCTAGTTGATCAGATGGCCCTAATTTAGCTTTGCACAAAATGTTAAAACAAACTTTCACTAAAACTTTAGATTTAAGAACTAGAATTTACTTTTAACAGTCACTTACATCTGAATTACTATAAAACGTATGTCATTATTTTGTTTTATTTATATATATGCTCTTCATATAAAGGAAAACGTATTTCACTTTGTGATATTAGAATTGTCATCCTTTATAAAAAATCAAGTGTATCAACCACAACACCATAACAACGATCATATTTTATAAACAGTTCGTGAGAATTTAGCACAGAGAAAAAAATAACATATTTACCAAAGGAAATATAAATATTATTGAACCGTTTTTATGGTATCGAAAGTATCTGGAATAATATATATATATCGCAAAATTATTCATTGTATTTTCAAGTTCCATTACATCACTGGCCACATAGCTCGTAGATTGGAGTTTGTACACAATCATGTACGCTCATAGTATCATGATTTTAATTTGAAATTATACATTTTAAATTCATAAAAAAATATATTCCCAATCCATCTCATTATTTCTGTCGTTGATGTTGAAATAAAATAATGATCTGGAAACCGAACTTTTCTATTGCTCGACTTTTAAACTCCTACACTAAATAAGGAGTGGACTAAATAGGTTTACCCAACTGCGTCCACTCTTAGAGAAAAGTTTAATACAACTTGACTTCTAGTGTATTATGCTTCATAGCTCATCATGATTTTGTGATTCAAATGAGGGTTCGGAATACCTCCACCCGCCGCGTTGGAGTAACTTTTATTAGATTAGGATCTAATAAATTGGTTCAATATGATAACAATAAACATGCACTTATGTCGGACCTGTATGTTTAACACAAATGAAGTTCTGTATTTTTCTTTTTAATCCAGTAGATCTAAAGAGTACAATGATGCAATAAGTCTTCGTTTCGTTTTTTTGTGCTCGTCAGCAGAAAATAAATAAGACTAAAACAGTCTTATCTAAGATAAATTTTATATTATAAAGTAATAAAGATTTAGTTTTACTTTTTGGGCTTACGTGTACGTGTAGTTTTCAAAGAGTTCAAAGGATTTCAGTTTCAGAGATTGCATGTTTTATATAAGTACGAAACTTAAAACTTTATAGAGTGTTCCAGACCACATCACAGATTAGCTATAAGTCTATAACAAAAAATAAATAAAATAGAACCTCTTTCCCTCTACTGTAAAACTTCCCCATGAGCTTGTGGTGTTAGTTGTTACTACAGAAATTGAAACGGTTTACAAACTTACTTTTCATTCAGTCATACACCTCTTCCCTTGGCAACCATATCTACTATTTATTTTTAAGGGATCAAAGAAACATGATTGTTTTTTATTTCACCATTAAGATACACAACTTTATCTATCTTGCATTACGTTATCTTAATATTGTAAAACGATATTGTTGAGTACTGTGATACTTTTAGAAGTGATATAACTAAAATTATGAAACACGAGTTTTTACGGTCACTAGAACACTATATGCTTAAGGTGTTCCAAGCTACCTGTATCATTCGTAATAAATATATTTAATGGAATGTTCTGTTCTTACTAGAACTGATACAGGTAGCTTGGAATACTTTAGCTTTCATTAAGTATATGCTAAAGGCATTCCAAGCTACCAGCATCATCCCTAGTAAGATCATTTTATTAAGTATATGCTAAAGGTATTCCAAGTTACCTGTATTGTTTCTAGTAAGATAATTCCATTAATTTTACAACGATGCTTAAGGCGTTACTTATATTTGTTTGCGTTTATGTTGTTACAATTGTTCATAACTCATAGGTTTGAAAACCTTGTTGTGTTTTACTTTATATATATATATTTTTTCATGTTGATTTATTCTACTTTCTGACTAAACTTGGAAAAAGTTTGTTTGTTTTTTTAATTTTGCGCAAAGCTACAAGAGGGCTATCTGGGCTAGCCGTCCCTAATTTAGCAGTGTAAGACTAGAGGGAAGGCAGCTAGTCATCACCACCCACCGCCAACTCTTGGGCTACTCTTTTACCAACGAATAGTGGGATTGACCGTCACATTATAACGCCCCCACTGCTGAAAGGGCAGGCATGTTTGGTGTGACGGGGATTCGAACCCGCGACCCTCAGGTTGCGAGTCGAGCGCCCTAACCACCTGGCCATGGAAAAAGTTATCGTATGGAGTAACAACTGAGAAATGTAAACATGTAAACCTTTACTGCAACGGCAACATCCATAGTTAAATACTGGTAAACCTTTACTGCAACGGCAACATCCATAGTTAAATACTGGTAAACCTTTACTGCAACGGCAACATCCATAGTTAAATACTGAGCTCAATTTATACTCTTTTATCTAAAACTTTTAACGACGTGATGTTGGACCCTTTTCTTTTTTTTGGTAAATCCTTTTACCTAAAAGACGCTAATCGGATTTTCGTTTAATTTGGTTTGTTGGTCTGGAACTTTCTAAACTGTTGGTAAAGGAGAACTGGCAAACTCAATTACTAACAACCAGTATCAGAGTTACTATTCAAATACTATCTGATTAAATACAATAGACAAAAATAATAACTGTTGACGCCCATCTCAGGTCAATAGTATTACTAGAAATAAAATGGTGGACGTTTACATTTTGGGCGGAGAGGGTGAGGCGTGTGCAAAAACGAGTTTTCTATATGTAAACAAAATGAGTGGTAAAAAATAACTTTAGTATGTTTGACCAATCAAATATAATTTTATCTAGACTGTGATTCTATTTGAATATTTTCGCTTTTTTACAGTATTAGTTCTGAGTGAAAAAGAATCCACTATTCCAAAAAATATAGCAATGCCTGGATTTCTTCAACATGTACCATGATAATAAATCCACAGTTTTCAGTGTTCGAATTAGTTTTTAATAGAAAAATGTTGCGTCACATACTTAAGTATCTAAACAATACATGTTGAGGAGGTATTATAATACGAGGGTCAAAGGTCAAGAAAAATATGGGAGCATAATGAGACAAAACAATGCAGTGCTGTGAATATGATAAAAGTGATAGACTGTGAGTTTGAAAGTGTTTTTTTCTCAGATATATGCCTTTGTTTTTTTTTTACATATTTTGTATGGCATGGAATTAATTTGATTTAATTTCTTCTTCTTTGAGGTCATATACATCACTTTTAATTACCACTTTGTTATTGTACTTTTCTTAGTGTATTTTTCATTTACTTATTTATCTACTTTTTATTTTTTTATTAGTAAGTTATTTAGTGTCTATTTTTAGGAACAATAATATTGATAATAATTTTTATATCTTTGGCATAAACAAGATCATTTGCTAGATTGTTTTATATCATTTATAGCAATGAAAACCCTTTAAAAATAAATAATAATTACAAAAAAATTCAGGAAAAGTGCAACAATTACCACAAAAATATGCACACATGTAACAAACATGCAGCAAAGACACATAAGTGAAACACTTTTATCATATTCACTATGCCTCATTATGCTCCCATACGTTTCATGACGTCTGACCCCCGTATTTCAAGCCTTACTCAACATGTATTGCTAATCTATCTTGATATCTCATAAAGCATTTTATTAAAGATTTCTAAAAATTAATTCAAACGTTAAAAACCTTTTATTTGGCATTACGGTAAATGATAACGAAATTTCAGAATTTCTATTCCATTTTGTTAGCAGTGGGTTCATTTTCCTCAGAAATAACACTAAGCAAAAACTCAACACATTCAAATAGAATCATAATCTACTTAAAAGTATCTTACTGTTAGAGTGGTAAAACGTATTACAATGATTTTTTTAAAATTATCTTATTAGATTATGCAAGAATATTTTATGTACACAACAGAGCCTTTTTCTGACAAAATGTAAGCACTGGCCATTTTGTTTCTGTTGACCCCACTCACCTGATGTCGGTGTGAAAAAAATTATATTTTTCTAAACATTTCAGTGAGATACTACTTGAATGACTGATACTGACCAAACATGTTGTTAGTGTGAATGTGCTTAAAAGTCGCTATGAAAAAAAAACTGACATTTAGTCACCAATCCAGTCCTCCTTTATGTAAACGGACTTTTTTTGAGTCTCATATGACAACTTATAGACTGAAGAGCTCCATATGATTAGTATTTGTTTACAGTTTTCATTCTTCAATTAATACAAAAACCTCAGATATAGACTAAAAGTAGAATTCTCTTTCATAGAACTAATAATATTTTCATTGAATGTAGCAATGTGAAATAAAGTCATATTTTACAAATCTTAAAGGATGGTATATAAATAATGTTACCGTTAATCGCTATTTTACATATTTTCAAAGCAAAAAATTAAAAACTTCATTCTTGCATTCTCACACCTATTTAAACAGGTATTGGTTAGCGTGTCCAGCTAATGAAAGCATCACTTATTTTCTTAAAATCTTCTTAACATGTCACTGATTGCACCAAAACTGAAAATTGGAAATCTTCAAAACTTTAATTAATAACTCCTTGTCTTTGTTCTACTTAAACCTTTATTTTAGATTTTGCCGAAAGTGTTGTATTTTGGACCGGGGATAATACACAGTTCTTCTGTAGTGTAGTCGGGACCGAAAATCGCGGGTAGGCGATTTAAGCTACTTCAAGTAATATAAGTATTATTAACGTGAATAAATATGTAGCAATAAAATTAAACTTCTTGCAGCATTTTTTGTTCAAATATTGCACAGGTTTGCGTGAAAAATGTATGAATTTATTCTAGATAACACTTTTCGGTTTAAAATACTTTAAAAAATATTTAAACTTAAAGAATTATTAAGATTTCTTGACAAAGCCGTAGTACTTAACATTATGTGTTTTATTTGCATCTGTTGTTAGTGATAGGTACTACTTTGTCTTGATTTTCTTTCTTAAAATTTTAAGAGAATTGCATGTAAAGTCTACTGATTGCAGAATTGCATGTACACTCTATTGATTACAGAATTGCATCTAAACTCTACTGATTGCAGAATTGCTTGTACACTCTATTGATTACAGAATTGCATGTAAACTCTACTGATTGCAGAATTGCATGTACACTCTATTGATTACAGAATTGCATGTAAAATCTACTGATTACAGAATTGCATGTAAAATCTACTGATTACAGAATTGCATGTAAAATCTACTGATTGCAGAATTGCATGTAAACTCTACTAATTGCAGAATTGCATGTACACTCTACTGATTGCAGAATTGCATGTGAACTCTATTGATTACGGAATTGCATGTAAAATCTACTGATTGCAGAATTACATATAAACTCCACTGATTGCAGCTAGTGCATTCCCGCAAATTTCTACTAATTCATCTTTTATGTTAGGCCAACTTCGGGAAAAATATTACTTCTGGGTAATGCTTTAAAAGGTCAGAACTTAAAAAAAGGGGTAATGAACTTAAACTGAGAAATATGCATGAAAATCAAAGAGAACTAAGTTTAGTAGACAATATGAAGTATTAGCCTAAGTCTCAGAAAATGAGAAAACATAGTACATTTAGAAGTTTCACAGATTTCATATATACATATATAAATTAAAGACAACTAGGGACCTGTTGGTGTATCTATGCCCTCCCATCTACTAACTCAATATTAAAATGAAAAAAATTTAAAGGAGTTTAAAAGAAGCATTGATAAATATTTGAATCATAAGGGCTAGCTTTAAGTATGTGATTTTAAGGTTATGCATCATATAATATCACTTAAGATGGCCTTAAACCTACAGCATTGTTTGTAAAAATATAATAGTGTAAAAAACAATTTAGATGAAAATGAATGAAAATGTGTTATAAGTTGATAAGAAAAACCACAAATGATCATTTATAAGATGTGCTAATAATAACTGACAAAATGTACATATGTACATGTATTCCAAAAATACGAATTTATAAGTTTGACATGAAAGTAACACAATATGGTACATATGTGTCTATGTTAGCTTTCACACTTACAAAAATAGTTCACTATAATGTCTCGATCAATTGCATCGAACCTCAGTGTTATCAATAATTCAGTTTTCAATAACTTTGAAGTTCTATTATTTTAGTGCTGTTATGTTTGTTTTATACAACAAATATTTTATGAAATACCTCTCGTTTTAATATAAGTACACGTTATATTGTGTAGAAATACTATAAATCTCATAAACAATACAGTTAAAAATTGTATACACAATAACATATTTAAATGCGTATTGGCACAAAAGCAATTTCAAAGATACGTAAAGTAGTTTTATAACTTAAATACAATCAAAGTAGCCATAAAGCTGAAGTTATTATTTCATCAATCGCCTAAGTATACCTGCAAGTTAAGTTACCAGTTCAGTCACCATATACAACTAGTGTTACACTTTAAAATGACACAGCTAATATTACTGAAACGTTCTTAAATTTTGAAAAGTAGGTTTGGTTTTTACCAGAGTCTCAAATACATGAAACCAAACGTACAACCATTCTCATATATGATATAGAAATGTAAGTTGATTTAAAAATAAACCATAAACCAAGCTCACATTATGCAAAAAAAAAGACATTATAAAAGTTTATTGCTTTTTACCTTCTTACATCGTCTCGTCAAGTTTTATCAAAAGGAACAGTCGGTTTCGGTGACGCTTTGGGGCAGAGCACTTGAGAAGAAGACTTCTGCTGTCGATAGAACGGGTATAAGGCTGGCACTGGAAGCTCTGGAGTCTTGCTTCTTTTCTTACCCTCCATCCGCTCACGCCGCCTTGCGGTATTCCTTTATGTATCTAGTTAGAAAAATATTTTGTAACGCAGAGCTGTCTTGCGCTTGGTGTTCATTAAGCATAATGAAAATAGAAGAAAAGTGTTAAGTAAGTTATCATTCAAACTGTAGCATAGGAGACTGAGTATATTTTGATATAAAATACTAATCAAGGGCTGTCTTATAAAGGGGCGATATTCATACATTACATTTCTAACTATCTTTTTCCACCAGTTACCCAGACAGATAAATCAAAACAAATATCAGCATGTAATCTAAATACAATTTAACTATATAAACAATTATAAAACTGTACTTGGCCCTCAAATGACAGGCACTAGTACTCAATTCATAATTAGAGAAAAATCTCTCCAGTCAAAGATAAAGCATCTCTTCATGTCTATTTCTACTCAAAAATTAAAATGGGCCATTAAAACATATAATTTATTTTAATGGCATAACGGAGACTAATTCTTTCAGAGTCTTTTTTTTTGTTTGTTTTAACTAGATATTAATCTCCAGCCTGCATTGTTTAGAAAACTGTAACTGGATATGCTTGTTTCTTTGAATGTTCTATTAATTATTCGCTGAAGATTTAGATATTAATTAAAAAATATAATCTTCCTTAACGGAATTACAAATTAGAGATTCACATTATCAATAAAATAATGTATATATATAATTTTTTCGATCGTGAGAAATGTATTTGCAGAAGTCAAATACAATATTTTATCTCGAGCAATTTATTGCTGTTGTTGTTGTTGTTTTAGCGCAAAGCTACACAATGGGAGTATCTGCACTCTTTTCCTCCGGAGAAAAACGAATCCTAGATTTTATCGTTTATGTTCGAAAGCCTACCGCTGACCTAATAGGGACATCTCGAGGTGCACTCGAAATAACAAATGTAAAGTTATTCTTACGCCACTTTTAAATTATTAAGTATTAAACTCTCTCATTTTCAAAATAAATTAATACAAATTTTCCCTCTTTTCATTGCAGTAATTTTGATTAAACATTTAATGATTTAAATTTAGATAATTATTTTTAAAATGTCTAATAAAGCTGAATGTATACAATTCTTTCCCTCAACGTTCAATCATATTCTAAAGAATTCTACAATTGCATATAATGTTTCCTCAGAATCATGATTATAGGCCTTCGTAGGTGATAATATTATATTAGTAACTTCCTGTACTTGGTAACTAAAAAATTAAATTTATTTTAATGACCATATTACATATTAATATACAGATAGATCTATCTTTAAAGATAATCCATAAGTTGTGTTTATTTTTGACATCTAAAGAAAGCAGAATATCATATATTTATCTTCTTTTTGTTTTTTTTTTGGGGGGGGTAGGGTATTTAAACTTCCAGACAGCTACATCCAAGATATCAAAAACAGAAAAAAAAACATGACACGTGATTGGTAAATATGTAAAACACAATCTACAATACGTGAACACTAAATTTGTCATATTTACCATCATATTTCTAAGGTTTCTAGATCAATAAATATTGCTATTAGAAAGATAAAAGTTGAAATTTATCCTCCGACGTGGGACTATTGATATGCTCATACAGCTATGCGACTATTATGGGGACGTTAATGACAATTTCCGCAGTTTACTTATTACTCTTAGTGAGGCGTTTGTAGCATCTTGTTTTATTAACATTTATGTTATATTTCCTTATCATTCTGTTCCATTATTAGCGAATATCTTCCTAAAATTGGCTGCAGATAGTAAATGGTAGTTTTAGATGTGAAACATTGTGGGTTTGAGTAACTATATTTTAAGTTAAAGTTGTATTTCTTAGCTCTAATTTCATTTCTTTTGTGAGACTTGTGATTAGACGAAAAATCTAATGCATTGTTTATTCACATCGTCGTTTGTGTGTCTTCCACTTCTCTAAATAACTTCTGTTAATAGCACGTGCGTTACCATTCCCACAATGTTTTATCAAGTTTCGCTTAATGCAAGCATTTTCATAAAACAATTAATATTCTACCATAGCAGCAAAGAATAGTCTCTTATTTCTTCATTTAAACTTAATTCGTGTAATATGGACTGAGCTGCAAAACACTGTAAAGAGTATAAAGTTTTTCAATTGTGTTGTGTTAAAAATTGTGAATTGTTAGAAGTCAACCACATTATACTCTTACGTTGTAGGTGGGTTTTGTGGTACAGAATATTTCCATACGGCTCATCAAGTGATCACGAAATGCAAATTAAATGATACTAATTATTAGATCATATTTATGTTCTTGTTGTTCTTTTATAAAGAAATAACAATTACATTCAGAAAAATTATTTAATCAAGATATATTGTGAAAGAAGGAGTGATAACTGCGTTAAATACATTTATGTTTATATTTTGTTTCACATTTAACTTTCAAAACTGACACCTATAAATGTTCCGTCCTTCTCAAAACCTTCACAACTAACTGTTATGCATGTTACTTTCATTTAAACCTTCAAAACTGACACCTATAAATGTTCTGTCGTTCTTAAAGCCTTCACAACTAACTGTTATGCATGTTACTTTCATTTAAACTTCAAAACTGACACCTATAAATGTTCCGTCCTTCTCTAAGCCTTCATAACTAACTGTTATGACAAATGTTTTCATTTTAAACTTTCACAGGTGACTTCTGTGAATGTTCCTTTCTTCCCTAAGCCTTCACAACTTAATATTAAGAATGTTATTTGTGAATGCCCCGTCCTTTCCTAAGCCTTCATAACTTGATATTAAGAATGTTATTTACATTTTAAGTTTTCACAACTGTCTTCTGTCATTGTTTCGCCCTTCTCTCTCTCTCTCTCTCAGGTTAAACATTCACAGTTGACATCTGTGGTGCTTTATTGCATTTACATAATAAAATCTCACGAGTATGTATTTTTTGATAAAAAAATAGATTAAATTATATGTATATGGTGTCACTTTACTTTTGGCCTACATCGTGCATTAAAACTACTGAATAAAATAAAATAATTATTCTACATATGTATATATATATGAGTTAAAGTTTCATCCGGAAATCACATTTGTTATGTGACATGAAGTTTTGCTTATTATAGCATTCTACAGAGTACTCAGGAAATCTGAGAACTAAGCTTTGTTAAAAAACGTAATTTATATTTTGCAAAATCCATGAGCTAGGTCTTATTCAACAAAATGTAGATAAGATACTGCTTCTTACCTAAAGGAAAACATATGACAGCTCTAGCCCATCTGCTGAAAAATGAAACTTTTAAGCATTTAATAACAAAATAACTCATGATGGAGTTAACAAAACCGAAAGCTAAGAATACGTCAAATTATAAATGAACGTAGTTTTGTAATCTGTAAATCTTTAAGAATTTGAGAAGACAAAAAATAAAAATACATTAAGAAAAAACAGTGCCTTTACATCCACATTAAATATTGAATGAACTTACAGCGAATGCCTTTCCAATCTAATGTTATTTATTCTTGTAGGTTGTTTCATCATAATATAAGAAGACTGTATATTATATTTAATCTCTTTCAACAGTGGTAGTCTTGCTATTGATCAGCAGTGAGCTATATAAAAGAAATCTTAAAGAGAATGTCCAAGGTTTACGAAACGAAAAACCTCGACTTCGCCTTTCAAATTACAATTCAATCTTTTTGCTTATTGCAATCATTCTGATAGTCATGTTGATTTGACAAAAGACGTAATTAATTTCCTGGTGTGATGGGTTTACAGTTTACAATCAGATGAGTGAAATGATGAAAAACTTGGTGAGAGTGTCTTGTAAATATACATGAATAACTTAAAATGGTTTTACAGATTTTACAGTAAAATCTATTGTCGTTTAGCCACAGGTAGTCTTTCACTGTACTTGAGAGAAAAACAACAACAGACAAATTCCTAAGGCAATAAAAGTCCTAACACATTGTCTCAATAAATTGATCTGAGTAATACCAAAGAATATTACAGACATCTTAAGCTGTGATTCGTTCTAAAAGTGACAGTCAATTCTCTAGCGTGGATTATGGGTGATACGGTGCTGTTGACTGGTTGTCTTCCCTGTGGTCAGTAGTTCAAAACTATGATAGGTGGACGAAAACCTTACTAACTTTGCCATAAACACACAGAAACAAATACAATAATGTAATCGATTTTTCAAGTTTTAATTTCGTATTTTAAATATTTAGAATATCATATTTATGATTATATTTGTTTGAAATATAAAATTTTATTGTTATATTTTACAATTATTTATTTTATTTCGTTCATTTCACCCTTTAGATATTAGAAATATTATTATTTAGTCAAACCATCCATAAAATAAAAATAATTTGCAAACAGCAGATTCTAAATTTATAATGCACTAAAATGTTTTGATTCTGCATTATTTTCTATGGATCGTGAAGTTTTGGGTTGTTGTTGTTTTTTCATAATTTCGTAAATAAAGCTATGGTAAGAACTATGTTTGGGCTGACAGGGGGAGAAGCAGCTAATAAACAGCACTCACCGCCAATTATGGGAATATTCTTGTCTGAAATAATAATGGGATTTGACCATCACTCTTATAGTGTACCCAAGGCCCCAAAGTTAGAGCATATTTGCGTCAACAGATCGCGAATTATCTGAATCCTCGAATCTACAGTCCAGATAGGCTAACTACTAAATGACACCCAATTTGTATATAAAGAAAAGAATAGAAGCTCTTCATTCTCACTTCCCTATATGTCACCTGGCTTGAAGCTTTGAAATCACTAATTGTTCAAAAACAACATTAAAAACGTCAAAATTTCCATCTTGATGCACTGATATCATGCTCTTTCAAAGATATGTCAACTGCCCTGGTTTATCACTATCTATATAAAAATCTTACCTTGCAGACAGTTATAAGGATGACTTTTTTTTTCTGTACGATGCATTCGGATTTGCTATTATATTTTATAAACCGGTATAATATGCAAGGACCCAGAGTACATTTTGTTTCATTCTTGAGAAACATGCAACTTTAAGTAATAGTAAACCTCTGTCTTTGATACGTTTTATGGTAAAATGTCAAATTTCTATTAGAAAAATGTTGTAAAATTTGACCAGAAGCTTAAGATTAGAAAACTTCACTTACCTTTGTTATTTGCATTAGCATAAAATACCCGTATTGTGCTGTAGAGTTCAAAGGCTACCTCATGATTCATAAATGCCCCATTATACCGATCAAGATCCCCCACTATCCCTAATTACTTCTATAGCTACCCCAAAGGAAAGAATGGATCCGTACATGAAAACAAATCCCCTTTAGTACACCCGCCCACGACACTTGAGCACGTGTAACATTTTGGTTTACCTAGCTTGTGGGTGGGGGTATAAACATAGTTTGAAGCATATAGCTTCAGGGATCCAGAGGTAGGACAGGAACACAAATTCAATGCCAGATTCCGGTTCAGTGGTGACTCTGTAGACCTACTCCTAGATTCTAAGGGTGCATTTTTGCTCCCTTGTCACCCCCTTGTTTGAGGGCTACGTCATATAGATAAGGACACCTCCGCCGGACCCCAAGTCCACCTGATAAGTTTGGTCTTCATAGCTCTAAATTCTCAAACACTCAACTTGAATTAATATACGATTTTGATACAAAGTAAAACAGAAACTATTTGTTGATATAGACTCTGATTTATTTTCAGTAACTGGAGACTTAGAGAGTTTCAGTTTGTCTAAAAAGGATTAATGGGCGTTAGTTCCATCTACAGTATCTTGGAGCGTCAACTAGTGAAAATTTAAAAATATTGGAATCGTAAAACATTGGACCTCTACTTTATAATTACAGCTTTTGGGGGTAACTTTACACTACAAAACTGGATAGGTTATAGGTAAAAATACCTGATAATTGGAACATTTTCAAAAGATATACCTTCCTCTGTTGGATGTGAACTGGACAATATTAGCTTATATCCTCCAAATGAAGAAACTTTTAATGTAAGTTGCAATAGCTTATATTAGCAATACCCAGATCATCAAGTGTAGCTTTCAACGAAATTAGTATGGTGTTGCATCGTTCTAAATATAGGGTTTTCGAGATAGGTATTTGCTTTAATAATGAAACTAATTAGTGATATGAGTATTTCCGTTTTTTTTTTTTGTTTTTTTGTCTACAAATTATGCAGTAATTACCTTAATACTAACAAATAACTTTGGGTTTTTAACTTATAACGCACGAAAACTATAAACTCCATACTTCTTAGCGATAACAATTTATATAGAGCCAAATATACTAAGTACTGTCATTTATACAAAGTAAGGACAGCACACTTTTCTCTAGTGGTCAAACTATTAAAAATAAACACTGGTTATCTGTCTAGGCTAATATGCTAGTTTTTATTTGTGTTTATAGCTTGCAGGAGCCAATTGATGAAACATTTATCAAGCATCAGAAATATAATTTCGTGCCCTAAAATACTAAGAATGAACTGGCTTCTTCTTGTTGAATCATTCATTAGATGATCCAGTACTGGCTCCTAATTGAAATATTCATTATACGATCATGTCAACACTGGCTCCTACGTAATGAATCATTAGTTAAATGATACAGTGCTGGATTCACCTTACCCGATCATTCATTAGATGATCATGTCAGTACTGCCCCCTTCTTGTTGAATCATTCATTAGATGATACAGAAATGATTCTTTCATATTGAATCATTCAATAGATGGTAATGTCAGTACTGCCTCCTTCTTATTGAATCATTCATTAGATGATACAGAACTGATTCTTTCATATTTAATCATTCAATAGATTATAATGTCAGTACTGCCTCCTTCTTGAGGAATAACTCATTAGATGGCATAGCACTGATTCTTTCATACTGAATCACTCATTAGATGATAATGTCAGTATTGGCCACTTTTTAAATCATTCATTAACTGATAGCGTGAGTACTAAACTTTCAAATGAATTATTAAGATGAAGCAGGTCTAATCCTGCTATACTTGACGAAGGTGGTGTTTATAATGATTATCATATGTTAATTAGTATTTACAATTAACTGAAAGATCTGTTCGGAATACAGTTAGTAGCTTGAATAGGCTTAAAATGTCTACACAGATCGATTCGTTTATTTAGTACACCTTTTTACGTGATGCAACTGAAATAATAAATAATTTGTAAGCATTCTTTTACATATATATATATACACACGCAAAGCAAATTGGAATGCTCAAAACAAATAATTGTTAATGATTGAAATGTTTGAACACAATACTTAAAGGTTGATTAGAAAAGTCTTAATTGTCACTATACAAACATTCTTTTTCTGATTTCAGCTACAATTTCTTTATGTAACACCCAAATTTTTCATATTACATAAAAGTGTTCAAAAACAGTATTTCGATGTTTTGTTGTGTTTTGTTTTATAATCGACAAGTTGTCACGAACAATGCGTGTGACATTGCTGATAAAAATACACATGAACACAAACATATTACGAGATATCCGCTACATCTTAGAAATCAATGTAAATTAGATCATAATTTTAAATAGTCAGTGTCTCATGTTGAGTTTAAACATACAAAACCGATTTTCTAAGACATCATAGCAGCAGATCACCTAAAATGCGAGTCCTTTGCGTCACCCTTGGGTATTGTATCATTCTAACCGTTCTTTGAACTACCCAGATTTTGCTACGATCTATTTAATAAGGAACTTTTCATATTTGACGTTTTCAGAACGTTTCTTCATGGGAGTTTATGGATCATCGAGTTCGCTCGTCAAGCTTAAGAACTACGTTAGAAATCTCAAAACTCCACTCAGAACTAAAACATTCATGGCCCAAAGGAACGTCTGTGTTCGCTAAGATAAGAGCGTCCTGAGATTACTTAATGGGTACGATACTTTAATACATTGATACAAAAGTTACTTCCTGAAGCCATTAAATTCCTTTCGTAACGATCCACTTCGTTAGAATAAAACGATGTAACTTGTTGGGGTGATATTCTGGTGTTTCTTGCTTGAATAATGCTTTTCTTAAAACCAATGCATACCTGGTTTATGCTCCATAAGTATAGCTTTGTTCTTATGATAGAGTAAAGCTTAAAGTGTAACATGACCACTGGTATGTAGAACGCTGCAAAATATTCACTTTTATACAAGAAAAAAAAATCGTCAAAATTAACAGGTACAGTATAATATGTTGTAAGGTCGTTGATAATAAAACTACTCACCATAATCAACCACCAGCAAACTGCAATTTAAGGAAAGATAGATCGCTTTATCGTTATCACTTGCAAACATCGTGTAATTATAGTACGATATGACAAGACTAAACTTTTCTACGTCTTGACTTGAAAAAGATATCCTATTATTTGATAATCAATATTCATAATGTTTTTTAACATATCTTTCTTTTAATGGCTTCTTTGAAAATATTTTTCGAACGCAAATGCTAGTTCTCAGAATGCCCAAACGTTATCTTATATTATGTATTTAAACTTTATTTTACTAATTTTTGCCAAGCGCAGTTACTAGTCAACTCCCCTTAAAAATCAACCTGATATAAAAATAATTAGTGAAAATTTTATTTAAATACTTCCATGTTAGGGTATATCTTTCATTTAAAATAATTGCTGAGCAGTTGTTAAGGGAAATACTTTCAATGGATAACTACCTCTAAAAGGAATAAGTTGGTATTGTGTTTTATATTTTTAAATCCCTTAAACATGTCAGAAGTCAGATTACCTAATGATTCACAAATGAGATATTCATAGGTCAACGGATTATAAAAATGAAACATTAGGATTTTGTTGTAATTATTTAATATTAATCTTGATTCACAGTCACTCAAAGGTGGTTGTGGGTTTCTCGTATTGTCGTGGTTTTTGCCGTTATGGATATTTAGTTAAACACGTTTAATTGAAAACTGAAAAAAAAAGACTTGATCACTGTAGATATATATACATACTTAATTAAATCATCTTGGAAATAACATTGTCAGCATGCTTAAAACTAGAAGTTATCGATCATAGATTTCAGAGGTATAAAACAATTTATCATTACTATCCAAACAGACACTCTCCTCCCAAACAGTATTCACACCAAAAACACAGATTGTAGATACATCTCGATTATAATATATAATAGGCAACCATTGCGAAAATATTAAAAATGATCAATATGAGAAATAGGAAGCTTTCATGAGTTGTGCAAAGTATCAAATTTGTGCAGGATTTTTATTTTTATACATGATCCAAAACATGTATATTATATGCATACATAAAACTAAAGTTTTCGAAGAACCCAGTCCAACAGACAGTTAATGTGCCGCTTGGTGCACACTTACACGTTAGTCATGGTTGAGTACAATTCTAGTTTTATGTTGTATGACGAGTGCTTCTACCTTCCGTGGTACCCTTCAATCACGATAAAAACTGCTATAGACAGGCTGGAAAAATTGAATCCATTATCTGTACCGTTTTTCATTATACTCAGAATTTTCCTATCTGCAATGTTAACAAAATCAAATGTAAACTTCCTGACATTTTCCCTAAAAATGGTTTTATAAAAAATGCCACATCTTGAGAACGTTACCAGTACGGGAATAAGAAGTTATGACCAGTAACCTGTGTACTTTATGAAAAAAGATAATAGGTTTTGAAGAAACCATTTAAGATATAATGGGTTTTGTCTGGCTGTTTACCTCATAAGAAATAACACTCGCAATTCAAGACCTCACAACAACGAAAAAGTGTGAATCGGATATTCACACAAAGCTAGCCATCCCTAATTTTTAACTGATAGACTAGATGGAAGAAATTTAGTCAACAACACTCACCGCCAACTATTGAGCAACTCTATTCGGATAGTAGGATTTGACCATATCTCTTATAACGCATGACCCCTCCGATCCACAATTCGGCACGTTAACCACAAATCCACACACGACACACAACAACAAAAATAGGAGTCGTCTTTTTGGACAAGTTCATTCAGCTCTGTTGTAATAGCCCACATCGTTATGCTTCCACCTTTTTAACGCTGTCATGCTACACTTTAAAAAATAAAGAAAACTTTAAGCAAACCAACTTGTACTCTACTTGTTAACATACGTCGGTTATGATATTCAATTCTGTTAACATACGTTGGTTATGATATTCAATTCTGTTAACATACGTCGGTTATGATATTCCATTATATTATATTGTTTGATTGTTTGTTTTACTATATTTGCGCAAAGTTACTCAAGGGTTATTTCTGCTTAGTCGTCCTTAATTTTGAACTACAAGAAGGGCAGCTAATGAATAGCACCCAATTCTTAAGCTACTCTTTACTAACAGAATAATGGAACTTGACAGTCACTTTTCTAAAACACATACGGCCTCAAAACTTTTTCGGAAACAAACTCGAGCGACTGACCCGCAGATCCACAGTTCGGCACCCTGACCATGCTCGGTTCTGTAGTATTATTAATTTATCGATTAAGTAAAATGTGAATATCAGGCAGGCGGTAGCACTACCTATATAGGAATGGCTCGGATTGTTCATCGAAATGATATTTTAAATATCTCCTTAATAAATCATCAGAACTTCACAATACTATACTGTGTGTTTCCTTTTATAGTAATATCTATATAATGACTGAGTCACAAGTTCTAGCAATGTCTTGTAAATATCACAGCAAAAAGTTCGACTTTCTTCTTCTTCTTCTTCTTTTATATTAGATGATAACTCAAAAACTGAAACAATGGTATCAACCAATTTCACCGAGTTGACATAATTTAAAAAACTTAAATACAGGGTAAAACAGGAATTATCAGCCAATAATACATAAACAATAAATATTACAGTTGACACGTCATTGTATTTAGAAGTTTGTTATAAATACAACCTTCCTATGTCTATTGAAACACTGCATTAAAAAAACAGGTAAACAAGTAAAGAAAAACTTTTCAAAAAAGGAAGTAACTGTAAGGATGTCTAATATCATTCCTTCAAAAACAATGCAAACAAGTAAAGAAAAACTTTTCAAAAAAGGAAGTAAGTATAGGGATGGCTAATATGAATCCTTCAAAGAAAAGCAAACAAGTAAAGAAAAACTTTTCAAAAAAGGAAGTAAATATAGAGATGGCTAATATGAATCATTCAAAAACAATGCAAACAAGATAGTAAGGAATGGCATTTGCATCATCTCTGCATTATAACACAGACAAGAATTAACATATAGCAACATATATAACTATTCAGTCACAATTGAGTTGAATTTATCCTATTTTTGTCTGTTAACATTCTACTACACGGTGTGTCTGTATTATTATGTATGGATGATGCAAATGACATCCCTACTATCTTGTTTGCATTGTGTTTGAAGGAATGATATTAGCCATTCCTATATTTATTTCCTTTTTTCAAAATTTTTTCTTTGCTTCTATACATAGAGCAATGTAAGTGTATAGTATGTATTTATTGTTGTCATTTTAATTGCTTCATCGATTTAATAGAACAGTAATGATTTAAAATTAAATGTTATATTTTTTAGTTTAATGATACGTTTTTTTATATACTTGTGATTACTCTATACCTGACAAAATACGTGAGAGGTTATTAATGTTTTCTGTTTCGGATCAAAGCTACACAATCAGAAGTCTTCTTTAAAATGATCGATGAATTGGATGTTAACGAGTTTTTTACTACCCTTAGTTTTTAGTGAGGGTTTGTTTGGTTGTTTATAACATCATTATACAAATGAATAAAACTACAAAATCTGACATCACACCATGAGACGCAAGAACACTGGTTATGTGGGTCCTTACATAGTACAAATGTTACAACAGGTGTACGCTTCGCCAAATAACATTTGTTATTGTACGTTCAGGTTCAGAGTTAGGAATAGGAAACAGAGGAGGCTGCCCAGTGCACCAACTACTCGGGAACTCTACCATTTCAAAACCTACCTATGACAACATTTAATTTATCACCAACATCATAAAGTATTGAGTGGATCGCCTATTGCAGTTGTTGTGTAATCTTAATCAAAAACTCGGGGAGGCCATCTAGTGTTATTCAAGCTGTGTGAATAGAAATTATAGGTTTCACCACGTCTTGATAAATGTTATTGATGCTATTAGGTAAAGAGAAGTTTATATTAACAATAATTTTTATGTTAATCTCGTGAAATATTATAGTATTAAAGCCAACAACATCACCATCAGTAGCAAAAGTATTTAGTGATCAAGTTAGGGAGATTTTGTTTAATAAGTAGATTTTTTAACGATAAGTTAGAAGTATATGCGGCCCATAGCTAAAATTTTAAAGTCAGCTGAGGAGATTTCGTTGCTATTAGTTTGGCTGTATGTATATGTGGATAAAAGAGGTGCAGGGAGGTGGATGATATGAAAAAGGGTAACCGGTATTATAGGAAATCTCCATGTGTTCATGGATACATAGAGTTAAATAACGTTTGGTTTTGATAGTGTAGGTCACTTTGTAGCTTTCAAATGCATGTGAGCAGATGATACATAAAAGAAATTGGATAGGAGTATAGTCTTTTAGATTGAAAAAAAAAACGTTTTATCTTATACATTGGTTTAAAAACTATTATCACTTGAATCTATGCATAGTACTCATGTAAGTTTAGCGAGATGCTTTTTACGAAGTAAGCTCTGTTTACCTAAGTAAGGAAGGAATAATTATATGGAGAATTTTAGGCACAGTAATCTGTTTAGTATTGCTAAGTGTATTGAGTTTCCCATTCATAAAATCATGAGTGATAGTGCCAAAAATAGGCCCAAGATACCCAGTCTTCTGAAGCGGAAAAAGTAGAGATTTTATTTCATTGTGTAGAAAGAAATAAAAAGAAAAAATGATAAGAGCTTCAAGAAGTAAACAAGTGATCAAGTTACATTTGTAGTTAGAAGGAGAGAAACTTTGAATGCAGGTGTAGTGGCCAATTTCCTTGAGTTGAGAAGACAATCACAACTGGAAAAAAAAAGTCTAACAATGAAAAAGAAATCACTGTATATTTAGTTAATATTATATTCAACGAATGAATACCTTATTTTCAATACGACAAGAGGCATTTTTTGTACACGTTTTAGTATTTGAAGATTTTATTTATCTTTCTTTTCCAAGGTAACAACACAGCATGTTACCGGAGATGAAATCTTCTAGAATAACTACAGTTGAAAACGATGTGAGTGATTACAACGAGCAATGCAACCGACGTAGAAGCACCTTAATTGTCTATTTCAACCGTCTTCGGATCCATTCTATGTATAACAATTTATAGAAAATCCTGTTTGGCAGATACAGATTCTATTTCCTAGCTGATATCAATTACATTTTCTGCCTTCATGTTGATTAGTTAGTTTCACGTTCACCTTCAGTTTGTTTATATATATATATATATATAAAGTTATTGTTTTCAAAGAAAACCGATCAAGGAATTCATTTTCCTACTCACTGGAAAACAAAATTTTATTTTTATTTAGTCCTGCAATATCGACGAATCAAAGTTTGAGACTTACATTACTAATACTTTTGAATGTTGAATGTATAACACAACAATATTTCAAAATCATCCTCAGATTTATAAAATTATGTACTGGTAAATAGACTGAAATATTTTAAAGTTGTTACTACTAAATTTATCTTAGAATAATCTGTTAATTGTGACTTTACTTCTACATATATTTTAACTTGATATGATTAGTAAACCTTTTAACTAAGTTTCGTGTGAGATTAATTCTTTAAGATGAGTTTGTTTGTTTGCAATTAAGTACAAAGCTACACAATGGGCTATCTGCGCTCTGCCCACCACAGGTATCGAAACCCGGTTTCTAGTGTTGTAAGTCCGCAGACATACCGCTGTGCCACTGGGGGGGGGGGGGCTTTAAGATGAGGTAATGCTCAATAACAGACACAGATCGAATTAAATTAAATATTCTTCTTGGAAAAAAATGCCTGGGAGTTTTTAACCATATTCAAAGGTTATTTTAACAATATTTTAGGCAGTAAATCATATAATTTAATCGCACGTAGGTAGCCCAGATTACAGTATAATTACAACTATACTTAGTTTATCTGAAAATAGTACGGTTTTTATTTTTTGACTAAAAACTACTCAAAACAAATATGATCCCCCTATTCTTTTTTTTAGATAAGTAGTATGATTCAATATATGTCTTGTATATTAATAATGTTCATTACATTTTTAATCAGTTTTGCCATTAAAGCAAATAGTAAGTTAAATTGGAATTTATTTTCTATGTAAGGAAACGAAAATAATGTGGTGATAAAGATATTGTTGTAAGTCATGTATACCACCAGTGTTGTAATGGCAGAAAGCTTAATGTATTGTTTACGTACATTAACATAACGTGTATTGCTCAATTCCAAAGTACTTAATTTGTTTTTATAGTGTAAAACTATACTTAAAAGCACTTTCATGAAATGACCTAATAGCTTTCTAGAAACTATTCTGAAGTAATAGAAAGAGAAAACCCTAACAGTTTTTAGTGTCATTAAGCTGTCCATATTAAAATAATCATTACGCTATTCCGTCTGTGTTTTTTTAATTTCAAGAACGTTAAAGTCGAGACCGTTAGATCTAAGCCCATGATAACAATACATAAATAGAAAAATGCGAAGGCGATAAAATATAATAAATTAAACTTTTAGATAATAAAATCACCTTTAAAAACTATAGTAATAATTTATTCACTTGGCGACGTTTCGAGCAAACGCTCTTTTTCAAGCCAGAAACAAGCCTGCCGATTAATGACAATTACAGGAACGTTTTGAAATGAATCAATACACGAATTGGTTTGTTTGTTTTTAATTTCGCGCAAAGCTACACGAGATCTATCTGCGCTACCCGTCCCTAATTTAGCAGTGAAATGCCAGAGGGAAGGCAACTAGTCATCACCACCAACCGCCAACTCTTGGGCTACTCTTTTACCAACGAATAGTAGGGTTTGCAGTCAAATTATAACGCCCCCACAGTGAAAGGGCAAGCATGTTTGGTGGGACGAGGATTTGAACCCGCGACCTTCAGATTGCGAGACGAACGCCCTAACCATCTGGTCATGCCGGGCCATACAATACACGAAAACAGAATGTAACACGAAATAGAACTACGATAATTAAACAGTATAGTAAAAACAATATAATAGAGCTGGTGATTAAAAAACAGTAATAAAAATTATTATAAATATAGAACAACTTTACATAGCAAAGAAAGAAAGAAATAACTTAAACATATTAAGATAATAAAAGAGGGGTATTAGAAATTTATAAAATTATAAAAAACTGAACCGTTGGTTAATACCCAAAGTTTTTTCGACTGTGGTTCTTTTATTGTTGTTAGAGGGGGGCATGATGTAAGGCAAGTACTTTAAAGTGTTCAAAAGAAGTGTTCAAGTTGGTTCGTACAGTTTTCAGAGGAGCAGATGCAACACTTACCCTTACATTGATCATAGAGGTCCTAAATCAACGTATTTTGTGAATAGCCATTTCACCTGTACATCTTAATATTTAGTTTATTGTATTATTTGTAACAATTGTGACCAAATCTACATAAGAGAAACCAGCCGAAAGCTCGCTGAACGAACACGAGAACACTTACGTACCATCTTAATTAAAGATCAAGATAAACGAATGTTCAGGTCATTACTGCATTTTTTTCAACTACTTAATCCAGTTGAATGTAGAATACACATATATGTACATAAAGCTCATAAAATATGCAAAGTTTAAATGCACGTGAAATGTAAGCAAAGTAGAATCTATAAAAAATTTAAGAAAAAAAGCTATATGGTGAGAGAACTATTAACTCATACTGTAGAATGTTCCGACAACTCCGAAAGATATTTAAAGTTTAACACTAGCAGGAGATAAATCATAAAATGAAAACAAAATATTTCACATTTATATTACTTCCAATTTTACTAAAGTTTTTCATAAGATATATCTCCAACTTTAGTTTGTTTGTGTTTTTGGAAACTATACTTCACGCCATTGATTTTAATGTTGATCAAGATTAATCCTTTATCTATTGGACAACCTAAACTCCTTTAGTCTCGTTAAAAATACAACCTACGTGAAACTCGTGTGATTTCAAAATCTGTAATCAGTAGAAGCATCTGATCCAAAATCTTAATGGTTTGTATAATGAAGATACAGTACCTTGCCTAGTTTCAGTTTTCTATTCGAAATCTTGCCTACTATCGAAACATTACATAAACCTTGCAGGCGAACACCGATAATTCTGGAGAATATGATGTTCGATCGTGTCTTTGAATGTTTTGGAAAATAGTCACGTTCACTTTGATTCTTAGTCATGAAAGCATCAGTACTAATCGGGAGCCGCATGGAAAAAATGTACTGAGGAATTATATTTGAACTAAAATAATTCTTGGGGAAACTAATAGTGCTGCATATCAGGCAGCGTGATTTGTTCAAGGATCTCACATAACCATAGTACTCCCTAATGAAATTCATAATATGACACAAATTACTAAACATACAACAAACTAAGGTCACCCAAAGACCGATTTAAACAAATGAATTGCTTGTAGTTTCGTTTCATGAGGAGCAGCTACTTTCCCTCAGCTAGCTGGAATAGTTTTATGGTAGTTTCAGGTGTGGAACACATTCGGTTTGAGCACGTGTATCTGTCTCCATGTGGATCAGAGGCAAGTTTGTTGACTTATATCGTCAAAATAAGGGGTTCGATTCTCTGCGGTGTAAAGCGCGTAAGTAGCCATTGTGTAGCTTTGTTCTAAACTGGAAACAGAGAAGAATATCTATTCTTAATTTTTAGGTCTAGTTTTATTTCCCATGTGAGGTTTGCGAATATAGACAGCGTATCTCCAGTACTGTATGTGTCCGATAATTGTAAACACTTGTCTTCCTACAGCAGTTCCTGCCCACAAGTTTTATTTGTCCGTCCTGTCTCTGTGTAATCACGTTTTAATTTCGCCAGGGTGGTTAAAATGTTTTAAGAATCATCTAAAGTGGAGAGAAATGATGTTACCTTATGCTCTCTTTCCTTAAATTGTTAAAATTAGCATAACTAGTTTGTTATCTTTCAAGATTGTAC
The DNA here is from genome assembly GCF_000517525.1 of Limulus polyphemus. NCBI lineage: Eukaryota > Metazoa > Arthropoda > Merostomata > Xiphosura > Limulidae > Limulus > Limulus polyphemus. The sequence goes on from NW_013665617.1 coordinate 1,927,551, forward strand.
ATTTCTACATGTTCACTCCGAGAACTTGAACTACGTCGTTAAGTCAGAGAAATTAGCAACTCAATAAACTAGTATACAGAGCATACTAGCACAAAAAGTTTCAACTAAAGTTATTAAATCTTAAAAAATTTCTTAAGAATATAATGAACGTTGTATCAGGCAGGCGGTAGTACTGCCTATGTGGGGACGGCTTGGGTTGTTTATCGAAATGGTATTTTAAATATCTCCTCAATAGGTCATCACAACTTTACAATATTATACAGTGTTTTCTTTTATAACAATATCTATGTAATTGCTGAGTCACAAATTCTGAAAATGTCTGTAAGTATCATGACAAAAAGTTAGAATTTATTGTTCTTCTTTTTTCTGCTTCTTTATCATTACATGATAAGTCAAAAACCAAAATAATGCTATCAACCAATTTCATTGAGGTGACATAATATGAAAAGGAATATCCACTTTTATAAGTATTATTAACTAGTAGTAATTAAAGAAAAATCATAATTGTAGTGTAAACGATGGTATCATTATCCCCTTGAAGTTAGCTTTCTTACTGAAATCTGGCTTCCTTTGAAGAGCTTAAGTACAGGGTAAAACAGGAATTGCCAGCCAATAAAACATAAAAAATAAATATTACAGTTGGAACCTCATTGTATTTAGAACTTTGTTATAAATACACCCTTTCTATGTCTATTGAAACACTGCATTAAAAAAAACAGGTAAACAAGTAAAGAAAAACTTTTAAAAAAAGGAAGTAACTGTAAGGATGTCTAATATCATTCCTTCAAAAACAATGCAAACAAGTAAAGAAAAACTTTTCAAAAAAGGAAGTAAATATAGGGATGTCTAATATCATTCCTTCAAAAACAATGCAAACAAGATGGTAGGGATGTTATTTGCATCATCTTTATATAATAGCACAGGCAAGAATTAACATATAGCAATATATATATATATATATAACTATTCAATCACAATTGAGTTTAATTTATGATATTTTTGTCTGTTAACATTCTACTACACTGTGTGTCTGTACTATTATGTAGAGATGGTGCAAGTGTCATTCCTACTATCTTGTTTGCATTGTTTTTGAAATATTGATATTAGCCATCTCTACATTTACTTTCTTTTTGAAAAGTGTTTTCTATACTTTTAACCAGATAAAACTTATTACTTGGCTTATATTATATCAAATTCCAAAGGCTTAAAGTTTTTAAAGATTTTAATTAAAGGCCCTTTTGTACTTGGCCATGTACTTTTGTACGTTTGTACATGTAGCCAACTTTGATGTTTGATAATGTTACTAAAACGTACTCATCTATCAATAAAACTTCGTATAAGTTATGAAGGATGTTTAGTAATATTATTTAAAGTTAAATTCAATGTAGTCTTCGACTGAACAAATGTTATATCAAATATTTAATGTTCCTTTACTTGTTTTTGACTATTCTTGTACAATCCCAGCAGCTCAGCCTGTAAATGATTTTCTTTTCTTCTGCCAGATAATGTTATTTCGTCTTTGGTAAACCTTCGCCATGGCAATGTGTCAACATAATTATATTTAATATTAAACCACTTAGGAATAGTTTTTTATTTAATTCACAAAAATATAACTTTTAAGAATCGACTTCCATATTACAGTTTTCAAACAAAGTAAAGTTCTTAGTTTGTTCTATTGAGAATCGTTTCATCAAGTATGACATGAATATATAAAAGTTGAGTATTTATATTAAAGTAATTTTGCAATTCTAAAGCTCACAACAGCGTTACAGTCCATACCGTGTCACCACGTCTGGTCGTACGCTATCTGATGGTCGTACATCTCAATAGCCCTGCCGCGTAGTTTCCATTGAAAACACTCCGTCGTGAGGTTGTCATGTCAAAGCACACCACTATTAGCTGATTGCTTTTCATAAGCCATTTAGCATACAAGGATGACGATTTCCCAGCGCCTGTTTTAACAGTCCGATCGCACAGAAGTTTCATAGGCGATTTGACCGATATCTCTTCATGTTTAAGGCATGCAAAGGTTGAAGAGATATGTGTACATATGACTCGTACCATTTACCCAGACGGAGATCTTTCTTGATTATGTTGCTTACTGTTGCCTGGGGACAAAGGACAGTTTTTGTCACTGACCTTTATGTTTGTGGATTCTCAGCTAACGCCGTAACTTTCTTACCAAGGCTGGAATACGACCTTCTATAGTCTTCTTTCTGGATAATCCTAGTTCCCAAGTTGATTCATACTCTATCGTTTTCCAATGCAAGGATACCCCCCCCCCATCTTGGAAATTCTAACTTAATACATCTTTATGATCTAAATGTATGAATATTTTGCATAGGAAAAGATTGTTACATACCCATCTCAAAATCGATCAATTTTCAGTGGTATCACACTGTTTATGAAACGCCAAACAATATCAGAATATAGTTCCAAAATATGCCGTTTCACTGCTATGGTTATCACGTGGCTTACTGATTTGCATATTAAAAATCGTTTTAAAACAACGTACTTAACCCGTTGCATTTTTATTAACGGACTCTAAACAACATGAAATGCAAGCTCTCCATTTTTTAAAGAAAATATTTGCATTTTAAACTGTAAAGATTCCTAAAATTAAATTATATACGATTTCTGTTTTGAACAAGTGAGATCATATTTTACTGGTACTAGACAGAATACGTTTAGATGTTTTTTAATGTAATATTCTATATACGTATCAATTAGAAACTAAAGTTACGTAACATTTATCCAAAACTCTAATAAGATAAGAAATGTTGGAAAATAGTCTTAATTAACCATCCTTCTAAACAAAACAAAAACATTTTGCTTAATTCCTGTAATTTGAAATATCTTGATTCATTTGTCCACGGATGGAATAGTGGTAAGTCTACGGTGTTACAACGCTAAAACCAGAGGTTCAATTTCCCTTTGTGCACACAGCAGATAGCTCGAAGTGGCTTAGCTATATGTATAAACAACTTGATTCCTTTATTTATGAAAACATTTCGAATATAAACTCTAAATGAACTCAATAGTTGAGGGTCGAACATAAAAATGAAAAACTAATGCATTAGTAATAATGTTAAGATGTATCACATTTAAATACGTTTTATTTGGACTCTCTTTAGATTTACTTATCACTAAAGTATTATAAAGGAGTTTAAATATAACTAAACAAGATGAACCAAAAGAAAAACTGTTCATTCTGAGTACTTAGACTATAAATTATTGCTCAAGAATTATCAAAGAAATGAACACGTTATTTTAGTTCTGAATATAATTTAGAAAACTAAATGTCTCTATAGTTTTAATTTAAACTTATTGAAAGATTAAAAAGTATATAATTTTTCAGTTTTAACTCTCACATACAGAAGATAAATTATTTAAAATACAAAATTAAAAATACATCAAAGAAAAATGGCATTTACAAATAAATAAATAATCTAATGGAAAATTTAGTTAAAAGCAAGTCGATATTTATTTAATTTAAAAACACTTGATATTTATCAAGATATATATATACATACGTAATCAAGATATTCGCTGTTTCAGAGTTCATTTATTTGTATCAAAGTCAAAAATAGTATATATGATATCAAATACAATTTAGCACATGCGTCACGAGACAGCCCAGCATCTTGATATGGATTCAAAAAAGAAACCTTCCAGAAAGGTTTGGGTTGTTTATATTAAACAAAAAGAAGACGTTTGGCACTATTTTCAAGGTCTAGGTCGCTGGACTAGACCCACGACCTGATCAGAGACCATGAGAGCCATCATGGAGAAGTTATGTTGTAAATGTAAAGTAAAACGATGAAGCAATAAAACATGCTTGGAATGTTCTAGATGTGATTGTGAATGTGACAGCGAAACATAAAAAAACCGAGCACAATAGTAACGTTATTTTCAAAAGGGGGGGATTAGAATCACATATAAGAAATCAATAATATTAGTAATTTGTGAAACTTACGGCACAGTAAAGCCCAAAGTGTTGAAGTTGAAGCAGATGTACGATGTGTTACAAAATGATTTCCGGAAGTCAAGATAGCTATATGAGCATAATGAGGCAAAGCGGTATAGTACTGAGAGTATGATATAGGAGGTGAATTTGAACTCTATTTCATGAATTTTTTCATGTTTTATTCTTATCATATATTATATGTTACCTGAGAAAAGCCATACGTATACATCCGATAAATTACAGACTTTTTATATCCATAGTGCACATCTTCAAAACTCCTCTATTTGTTCGTCGTTTGCCTGGAGAACAGATGAGGGAAGACTGTCTTTCCTATAGGAACACACAGAAGGTGGAGCAGTACATGTTTGTGGAGCTGTTAATCATAGTGGAAAAACTGCTCTTCATGTCCTCCAGGGAAACGACAATGGCGCCTCCTATAGGCATCACATGTAGACGATATTTCTGCCATATGCTAGAGCAAGATTTGGCAATAACTTTTTGTTCCAGGATGATAATGCCACTGCCCACAGTGCACGTTTATATAGGTTCATCTCGACCAGAAGGACGTTACAAGTGACAAGTTGGGATGACATTTCGATGGATAACATCAATAACCTCATCGAGAACCTGCCACGCCACCTTGCGGAGGTTATTAGAGTACGAGGAGGACCAACCAAGTATTGAATGTTTAATATGAACTGATATAGGGTTACGTACGCTATTAATAATAATTTGATGTTATATTTTACCATTATATATGTTTTGGTAAGGTTTTGTTGTGATGGGTGAAATGCTGAATTAGATATTTTTCTATTGTTTGGTTTTGTAATAAATTGTTCATGATGTCCATAAACCTGTCTCATTATACAAATTACAAATGTAGATGTTTAATATAATATGTATTTCTCAGTTTGACAGCACTAAGTGTATTTGTATTCCATCTTAATGATAATGATCTTATTTGTTACAAAATATGCAAACATTTTGGTCAAAACTGTACCACTAATTATCTTTCTTATTTAATTATGTAGCGCAAGTAACTATCGATAATTGTCGGAGAAGAATTTTTTGTGATGTTACAGGTTCTTTATATTAAATTATTGAAAATAATTACAAATTTTCTGGAAAAATCATATAAATCTTACATACGATTTCAGTCTTGCCTAGTTTGTAGATGTTCTAATTTGTAATATACGCCTTTTGAAATTACTTTTTTGATCTATTGGTTTTTTCTAAATGGCTCCATGTTTGACACACTTGTATGGAAAAGTAATTTTTTTTTTGGTTTGTTAGTAAGCACGGAACTACACAATGAGCTACCTGTACTGTTTGTGCTGCGAGCATCAAAACCCCATTTTGTAGTGTTATAAACTCTCAGACTTACAGCTGAGTCAAAGACAGACGTTACTTTTGTAAAAATATATTTTTCAACTGTGACACGAGCCAGCCCAGGATTTTTTAGTACTGAGCCTAAAATGGTCAACAGGGGGGTTCATTCCGGAAACCGGTGATTTAGGATTATTTCGATAGATCTTGATGAATGAAGCTCGGCACAACTTCACAAACAAAAATAAACCAAATATTAATGAAAATACGACATGCTGAAATATATATGGATTATACTATGGTGATAACATACTGAACATTATTCCGTCCTTCTTATAGTTACTCTTCATTGCAGAAATGGTATTTTAAATTTGATAATTATTAAGGAAAATCATCTTGTAAGTCATCGTGCATCTGCTTCAACTTCAACACTGCATCTTTGAGCTTTAGTGAGCCGTAAGTTTCACATAGTATTGAAACTAATGATTTTTATATTTGATTCCAATTCCCCTTTTTAAAAGATAACGATGCTTTGTGACCGTTTTTTTATGTATCGCTGTTAATGCAGTAATCAATTGATGGATATCCGATTCAAGTGGTATATCAAATCGATTGAGATACCTTCGAACAAGTTGTTCCCTCATCCAACCTGGACCTACGGTTTATCTTAACACTTAAACGGTCACATTCACAACCACATCTAGAACATTCCAAGCATGTTTCATTGCTGCATCGTTTTACTTTACATTTAAAAGTTAAATTCTCCATGTTGGCTCTAATCGTGTCAGGTAAGGCCACTGGTCCAATCACAAGTCCAGCGACCTAGACCTCCAAAATAGGGCCAAATAGTGTCTTCTTTTTGTCTAATAAATACAACTCAAACCTTTCCGGAATCGCTCATTTTTTTTGGATCCACATCAATATGCCGGGCTGGCTCGTGTGGCAGGTGTTAAATTTTCAGACAGTTGGAAATAAAAGAATTTCAAAAATAACCGTTCACAAATGTCATTTTAAGCTACTTTCATACAGTACGTCCATGTTCATATCCTGATGCAATAGAATAAAGTAACCATGTTTCACTGAGTAAGACATACTTCAGCTACTAGTTTTATATCAATTAAAATTCAAGGCTGTAAAAACTATACTCGGTCTAATTAAGTTATTGTGCTAAATTATTAATCCTAAAAGATCAAATAGAAAAAAAATCATATTTAATAAAAAAATATAGGTCAGAAAACACAAAATAAAATTACTGACTGTTCTCCACCGCTTCTGACAGCATTTTGTTTAAGCACTATCTTCACACTTTACTTTCCCTTCAAGTTTTTTATGGTTGTGCATATTTTTATCAGGAATTTAGTCCTACCAAACTTACACATAAATAATTTATGTTTATTACTATATCAGTATATATATATATATATATTAGTTTTAGTCATAGCAAGGTCATCATATAAGTTTCAGGTGCGATGCTAGTGTACCATGGCTTAAACATATTTACATGATACCTTCCTCCACTACTTCTCTATCCCCTACAGATACCTTATATGTCACTTAACCAAAGTGCTTAATTTTATAGAAATGACCAACCTCTTGGCGTTAACTATTGTTAACTGGATCCAGTATCGCAACTAACTGATTCACCTTAAGTTCCCGTTCTCAACCATTCTTATCATTGTGAATCTTTTGTTTATCCTTACTCTTCTGAGTAGCTTTAACCACTAACTTCTGCCCATTTTCTAACCTTTGTCTCAAGCTGGTCACATACGCTAACACATTTCGTGACTCGGCTTTGTGTCTGGAGTAACTTATTTTTAATAAATATAATGGATCTTTACCAACTCTACCATACAGTAACTCAAAAGATGAAAATCCTGTTATAACTTAGGGGACATCTAGATATGCAAATAGCACAAAAGCCAATATAATATCCAAATCGCCAGAATTATTCTGTACCATTGATCTTAGAATGACCTTAATTGTCCCATTTGTTCTCTCATACATCGCATTTGTTTGGTGTCTATAAGGACTAATGTGTTCCATTTTTACTCCTGTCGCCTTCTGTAATTCTTGCAATTTTTTTGGTTGAAAAGTTTAACCTACAACTGATAAAGATTCATCGGGGAACCTGAACTGTAAAAATATCGCTAGCAGCTCTCGTGCTATTTTCTCCGCTTCCGTAGAATTTGGCGTTACTTCTTTTACACATCTAGTGGCAGAATCAACCACTATCAAAATTTTATTTACTTGCACTGTTACTTTAATTGGTCCGATAATTGGCACTAACAAAACTAAAAGGTTCACTACTAACTGGTAAGTTAGTCATTGGGCTTTTTTGCTTTCATGACTCGAGCTGACATACTGGACAGTTCTTTTTAATAAGTCTCTATCCAAACATACCCAACCAGTAGTGGTTTTTACTAATACTATCTGTCATTTTAGCTACACCTAAATGTCCAGCCAACATTGTTTCATGTCCTAATTCTAATGCTGTCTGTCTAAATATCTTTGAGAGTACTATTTGATCCCTACCATCTATTGCATTATTCCAATTACATTTACGCCTCAACATTCCTTCCCGTCAGCAATAATGACTTCATCTAAGTTTAGTTATTTCCGGTTTCTCTGCCAAGACTTCACTGCAGCATTTACTCAAACTCTCATCTTCTAACAGCCATTTAATTATGTGTTCTCGATCCTTATTCCCTATTCTAACTCAGTTCAAAAAATCGTCATTATTTGTATTATTTATTTGGTGATTTATTTATTCATTAATTTCTAGCCTTGTTTCAGAGTTTTCTGTAGTCTCATTTTCCAATCTGATAGCTTATATCTAATTACCAAGTAAAAATAGATGGGGGATACCATCCGCCACACTATGATTATTTCACCTTCAAGGGCCCGATATTTCAATGTGACTATAGCTAGTGATACCGTATACGGAACTCCTCATGCTGTGGTGCTAAACTTTACTAAATCTATTGTATCACCTGTGAGTTGATTGTCTTTTACTAGATCTTTTTCTCTCCAAAGTTTTCCAACTACCAGTATCCCTTAACGCATTTACGGTTTACTCACTTATCATCACTTCTTTTAAATATTTATTTGAAACTTTCTCTGTCTTCAATACAACACATTATATTCTGTCTTTTTTCTGTAGTTTTCTTATTATGCCTATAGAGTTTAGATATATGTCCAACTTTGCACATTTAAAACATTTTAGCGAAGGTTTGTAATTTCTCTCATTATTTACACCACTTTGTGGAAAATATTTCCTTGCAATTCTGGGGAGCACTGATCCAGTTTTATTTGATTTTGGTAAGTAGCCCTATTAGCTTGATTTTCACCTACTTTCAACCCACTGTGTTTCTTCGTCACTACGTATACATCAGCTAAAGCCACTGTATCACGTATGTTTGCTTGCTTCCTATCTGTTAACCATATTGCTCACTGTTTTGATAATTTTGTCAAAATTTATTCTTGCAACATTGAATATGCAATCTTGTCAGTGTCTTCACTACAGTTAGATCATTCAATATATTTAACTACCAGCTATTGCAGCTATATTACATACTCTTTAAATGTCCCATTTACCATTTTTTCTAGTTCTCTGAACTTTCTGCAATACCTTCGGACTTAATTCATACGTCTCTAAAATAGCTGATTTCACTACACCATACTTAAGTTTGTCTACATCTTAATTTTACTGTATGCTGCTAATTAATGCCTTTCCAAATAATGCAGGGATTAGTTTTTTCACTGTATCATGTGGATGTCATTCCTTTGTTCACGCTATTTTTAAAAAAATGCAAAAGGTTACATCTATTTCGCTTTTAAAAAATTAGGAAACTGCATATGGGTGTTCCTTTCATGTATGCCAATCCTGTCACCAGAATTACCCTGCTTTCCATCTATCGTTATCTCGAATTCTCTCTGTTTATGACTATTTTCTAAATCTAACTTTAAGCGTTTGTTTTTAGCTTTTATTCCAAGCATTTATCCTCGACTTCTACTTCGGTTTTTATTTTCAGGTTCTACTTCCAAGCTTTTTTTTTGTTGTATATATCTACTATATCGTGTAGATCAGCTGCCCGGCATGGCCAGGCGGTTAGGGCGCTCGACTCGCAAACTGCGGGTCGCGAGTTCGAATCTTTCTCCCACCAAAAAATGCTTGCCCTTTCAGCCGTGGGGGCGTTATAATTTGACTGTCAATCACACTATTCGTTGGTAAAAGAGTAGCCCAAGAGTTGGCGGTGGGTGGTGATGACTAGTTACCTTCCCTCTAGTCTTTCACTGCTAAATTAGGCGGCTAGCGCAGATATCCTTCTTGTAGCTTTGCGCGAAATTCAAAACAACCAAACAAGCTTAACGGAAAGTTATGATTGGAAGCCAGAAGTAAATGTAGTGTTATTTTTGTTGATTAAAGAGGGAAAATTTTCTAAGATAAATCAGCTATAATTCGGCTTATTCAAAAGAATAACGTCCAAATATTAGAATTGGTTAAAACTTGCTATCTTCATTACTCAGTGTTAAAGCGTTTCTAAATTGAATTTCACAGTTTTATGTAACATTAGCAAAATAACTTCCAAGAAAATTTTGATAAGCAATAAGAAAAATTTTGAATCATTTTAGGAAGAATGTAGCTTTGTATCTCACGAAAACAGATTCTAACTGGCTTCGGTTATATACAGTTTCTGCTGTTAAAGTTAATTCATGAAAAGGGTATTGCGAAACGCAATGCCTACCAGCTTTCTAACCGCAACCTGAATCCCACTAGAGCAAAATTTGCCTTTTCATTATACGGTACTAAATATCTGGACAGTGTGTGTGTGTGTGTGTGCGTGTTAAACTTTGATTAAAGAAAAATATGTGTATGATGTTTGAGTTGTCCTTTCCATGCCATAACAGAATACCCGAAAGCGTAGGCGAACGAATTCTAGAATGTAGTTCATGTTTCTTTCTTGTGGTCTTTCCAGTGAGTCAACGGTAAGTCTACGGACTTACAACGCAAAATTATACGCTTATACTCCTCCAGGGCGCAGATAGCCCATTTTGTAGCTTTGCATTAAGAAAACAACAACAATAGTATTTATCGTCGAAATTTACAATTTTGGAGATAAAAGTGAAAATTTACCAGTTTATTAAGGAAAAACATTTGCACTGTTGTATAAACAATTTTGATATGACTTCACGTGAACTTTCAAAACTTATCTGGATAGAATAGAAATCTACTTGATAACCCACAAATTTATTTTTGTCACTGACATATTTGCTTATTGTATCAAATTTAGCATTTGTGGAATCATAAAGTTAAAAAAGAATTGATTTACATAAATGGCTGTTCTCCTATAACACAAAAAACTACCATAAAGTTGATTGCACATATTTAAAAAAGGATTTATGTAAGGACAGCAAGAGCAGATTAACATAGCTTAAACTGCACTCAGAACACCATTAGGTACTTTTGTTAACGCATTATAAAGGGCTCTCTGCGTATAGATGTCACTAATGTTAAACTGATAGACTAGAGGAAAGGCAGGTAATCAACAGCACTTACTCCAAACTCTTGCGCTAGCTTTGTCTCACCGAATAGTGAGGTTTAACCGTCACTCTTATAGTACATCCTCAGCCCCTAAGAGTAGGATGCATTTCTGCGGCAACAAGGCTCGATTTGCAAATCTTTGAAATCATAGTTCGGGACGTTAATGTTTCTTAAGAATTAATTACATGCTAATACATGTCATGTGATTCTTCAGCTATATACCAATATAATTAACGAAGATACATAACTAATAAAATATGTACAAGGCTCGCTCCCACCAATATATCATACATCATTTACTTGAAAATAAATAATATTTGCAAAAATCACCTGGCTATTTATGGATGGGGTTTTTCACTAACGTTTGATAAAACACAGAGTTTTCTAACTGATTGTGATTAATGTTCAAACATTGTGCTTCTGTTTTCATACTTAAAATCATTCTAAGAAGGTTACATTGAAAATCTGAAGGTGAGAAGTGATACTTCGAATTTCAAAGAAAACTCGCTATACTAGTAGTAAGTAGATTGTAAATATTTTTTTCTGACAGACATTACGCATTTACTGGTAGTTATTTCTAACGAGGAAAAAATTCTACAAGACAGTAATTTAATCTTACGCAAATATTTCTACAGAGCATTAACTACCAAATTAAACGTATTGATTTAATTTCAAGATACGTCTGAGGTATTCGCTAATAGATTACTGAGGTTCTGGAAACCTAAAGAAAACGTCTAGACATTTATAGGGAAACAGTATTTAATGGGCCTTTTCACTTTAATAGACAGGATCTACTTCATCATTTTTAAGGCCATTACTTAGAAATACGACTTTAAGATAAAGCAAAGCAACCCCCCCCCCCCAGTAGAACAGCGGTATGTCTGCGGACTTACAACAATGGAAACCGGGTTTCAATACCCGTGGTGGGCAGAGCACAGATAGCCCATTGTGTAACTTTGTGCATAAAGTCAAACAAACAAAGCAAAGCAACATTGAATAAAAATTAGTTATCTTTAAAAAATAAAGGTCAATGTCTTCCCTAAAAAAAGAAACCCTCAATAGCCACGGCACTTGAAATTATTTCAAGCTGAATTAGAGTGAATTAATTTATGTGACTTTTTTTTTCCTTTTTATAGCTTTGTGCACCAATAATACCAAGCGTGGTGCGCGTGTATACCCAATTCAATTTTATTGATTTTATTACTCATCAGGATCACCAGTCTACCCTCAAATTGAAATTCTTTTAGGCAGGATTAGAGTAAATTAATCTATAAGACCTTGGGCGTGATCAAATACATCATTAGAAAGGGTCTAACCTCCTCAGAGATGCCGGAGCTATGAGATAAAAGTTTGTACTATGCCGCAACTGAAAAGTGCAAATAACTATGTGTACTGAGAGTAATTAAACATGGTGAATTGAATTTAGTCGTAAACACGGCAATGGCTCAATTTAGCCTGTAATTATACACTTCGGTGGTTTACTCATTAAGTACCAACGATTTCCATTAGTTTTAAGGAATTTACCTTTGGTAGAGCTAGATTCACGCAAAAGGCGACAGAGTTTTAAACAAACAAACAATACTTCATGGTGACATAATCCTATTATTATACAATAAAATGGTGGTTACTTTAGTGGTTTAAGACAATAATGATTAAATTTTGTCTTTTATATTTCAGTATCTTCTCTTACTTACTTGGTTTTATTATATAATAAGACAAAGAAAGCAGGGGTGTAGCCATGAGGGAGTCGGAGGAAGGGATCGGATGACTACCCCAACATTTTAAAAAATCTAAAAATTCCACTACCTTTTAAGTTAATTTTTAATGCACACTTGACTTTCATGCTAATCGTTTAAATTCTTTGTGCAGAAGAAGAGGTCCCCCCGATTTTTTCGGAAAAAGACCCCCCCCCACACACACACACACACACGACACGTACACTTTGTAGTGTTTGTTACAAACACCATGACTATCAGACGAGTTTTAAAGTTAAAGTAACTCTGATACTTTAAGATGCAACATTCTTCTAACTTTTGTTTCGTTTGAGGTAATTTCAAACTAGACGTGCCTTGGGTAGACAATGATCATCCAGGTAGAAAAGAAATTGCATAATGGTTTCTATTACTTACTAGCAGAAACACCGCCCTAGGCGGCTGTTTGTGCTAGTAATTACTAATCGTAGTATTCATACCACATTGAAAAAAAATTAGAAAAAGTGATCATTTTCTAAAAAACGATTTTTTATTGGAAAGTACTGCACAAGATAAGTTTTCGGATTGTGCTCTTTAGTCATACGCAACTCATTGCTTCAAAATGATTCAATGTACAGAGCTCAAACTTTTCATAAATTTTACTGATATAAACTGTAATGTTTTATATATTAAAAGTGGTACCGTTTATTGTAAAAAATAATTTTTTTTTAAGAAATCCAGTTTCTCAGTACTACATTTAAAAATTACACCAATAAAGATATAATCAAATCCTCACATACAGTCCTAGTGAATGTTGTGTTCTTGTCGTGAGGAAAGTACTTTTATTTAAAATTGTGTTCTATTATAAAGACATGGTTGTTGCACATCTACAGTTACTTTTCTAATTGTCTGAATCTTGAATACCCAAAGTGTAAATTTTCTTATGGATTTGTGTTTGTAGTGCCATTCAACAGATGGCGCAGGAGTTTTGGTTATATACATAGATACTGACATACATGCTTATAGTAAGATTTGAAACACTTGTCAATTTTTCTCTTAAAATCTTTATTGAAATATTTAATTTCTCGGTATACATTGATATTTGGTGCTCAAAAAATCTTGTCGTTAAGTTATTGTTTAAGAAACATAGCAGAATTAAGTTACCAGCTATATAGACCCTAAAAGTCCAGAAAAATATTGTTCTGGGAGAGTAATTTAGAATGAGTTTGTTTTAAGTTTTGCGCAAAGCTCCTCAGAGGCCATCTGTGCTAGCCGTCCCGAATTTAGCAGTGATAGACTAGAGTAATGGTAGCTAGTCAACACCACCTACCGTCACAGAAAAGCTGCACCCTGGGGAAATGGGTGCGCTATAAGAATGGCGGTCGGATTCCACTGTTCGGTCAGACAAGAGAATCCTAACAGTAAACAATAAATGTTGTTCACTGGCTGATTTTCCCTCTAGTCTATCAGTTGAAAGTCATGGAAGATTATTAAGTAAAAAAACAACAAAAACGCATAAATAAACCAATTTGGTTATCCACATATGTTACCTCTATTCTTTTTCTTCTTCTTTGATTCGAGTAATAATGGTGTGTGTTTGTTTGTAGTTAAGCACAAAGCTAGACGTTGTGGGCTACCTATGTTGTACCCACCACGGGTATCAAAACCCACTTTGGAGCATTATATGTCTGCTGATTTACCGCTGTGGTGGTGGTAATGATTTGTGTATGGAATCCTAATACATAATCCTCGTTCTGTGAACAACAAATTATACATTTTATTTAGTGAAATACAAGAATTATAAAGATCTTTAGTCCGTTTTACTTCACCATATAGTCAATTTCACCTCTGGTGAAAAACGAAAAGAAATCATTAATACACACACACACACACATATATATGCACTTTTAAAGCTATTTTGTGACATGTGAAGTAAAATATATGATTATTATGTAATTAATAAGCAGGTTTCAATATTTAGTTTGTTACGGATTTCGCGCAAACCTACACGAGGGCTATCTGCGTTAGCCGTCCCTAATTTAGCAGTGTAAGACTAG
>NW_013665617.1:1943102-1952917 GCF_000517525.1 Limulus polyphemus
ATTAAAAGTGGTACAGTTTATTGAAAAATAATAATCGTTTTTTAAGAACTCCAGTTTCTCAGTTTTACATTTAAAAATTACATCAAACCCTCACGTACAGTCCTAGTGAAAGTCGTGTTCTTGTTGTGAGGACAGTATTTTTTGTTTAAAATTGTGTTCTGTGATAAAAGAAATTGTTGTTCCACATATCACAGTTATTTTTCTAATTGTCTGAATCTTGAATACCCAAAATGTGAACTTTTTTTATGGAACGTTGTTTGTGATGCCATTTAATAGATGGCGCAGGAGTTTTGGTTACATATATAGATACTGACATACACGCTATGTTCATTATAATAAGATGTCTGTCTCATAACGATGTCTTCTTAGATCTTTGGTTATCAGGACTTTTATCTATTTCAAACAACCATCATTAACACACACACGAATACACTTAACCTAGAATAGTTTTGAATTTTGCAATTTATTGCTATTAACGATATAATGATACCGTGCATAACCTTATGATAATAAATACTTTTCCTACGAATCTACAGGTAAAATAAACCTTACTGTGAAACAAAAGCGTAACACCGACATGTAATCTTACAAAGTGATAGTGTTTAGTAACAAATAATGTCAAATAGGAGACGCAGAAAACGTGTCCTGTAGTGTTCTGTAAAAGATAAGTGTCCCGTACTTTTTCAAAAAACAAATAGTTTACCTTTATTCTCATACTTTAATTTTCTACGGACTTGCCATGGTTTACCTTTACTCTCATACTGTAATTGTCCAGGGACTTGCCATGGTTTACCTTTATTCTCATACTTTAATTTTTCACGGACCTGCCATGATTTACCTTTATTCTCATACTTTAATTTTCCACGGACCTGCCATGGTTTACCTTTACTCTCATACTGTAGTTTTCCAGGGACCTGCCATGGTTTACCTTTACTCCCATACTGTAATTGTCCAGGGACCTGCCATGGTTTACCTTTACTCTCATACTGTAATTTTCCAGGGACTTGCCGTGGTTTTTAAAGAATCCAAGTATCTTGAACATGTAGACTAATATAGTCTCATTTAAAAATTGATAAGGGCATTGCGATCGCTCTCAATTTGAATTATGCTGATGAGATTTGCATGAACAATGGCATATTTAGCGTTGATAATATCCTGCTCAAATTGAAAATCAAAACGGACATCACTGCAATTATTGAGGTTTAGGTGATCCATGTTTTAAGAGTAATGATCTTTAGTTAAATTACAAGTGTATCCATTTTTAATTATTCATTTTACACAAGAACGTTAATATTCAAGTCACACTGCTATTACCAGGAAATATGCTTCAGACAAATATGAGATATGACATAGCTGAGCCCTAGAAACTTACCCTAAAGATCATTGTAATGCAGATGACGTAATAGCAGATATGATTATATCAACAATGTTTAAAAATTGGTGGGAATTTTATTCAGGAAGCTGTCCCAAAAGACATCGAGAATGATTAGGTAGTTCCTTAAAAGATCATAGATGAGGTAACAACACAGCAATTAATGGATTACTTATAATACCACAGAGTTAGATCTTTAATGGAATAAATAATTAAATTACCTTCGAAAAAAGTTGCATTATTTAGTAATGTAGGTACGTATTGAGTCTATTCAGCAAGAACTGTTCTCGATTATACATATCTACATGTACCAACTCTATCCTCGCCACTGCGGTTTCTACGTTGAATCAATTGTTCAATATGATAAGTTTCTGTTTGTTCTACGTTACGACACATTAACTTAAACAGACATGAGCTTTTTAATATCTTAGTGTAAACTAAGAACTTTTCAAAGTAGATAAAATAGTCGACTTACTGATTAGATGAGGTGTAATTAAGTTGGTCGGTCTGAATTAGTTGTATTATGGGATTAATTGAATTCCTGTTAAAAGAATGGCCATTATGTCAATGTAATTTAAAAACCAAGTTTTGTTATTTTTATATTAAGATAAGTTGCTTGTTAGTAAACTTGATAATAACTTCAGATAGATAGCTGGATTCAGAATCGCTGAATCCACTAGTCTGTAATCAAGTATGTACATTACATCAAACAAAATCATTATAAAAGTGCACAGGTTCATCTCTATAGTTCTCTCACATTCAGGATTAAACTATTCATGTGTGGTACACGTGATGAATAAAGAAATGAAATCAAACAGGTATGCCAAATTTCATAAAAAGCTTCGTGACTATAACTCCTAACTTAAATAATCCAACCAAGACTCAATCGATAATATTTCATAGAAGCCTCAATAAAAAGTACAAAAACATAAGAATGTAAAACTAAAACTCAATGAATCCTCAATTCCTTTGTCTAACTTAATAAAATTCCTTGGTATGACACTAACTTGACACTCACACACAAAAGAAATGTACAAAAACTACAAGCTGGAATAGCACATCTCAAGAAAATAAGCCACCATATACGCAGCTACAAATCACAAATTGTTCTTCATATTTATAAAACGTTCATCAGACCCATAATGGAATACAGATCCATGATTACATGCAGCATGAAAAAGCATCATTTCACTAAACTACAAAAACTTCAAAATTGGGCTTCGCGACTAACGTGCCATCTCCCATATTGCATATCTTCACACTATGTTGGGTGGTAGTTCTGATTGGTGTTCTTTAAGAACAGACTAGTCAAACTAATTAATAAATATTATATCAAAGCTACAGATCGCAACTCTTTCACCTCACTCTTCTCTTCCATAGCCGCTAACTACTCCACATACCTGGAGAAAATACGTATCCCCGTATAACTTCATTCACGACTACAATCATGCAAAGCAATGCTAAAAGTGAGTAATTTATGTATTTTATCACCACCTTTTCTTTCAGTATTTTTCGGGACGATCAACGTTATCTTAACTCAAGTCTGCACTATTTCTGGGCACTGATCGGGCTTCCATTCGGTCCCGATCAGTAAAAGTGGGTTTTCTTGGGATACTCACATTTCCCCCACACCAAAACCTTCGGCAATGGATTTTCGGATCTTCTCGCCACTGAACCTTCCCGGCGTTTGCTTTGCCTTCTTCGCCTCTTCTCTACATGACTCTCATACCTAAGCCTAAAAGTTTATCTTCATTCCACAACTCTTCCTGGTGCAGGGCGAAGGAGGATTTAACGATCTGCGAACACCGCGAGTGTCAAATGGTTTCCATTACAAACACTGTAGTGCAAACGATTTTTCACCTAAGTTACCGCCAAGAAATTTGTTGTTGTTGTTGTCCTAACTGCAACCTTTGTATTTAACGTTTATTATTTGTTAGAATTTAACCCTAGAAAAGGTATTTTTGTTATTTGACTTATAACCATTCCATTTAGATCAATGAAATTTTTGGTAACTTCTCCTTTAATTATCCTTTGTAGTAGTCTAAATTTCTGGAACAAATGAACTCTGCTTTTCCATTTCTTTTATAATACTGAGTTGGTTTATACAGTAAATTTTGATATCAGATAGTGCTGAAAACCCTCGAGTAGTTTTGCGCGAAATTCAACAAACGTATTTTGATATTTTACATAATGTGCATGAATATAGATATACACTGCTCTTTAGTCATTACAAATTTAATTTATCAGTGTTCAATCAATCAAGAAATAATTTTATAATATTTCTAAATAGTTTTAGTTAACCTATAGCGGTGAGTTGACGAATCGTTATGAAATATCATTGTGTAATACAATTTGGTCTTTAATAGACTTCTCCTGCTTGTTTAAAAAATAAGGCCCCAGTGGCATAGCGGTATGTCTGCGGACTTATAACTCTAGAATCCGGGTTTCGATACCCGTGGTGGGCAGAGCACAGATAGCCCATTGTGTAGCTTTGTGCTTAATTACAAACAAACTTAAAAAGTAGGACGACATTTCAGTATCTATACTGAAGTCTACTTCAATGCAGAAGCCGAAACGTTGACCCACTCTAGAAACAGATAGGAACAATACATTAAGGCCAAAGTTCTACTACGTCTACACTGCCTAAAATCCTTTGAAATGACATCTTCGTGTCATACTGCACTCAATAGCCTCCCAGTGGCACAGCGTTATCTCTGCGAACTTACAAC
Source organism: Limulus polyphemus (assembly GCF_000517525.1). Lineage (NCBI taxonomy): Eukaryota > Metazoa > Arthropoda > Merostomata > Xiphosura > Limulidae > Limulus > Limulus polyphemus. Next base: position 1,947,204 of record NW_013665617.1, read on the forward strand.
GCCAGAAACGGGGTTTCGATACTCGTGGTGAGCAAATCATAAATAGCCCATTATGTAGCTTTGTGCTTAATTACAAACAAACAAAGCACTCGATGTATTTTCCTTATTGGGAAGAAAGTGTCAGTAGAGTCTCAGGATTTGTATGTTTCATGCTGTAGTGTAGATGTTTGAATAGTGTTCAACTTGTAACTTTCAACATTTACATTTTGGCTATTTTAGATAATTCAGTTAAAAGGTAGAACGTCGATTTGTCTTTTTAATCGTTCCAAAGAAACAAAATTTGCCAAGTTCATAATGCAACAATCTATCATAGACATTTTCAAAATTTAAATTTTTGGCTATTCCTGCCAATTAAGTTAAATTCGCTTACTTAATAATATTAGCTCGCATGAGATCGCGATATGCAAAGTTTCTTAACGAAGTAGTCATTTTTGCCAGCAGTTTTACTTATGAAATATTTTAAATAAACCTTAATATGTGGGAGGAACTGTCCATATTCGACAACATACTAGCGCAATTTAAGGTAAGCATAATTAATTTTATAAACTGATTTAGCAATGTTCACGTTAGGAATCACAAGTAGAGTATTCTTCTTGTGAATTCACTTCACTTAATCTATGGCATCATTAACAACAGCTGTATCTGGTCCGAAATTTGTAGAATACGTGAAAATAAAACAGGGTTATGTATTTACTTTGTTCATACATAATGCATCTCTGTTCAGAACTTTCCATAACATGAATTAAGAAGTAACTAACAGAAGATTCCTGTGCCCCCCTCCCAGTGGCACAGCGGTATGTCTGCGGATTGACAACGCTAAAATCCGGGTTTCAATACCCGTGGTGGGCAGAGCACAGATAGCCCAGTGTGTAGCTTTGTACTTAATTACAAACAAACAAACTTTCGTGTGACCTATTATACTGAATGTTGTTATGACCCAGCTCAACCTGTTTGTGATTATTCTAGACCTGTAAGTATGTCTGTATGGCTTGCGCTGTCTGCGCCAATTCAACTTAACTCGGAACTTCTTGTTTTAGTTTTTAAATGTTTTCCAATGAACCATATAATTTTTTTTTTCAAAATTACCTCATTGTTTTTAAAATTCTCACAATTTATATATATTTTAGCGTTATCTATCCCAAATAGAAGGCTTTGTATGACTTCATAATCACCTACATGCCAGTCAAGCGTGGTTGTCCATATAGTACACACATGGCTCCTTAGAATGCGAAAAAAAGAAACATTGTACAAAATACAAACGCTTTAAGTATTGAAAAATGAGTATCAGCTGGGAACTTACATTTAATATCGTGATCGGATTTACAGTGGAAAGGATTTTTAAACAATAAATGACTGAGATATTTCAGCCCATAGCAGCAGGCCATCTTCGGGCAATGTATGACTAACAACATACCTTGCCTGAAGATTGCCCGTTCTTAGGGATGAAACGCAGTTTTAATTATTTAAAAAATAATTCCCCTTTAAAGCTGATCACGATACTGAATACAAAAGTTTGTTCTTTCTAACATCATCTAGTATATATATAGAAAATAGTGTTCTCCTAACAGGATATTTTATTTTTAGTCTTTATTTCATCATAAAGTTTAGCACGGTTAGTGCATCCACTGTAATAAGCCTTATGAGTGTTTCAGAACCAACAAGACAACACTAGTACGCTTTCAAGTTCACACTTACATTCACAGACTTTGCCCTTGAAGCTATTTTATCTTATTTTACATTGTATAGACCTTCATAAAATGGCCTGGGATCATTGTCGTGTTTGAAACAGCATGCACAACACTATCATATACAACACCTACACTGGGATATTTCACATGCTATGGTCATGTGATATTATTTTTCAACTTTATTTTCAAAACTTGCCCAATGGATGAATAAACGTATTTAATAAGCACTGGTCTTAGGTACTGCTTATTATTCGGTATGGAAAACAGGTGTGTGTAAAATAGTTTTTCAAGTCAGTAATTTGAAACTTTAGATAGCATTTCGACTAGAACTTGCCAGGTAGTTCAAGAATGATTTGTACAGAATTTTAACCCAATATTTGATCCTTAAGAGACACACATATGCTGCAGTACACTTAGATTTGGATTATAGTATATGATTTGGTTCTAATTTAGAAAGGTAGCTCCAATAGTCCAATAGTAATGGCATAATCTGTGTGTGAAATAATATTTTTGCATGGACCAAAGTCATGACAAATGTTTGTATTTTGTAGAATGCTCGTTGTAAACTTTATTTAAAATAAAACAATTAGTGACGTGATCTTGTACTTTTAATAATCATTTTGCAATGTCATAAATATTTGTATACATTAAAAATCATTTAATATGCAAATCTTTAATATTTTTCTCCAGTGAAAGAGTTGATTTTTAGATTTAATTTGCATGAAACGTTGATGGAGGTTTATTAGGATATATTTTATCAATTCCTAGAGAAGGTTTTCCCACAATGGTGCGATTGTTGTAGGCTTATCTTGACGTTGAATGTCTTATTAAAGTATTTCAAAAAGTTCCATGAAATCTGGTCAGGCTTAACATTGAGATGATGTATAAAACAGGTTTATCAATGACAGAACCCACACATAATATAAAGATGACGTCACAGTTAAGAAGCCTGTCGACAGTGAGTAATTATGAATAAGCGACTACGTTCGTTAATACAATATCCTAACTGACATGCATACGAAGATGTTTTCATGATTCAGAAAGACTGGACAAGAAATAATCATCAAGCAGTGGTTGCCATAAATTTAAATATAAAAAGAATGACCTTAGAGATATGCGCTGTAAACAATGCTAGTAAGTTGTTCTTTCAATAATAGTTCAATAATAAAAGTTAAAACAGTTTGAAATTTGAGTTACTCAGTCAAACGAAAGGGCCCTAGCCATACGTTAGTTTCCTCGTGAAGTTGATGAACAACGCTACTTGTTCTTTATGTTATTCTTTTGAGGTTAACACTAGGTTTATGCACTCAAGTTATTAATCCAGTTTCACACAGATAACCAAAACAACACCATCGAGACAGTATATTTTTTCATTTTAATAGTAATCGTACACGGTTTCTGTATCAGAATTGTGTCAGTGAACATGAAAATGGTCTCCAAGTTCATGAATATTGAATTCAAAACTACCAAAAATATTTCTTGGATTGAAACACTTTAATCATCACTTCCTTAGATTTACCATGGTAAAATCGCAAGTATTCATAAGACAATTAAAATCTTAAATGAATGACGGAAGTTTTGAAACGCTATAGTAATACTGATAAAGGCATATTGTTATTTTCAGCTGAATTCTACCTTATGCGGCACCTGGTCTAAATAACCAAGTCAGAAAAGCCTAAGTTTCAGGTATAATCATCCCTAATTTTAAACTACTGGCCATAGAATATGCAGCCACTCAGAGCACCTGTCGCCACAAAGGCTTGTCCGGCTTTAAAAGGAATCATACGATTGACCCTTAATCTTATAACTGCCCCTTAGCTGAAAGCGTAAAGCGTGTTTAGCAGTGAGGTGGCGCAATCAGTTAAGTAAAAGCCGATATATAGTCAGTTTATGATATTTGCCAACAAGATTGATACACACAGTTTTCCTTTTTAACACAAATACTTTTTAATATACACACACAACAATACAATTTACAATAACAGTTACTACAAACAGTTATTACAAACAATGATTTATAAACAAAAGTTTCACAAACTTACAAACAATATAAAGTCTTCTTTCTAGTCTGGAACTTCTTAGATATCTTATCGAGAGTTCGCGATGAGCGAGTTAATTACGAGTTGACGTAGATATATTTCACTTCACGGGAAGCTAACTAGCTTTGTCCTTCACTGATCACACGCCGATTTTTTCACGGGTGACGTTAGGTAATGTTTCGTAAAAATACTAATGTCCGATGAGAATCCACTGAAGTTAAATAATTTGTAATGTTCGAACTTTGTAACGGTTCCTGGTCAAATATATGAAGTTTTCCGATTGATAAGCGTTATAACAATCACACTTATAGCTTCCGGAGTTTATATCACACTGACTATAGCGAACTAATAGTAGATACTCTTTTCTGGCGCGTCGCGTTGGTTATATTTATAGGCGTGTGGATAGTTTATAGAAATTTCACTTTTACGTAACAATACAAAGCTACATTAGCGTCTACGTAGATACATATATTGTTGATTCTTACACTCGAGAATCTTCTACAACTTTAGAGAATAGGCGAGAGTTTCGCAATACATATTCAACAGTATAAGTTATACATGTTTCTAAATATAAATTTAATCTAAACAAACGTCGATATTAAAATAAATATATAATAATAAATTCGTCACAAGCCCAACACGCAGCAATATACCAAACTATAGTAATATATACATGTGTATATATATAGTTGCACGAACAAAATGGTCCTCAAGCTTACCGCTAGGCCATTATGAAGCAGCCCATAGTCAATGGAAAAAGTCTATTGATAAGAAAATATGTCACAACCAGTTTTTTAACACAATTAAAAAGTTGTATACGTATTTTAAACACATATAGTTGTAGCATACCTAATTATTAATGACAATGGATGAAAAAAAAGCACGCAACCAATTATTTATTTATTCATTTCTATTTATTCACTATCTGTGTTGTGCCCAAAACTCGGGTGTCAAAACTTAGCGTAATAAGCCCTCAGACTTACTTCGTAACCATCGAGAGGCATTACTGTGGGAAATGATGGTTAACATTTGGATCAAAATTTTATTATATGTAGAAGTTTGATGAGTACTCGCCTTTCTTCTGCTGGATTTTAATTTATAAGTTTTGGAAACATTTTACTCGTGTCATAAGATGTAAAACTCAGACACGGCATGTATCAATTCTCAAAATCAACAGACACTTTTAATTAAAAATCCACCTGAAAATCAGTCCTTAGATTGTCTTTTTATGACAAAATAGACTTAACCTTTTATCTACAGTTAGTGGTACTCTAATTAGAATTTGTTTTGTTTTTTCGTATGGCAAAGGACATATTTTTACAATTCGATATATTCTATATCAAAGGTCATTTAAAGTTAAATAGATACGGACGTAGCTTAGTGGTAAGTGTTCTCGGACTGTGAATCCAAGAATTCAAGTTTCGCTTTTATTTGCTATAAAGTCACGCTCCACACTTAGAAATTGTGGGTGATATATAAGATGACGTAAAGCCCAAGAGTTGGTTGTAGGTGTTGTTTATTAGCTGTCTTCCCTAAAGTCTGCTCCCCAACGGCACAGCAGTATGTCTTCTGACTTACACCACTAGAAACCGGGTTTCGATACCCGTGGTGGACAGAGCACAGATAACCCATTGTGTAGCTTTGTGCTAATTACAAACAAACAAACAAACCCAACGAGCTATCAGTTAAACATTAGGGAAGTTATACGCAGATAGCCTTTGTGCAGCTTTGCGCAAAATATTTTGAGAAAAACTAAATGTTTTTTTTTATAAGCTTCCACAAAAATCAGCATTTTCCACAGTTCCAAATATACTTAAAATAGACACACATTTACATATGTTTTACATTCATCGAAACAGGCGTGAATTCGATGGTATATATATATTCCTACTCTTGAAGCAAATAAAACAGGCCTGCGAATTTAGACTACACAAAAGTTGTTTTAGGTTTTAATAACGGATTTTCCATAATTCAGCTAAGCAGATTT
>NW_013665617.1:1953166-1956796 GCF_000517525.1 Limulus polyphemus
GAAGGAAAAAAACTCTTACTTAGATCAAATTATTATTTCGTTTACCACAATGCAAATTTTTTATTATTATGTTTGTTAATAAAAATAAACTGAAGAAAATGGAAGAACATTGATGTCAAACGAAAATGCATCCTCATTCATCCTGATTTTGTGTGTGTGAAATGTACGTTTTTAAGTCTCAAACTACGTGTTGTGGTCTATACTTTATGTATTACGTTATAACGTTTTGTGAAAAATCTGTTCGGGAGGGAGAAAAAATGATATCATTTTCGGATTCAACGACAGGAAATACCGTAGAACATGTAAAAATTCAAAGCAATAAAATAATCGCAGGCCTGTGTAATCAATGCAATAGAACTGAAATTTATAAATGACATTTTGATTGAGTCTAGAATGTCTTACTATTGGACATCTTGCCTTGAATATTATATTATGACGATGTTTCGGGACACTTGCTAGTAATTGCCGTCGATACAAAAAACCTTCGAGATTACACCCACTTACCAACCATATTTCTCAAACTTTTGTTTAATCCTTTCTTTAATCAAACTTAAATAAACATGCTTATTATTTCATTCCTCAACCCTATAAAGTTACGTAAATATACTTAATATTTCATTCCTCAACCCTCTATACCTTTCAAATATATATTCCCTCTTTAATGTGTACTATGAATTATTATTATTTTTACTTTATATAACTTAACCTACTAACTGATATGTTTTCAAGCAAATGACGATATTGCATTCATGTTATTGACCTCATTCTTTAAAGTAATTTTATATTGTTTTTGCTTTAATATGCTCGTATAAAACTACTGCAGAAAAAATTTCGGAAAGTTTTGTTTCTTTTTTTCGTTGATAAGTAGTTAAGCATAAAGCTGCACAATGCGCTCACTCCACTGTGCCCATCATGGGTATCAAAACCTGATTTATAGCTTTATAAGTCCATAGACTTATAGAGCTGGAGATCTATTTTTATTTGTTTGAAATTAAGCACATAGCTACACAACGGGCTATCTGTGCTCTGCCCACCACTGGTATCGAAACCCGGTTTCTAGCGTTGTAAGTCCGCAGACAAATGTTTGTATAAGGTTTTTTAAGTTGTTTTGCTGATGTAATTAACTCAATTTCAGTGTTCACTTATAATTTCGTTCAAATTTATGCCTTGAGTGAACTCTAGATATTTTTAGGTATAACATCACAGTTGTTTAAGAGTGTGCTTAAAGAAAAAATACTGATGTCAAAATTCTGAAAACATCAGTCTATTTTAAATGAAACGGAGAATTTGTTCCTTATATATGTATTATTATAATATGACGGTCAAACACATTATTTTATTAGAGTGGTCCAAGAGTTGACAGTGGGTGGTATTGACTAGTTGTCTTCCCTCTAGTTTATCATTTCTAAATTAGGGATAGGTAATACAGATAGCCCTCGAGTAGCTTTGCGCGAAATTCAACAAACATATTTTGACAGTTTACATAATGTGAATGAATCAAGTTGCACATTATTCTTTAGTTATTATAAGTGAAATTTATCGCTATATTGAAGAGTAGTTATGCAAATGAAAAGTGGTGCATGCCTTTCAAATGATTAGGGTACTCGACTCGCAATCTGAGAGTCGCAGGTTTGAACCCCTTCCCCCACAATTATAGGTGTGGGAGCGTTATAATTTGATGGTCAAGCCTAATATTCGTTGTTAAACAGTAGTCCAAGAGTTTCCATTGGGTCGTGTTGACTAGCTGCCTTTTTTGTAGCCTGTTATTTCGAAATTAAGGAGGGCTAGCGCAGATAGCCTTTGATTAGCTTTACACAGAATTAAAAATAAACAAACAAAAAGTGTCCCTCACACTAGTAAGTTCTCGTTTGTGTTCTAAGATGTAAGACAAGTTTTCATAACTTTTGGATAAATGCTGGCATAATTCAACTTCTTTCGGTCCCTTGAAATACTCTATAGGTGTCCATCCACCAAGTTTACAAGATAACATATGACAGATAAGATATGACTCTTTAAACTTCCTTCAAACACTCCCACAGCTGGTTACCATTACAAAGGTTTCTTACTCTAATTCGCCCATACAGCTGGTCTGTAACATGTCTACTGGGCAACAAATCAGAAGATGGAAGTAGTTGTTTCGTTCATTCCAAAATTTCAAAAGTCCACATAAATATGTTGAATTATTGTCTTTGATATTGCGCAACAAATCTTAAATCCCTGGCATTTTAACTCTGTATAGACCACATTGTATGACTCACCTCAAAAGTTTTAATAAAATTCTGTGACATCTCTTTTGTATACCACGAATAAATACTTTAAATGTTAAATAACAAAATACATGTAGTTCTTTTGTTTGTAAATATTATATACATTGCTTAAGTAAAATAAATAAACATCTGAGTTACGACTCATATGAGGCTTTTATACTTTACAGAAAACTTGCCATAAAGCCAATATTACCTAAAGTGGAATAACATACGTATAATATGATATCTTTGTTTTTGGAAAGGTCAAAATATTTGTCAATAGAATATCTTAAAAAGTAGTTCTCAAAAATCGTTCAAATACAAAAAAAAATTCTATCCAATCATGCACTAACTAGTTCTCTGAGCCTTCCATAAAAATAGTTAAATTGCTTTTTATTTGAGATTTACTATTTTCATCAAGATTTTTGTTAAGATGTTCCATTAAGATGAAATATTTTAGTACGGGATGATGTTTTTCGTTTCTTTAGAGATCATCTTTGTTTTTATTTCTTCAAAATATTTTGATGAATAGAAATGAAAATGGATAGGAAGGTAGGATATGGATTGCTATTATATAACTGGTTTGGATTTTCATAAGTGTGATTTTTGGGGCTAAAAAAATCAAAATTCATTTCTGGAAATGAAATCAAACTCATGAGTATACTTCAAAGCTGGAAATTGTCAAGAATTTCACTTTCTTGGAACAAAAAATTTGGTCAACGTGATACTTTGTTTATTATTATTAATAAATTTCAGAAGAGGAACAAATTCAAGTTGAATCACGCTGCGGTGAGCTCTTCTTTTCTATAAGATCTAACTCTTCGAGTATTTTTTCTTGTCTTTTCTTGTATGATAACTTGTTAGTACAATCATGATGTTATTCTTTAAGGATACGAAACCATCTCTTGAGTAGAATTTAAAACTCTATCTAAATGCACATATAAACTCCGTTAAAAAACTTCGCATTCTTGATGAAAATATTTTTCTCCGAGTTGACATGATTCTAAATATTATGCAAACAATCTCAAAAATATCTAAAATGAGAGCTTCCCAACATGCAGTGATTTATATTTTTCTTTAAAGAAAAGTTCTAACCTAACTAAAGTCATTTAAAGACAAATACATGTTTTCATTATCTAACTAACCGGTAAATTACTAGCAACAAATCGCTAAATAAAATATTTGTGAATGTTATAAAAATAGTTAATTCAAATGCAATGTTTTCCCTACTTTACTTGCATATTTTTCCAAACGTTAGCTGGGTTATATAGTTCGTGGTCCCATTACAGACATAAAGCAAATCGCGCTACACACTTTGGGGCCGTGGGTGCATTATAAGACTAACGGTTAAATCACGTTATTCGTTTGTTTGTTTGTTTGTTTG
>NW_013665617.1:1957097-1967244 GCF_000517525.1 Limulus polyphemus
ATTCGGTCTGATAAGAGTAGTCCAAGAGTTGACGGTGGATGGTGTTGATTAGCTGCCTTCCCTGTAGCCTATAACATCAAAATTGCAAACGACTATCGCAGATAGCCCTCGAGTAACTTTGCAAGAAATCGAACAAAATGCGAAACTTGTAAGTTAAATTAAACTTTCTGGATATACGCAAACAAAAACACTGAATAAACATGATAACTAAATGCTTTATATAATGATAAAATAATAGTAAAAAAAAGATACAGTACTCTCTTACCTTTGCTAGGTTATCTAAGTTACGTGCCGTAAAAATCCCAATAAAAAGAAGCCAAATAGAACTACGCTGTTGTCTTTTAGTGTTTCAAATGTCGACTGAAGCGTAGTAAGCATATATGTAAATATAATAGTACTGTCTGTTGTCTGTTGTATGTCCATGTAACTTCTTCGCAGGGTATGGATGAATCTTCGCCCAAATTGGTATGGAGACTCATTAGGTCCATGCGGGGTACATAAACATTTTCAGTTTTGTATTTTGCAGTTTTTATGGGCGTTTTTTTACCACTACTTCACCCCCTATAAATGGACCTTGAACAAATTTAGTATGGAAGTTCATTAGGTCCATGGAAAAGTATATACAAATTTTCAGCTTTGCATTTTGCGTTTTTTTTATGGGCGTTTTTGCGTTTTTTACCACTACCTCACCTCCTGTGGATGGATCTTCATAAAATTTGATATGAAGAATTATTGAATTTGTGAAGAAATACATACAAATTTTTCCTTTTTCTTTTTTTTATGGGCGTTTTCGCGTTTTTTTACCATTGTTCTCCCCGTTAGTGGACCTTCCCCAAACTTGGCAAAAAGGTTTGTTGCGTCCATACAGTGATACATGCAAAATTGCGATTTCACATTTTATGTTTTGTTGCTTTTATGGGCGTTTTTGCATTTTCTACAATTATATATAAGGGAAACAACTTTTCATGTCCTAAGATAACCTTTCCTTAATCATGAATTTATATAACTTCCGTCCAGAGGGGTTGGGTACTCCAGCTAGATATTTACTAAATAATTTACTAAATATTATTTTCAATATTACTTTTCATTTTATAATTAACTGTACGGAGATACTTGTTGAAAAGCCCTATTTCTTTTCAGCAAAGTTTGGCATTATTTTTCAAAACACACATTTCTGGTTGATATAATATTATTATATGATATAATGGATTTTCTGTTCTCTCGTGTTTTTTTTTTTCGTTGTTGTTGTTGTTGTTTTGTTTTGTTTTTGTTTTTTGTTTTGTTTTTTTTTGTTTGTTTCTTTTATTTTTTGTTTTGTTTTGGAGAGCGTGAGAAAGCTAAACTCTTGGATTTTCTTTATTCGTTGTTGTTGTTTTATTTGAGAATCAGAATAATATTCTTATTGATTTATTTAAAATATTCTCATTGTTTTCGGGTTATATTGGTATTACAGTGGTTAGTTTGATATGCTTAGATCGTAGAATTTTATTGTCATTTAGTAATACTATACAAGGCTTAACCAGTGTTTGTACCGTTACTATGATTATAACAGTCTACGAGTCTTAATATCATTTAGGCCATTCTTTGAGACCCAGATGAGTATAATCTACAATCAGATAGTTTACATTTTAAAATCCAGACTTAGCATATTCTAGATTTAGACAATAGGCTTAGATGTCGGTAAATGTTGCTCAGACCTAAAACTCAGAACCTGATTTACTGAGAATATAGGCTTATTATAATTCAGAGTTCAAAATTTGGAACAGTACTGGAAAAAGTTACTGTGTTAGGCTTCGTAGATCATTGTGGCAGATTATACATAAGCATTTTAACTTGCAGATAATTGACCTAACCTCAGAATAATTGGTTTTTATATTATTATTATTATACTCAAAGTAAAATTCTTGTGTATAATAGGCTTAGTATTTAGCCGTTATTATATTACGGGTATTTTTGGAAATCTAAGTACCAAGGAAAAGCATATCAGAATTAAAGGATATTAGCATACAAAAGAATTTCATTTATCTATTTTATTGTTTGTTTATTTTCGAATTTCGCGCAAAGCTACACGAGGGCTATCTGCGTTAGCCGTCCTTAATTTAGCAGTGTAAGACTAGAGGGAAAGCCGCTAGTTATCACCGCTCACCGCCAACTCTTGGGTTACTCTTTTACCAACGAATAGTGGGATTGACCGTCACATTATAACGCCCCTACGGCTGAAAAGGCGAGCATATTTGGTGTGACGGGGATTCGAACACGCGACCCTCAGGAAGTGAGCCGAAGCTCCCTAACCACCTGGCCATCCCGGGCCTATCTATTTTATCATTACTAAAACAGATAATTGACAATAATATACGGATTCAATAAAACTAAGTATTTTATCTATTTATATATCACTAAAATCTGGGGTAAGTAATTCACGATATTTTACCAAGTACCCGCCGGTGGCTCAGTGGTAAGTATGTAGGGTTATACGGCTAAAAGTCGGGTTTTGATACCTGCGATGGGCAAAGCACAGATAGCCTATTGTGTATCTTTATGATAACAGCAAGCAAAAAAAAAATAACAACAAAACTAGTCATAAACGTCACTTAAACTGCAGAAACTTTGTGTATATTCCTTTTCATTTGGCCATTTTTATTTCAGTGAAGTGGGAAAAATACCATTTACGTGATTTTTTCAGACATTTTGGACCTATTGGTTTTTAATACTTCACCAGTTTTCAGCGTTTAAACCGTAACTTTACCAAGATTAGATCGGATATCATAATTTAAAGTTTCCAGGCTTAATATTACTTTAGATACAGTTAAGCCTAACGTGGCAACATTAGGCCTATTAGTATAGAAACACGCTTCCAAATTTTGTATATGTAGCTTTCTTGAACTAAAGTTACTTCAACAAATACGCCTACCAAACAAATGGAAAATTTAAAATTATGAAAGTTCATATTGCTTACTTTTAGCCTCCAGTAGCTTATATGTCTGTAGACTTATAAAACTAAAAACCGGGTTTCGATACCCGTGGTGTGCACAGCACAGATAGCCTAGTGTGTAGCTTTGTTAAAATATTTTTATAACGTATAATATTTAATGTAATATGTAAAACATAGTATGGAAAGTACAAAAGGCAGTAATCATAGTGTTAATTTTCCCTTATTATTTAAAAAGTTGAGAGATCAGGTGCTACTTAAATCAAATTGAGTATTATCATCGTTTGCAGTTAAGAATGGCATCGCACTATTGGAATTGCACACTAACAAACGTGCTGCAATTGGACAGGGAGGAGAACCTGTGCATTAGTAGGTGATAAACTCTTCAACATGCAAATCATATCAGTAGTATTTAAACTATCTCTAGACTAACCGAATAAGTTGTAATAGCAAATGAGCCCCTGACGTAATTTTTTTTTTTTTGTTGGTATATTTCGTTTCACAGATTCCCTGCAGAGTAAGAGTATGGTCCGCTAAACAGCAGGTTTGACGGTTTGGTTTGAATTTCGCGCAAAGCTACATGAGGGCTATCTGCGCTAGCCGTCTCTTATTTATCGGTGAATGAATAGAGGGAAGGCAGCTAGTCATTACCACCCACCGCCAACTATTGAGCTACTCTTTTATCAACGAATAGTGGGATTGACAATTACGTTTAAAAGCCCACAAGGCTGAAAGGGCGAGCATATTTGGTAGGAAGGGGATTCGAACCCGCGATTCTCAGATTGCTAGTCGAGCCTCCTAATCACCTGATCATGCCAGGCCCTGGTTTGATGGAGACCATTTCATAGAGTATGGGCCTGTTTACTTTCTCGACTCCAACGGAGTCCGTCAATAAAGAAATAAGCGGCGCACAATAGGTATAAAACAACATTATTTATTAAGATAAAAACATGTTACAAAACAAGCGCAAGTGTTTGCAGTGATTGTGTCGAACTAGCAAGAGAAATAAACGTGAAAAGAAACTTCATTGATCTCATTCAAACAGTTCGTTGTACACCTTCTTATGAGCTAAAAAGTAACGTTCAAATAGAATTGTAAGTAACCCCTTATATTAGATTACAACAACCTCTAAATCTCAGTGCGTAGCTCTTAAAATCAAAATTAAAAATCTTAAATATTTATGTCTATGAACATTTCTTTTTTCAATTTGTCTAACAGGTGAGAACGTGGCTTTAAATACACAACACAATAACAAAGCCATGCTGCTCACACTTCGCTCCCTGTACACGTGATCTACAGCTATAACCATTCAAGTGTCCTACCTGAAAACCCTGGGTTATTACCTGGTTCGCCGACAGAGAAGATGACTATCAATCACAAGTTATTACAGTAAAGTAACAAGGAATTTGCAAGAGAACAAGCCTAATTGTGTATGTCTATAAAGCAAAAACATATTGAGTTATTTGCTGTGCCCACTGCGAGGAACCAAACCCTGGATTTTAGCGTTGTAAGTCCGTGGTACTTAAGTGCATTTGACAATTTTAGTCTCGCGGTTGGAGTATGAACACAATTTTAAAAGAGGCGCCCCGAAATTCTGAAGGAGGGGACAAGAACATAAAATTTGATACTAGATTCAAATTGAAAACCCTGCAATTACTCAATTTACATAAGATCGAATTGTGCTTTTAATATAAATATATATTTAGCGTAGGTCAAGACTGCTGCTAAATGCTTCTCAATATCATAGGAAGTAAACGCAAGCCCAGCCTAGCATTTACAACCTGGTATATTGCATTCTAAAATTAACTCAAATTAATTATTCCCACAGTAGATCAGCAGTAAGCTTACGAATTTACAGCGTTAAAATCCAGAGTTGATTTCCCCATGGTAAACAGAGCACAGATAGCCTACTGTGTAGCTTTGCGCTAAAACAAAGGAACAGGTTAATTAGCATATATATATATATAAGAAATTTTTAAAAATCATTAATATGCTTAGCTAAGCTAGCTCACAGGCTTGACTAAGAAAACTAGATATTTCTTATATTTTTAATATAATGTTTTTAAGACAGTGAAGTATTTTATGTATTTTAACAGATTACCAGTAGAGGTAGCTAGGGCGCTCGACTCGCAATCTGAGGGTCGCGGGTTCGAATCCCCGTCCCACCAAACATGCTCGCCCTTTTAGACGTGGAGGAGTTATAATGTGACGGTCAATCCCACTATTCTTTGGTAAAAAAGTAGCCCAAGAGTTGTCGGTGGGTGGTGATGACTAGCTGCCTTCCCTCTAGTCTTACACTGCTAAATAGCCCCCGTGATAGCCCTCGTGAAGCTTTGCACGAAATTCAAAAACAAACAAACAATTACCAGTAGACCTATTAATTACTTAATTACTATCTGCTCGACACTATAGCAACAAGGTAAACAAACATAAGCCTAATCTTGCATTGATAATTTAATATAGATAGCATAATCTAAGTAATTTTTTCCAACTTGACTATGGTACTCTCAAAATAAATATAAAACAAAATTCCAAGAATTTAGCTTTCAATCGTATTTACTTTCCAGTACTTCTTATTAAAATGTAGGTGGATTTTATAAAGTCGGTCAAAATAGTGAAAAACGAGGAATTTCAAAATTTCAAAACCTGAATTTATTAAAATAATTTAACAGCTATGCTGCTATGTTTATCCGTTCATACATGAGAAAATATGAAAAGATATTTCCAAGTAAAAATGGCAATATTTTATCTATAGAACTATCTTACTCATTTTACTTTCAGAATTATCTGAAATGTATTAATTCAAAGAATTTGTATTTATGGCAAAGCTGTGAAGTTTTCTGCTGCCGTCTATAATTTTTGAACTATGACCACCCAGCAGCATCCTACAGTCCACCATCTACTCTAAGGAATTGACTGTCACTCTTAAAACACACTCACAACTGAAGGTGCTGGAAACATCTTGTAGTGTTGCACGGATTCGAACCTAGCTCACAGATCCTAAATTCATATTTCTACTCATGCCCAGTTGAAAGAAAGTATGCCTAAAATTGATTGTAAGTACGTATGTCTGAAAGAAGAAACTAAAATAATTAAAATAAGATATACATATCCACCCAAACAATGAGTATGAGATATTTAACGATAACAATATCTAATTTATTGAAAGTCTATGAAACACAAGTGTATCTATGGAGGAAGAAATTTTCTTTTTTAAATTATTTCACCATGCATCTCCAGCCAAACAATAAATATGAGATAGTTACGATAACTATATCTAATCTACTCAAAGTCTATGAAACCTAGATGTAATATATTTGACCAATTGTTTCACTCGCTTTTAAACAGAATTGTGCTAAATGTAATATATCTGGCCAATTGTCTCACTTGCTTTTAAACAGAATCGTCAGGCAATTTAATGGAAACAGTTCAGTTTGTGTATGTGTTAGAACAACTAAACAGCAAACAGAATAAAAATTTAAGGAACAGATAAAAAGTTATTTGTCCAAAGAACTCTTTATTCCTTGTTTTTATTTTTCTGTCGAGTTGCCTCCCAATGGCTCAGCGATGAATCAGTGGGCTTATAACGCTAAAAATCGGTTTCGATAATCGTAGTGGACACAGCAAAGGTAGCCCATTGTGTAGCTTTGTGTTTACAACAAACAATCTGTGGAGTTCTAAATACTTTAGTGCTCAGTTTATAAACAACTCTATACAATAACCAATTATTCAATTTTACTTTAAGATAGCATGCTTTATTCAACGCATGATTATCAGAACATCACTTTATGAAACTGCATAAGGTGAATCGTTCACTTAAATGATTTATGAATCGATTTTAATTTTTTCTTTTGCTCTGCAGATATACAATGTTTAAGGTCTATTATAACTTTTTTTTTCAAAAATGTAAGCTAAAGATTAAAAACTGGTGAAAAATCGTCAATTTTTTACAACAGCTCTGCTCAGCCCGAAATTTAATGAGGCAGTAAATCACATGACCTAATGACGTAAAGGTAGTCATACAGAAAAACAGCGGCGGTCATCTTGCATTGAATCAAGCTGATATTTAGAGAAAAAGTGGAGATGGAGTTCGAGGATGTACATGATAATAAACTTGGCATTAAACCTTATCAATTTGAGCCTCTAGTAGGTGTTCCTACTCTGGAACCATGAAGAGAGAGAAAATATTAACATGGAGGAAGAACTAAACATGAAATAACTTGGTAACGCTGACTGGTAAGTGCGTTACATATCGTATGATAATTTGGTTATAACTAACCATTTTAGACTCCTTCTCGCTCATAATATTCAGTTGACATATACAATTCACTAGTGCAGTGTTTGTTTACACTTTACAGCAACAACTAGAAGTATAGTAGGTTTCCATCGAGCAGAAACCACCTTATACTTAGATGCAGGGTTCCTTTTGGTACGAACAAGAAGCATCTGACGAACAAAAAGGTGCCATGAACTCTAGGGCTTATAATTTTCGATTAGCAGATGGGCCAAAAGTTTTGAGTTAATCCGGGCCTTATTATTATTGTCATTGATATTTATTTGACTGACGTTTTTATCTAAGTCCTAACATTTTTAATATTAATAATAACTATCAGCTTTATATTGCAAGCACACCCGTAATATTAAAAAAATAAAATCTCAGATTGACTTAAAAGAAAAAGAATAATTAAAGTTCACTACCATTAACCCATTTGTTTTTATCTAATAGGTCTAAATATATTTCTGTTAATACAGACAGGAAAAGCAAAGACTCGTCATATGGAGTTGTTATTTTTTCGTACGCCCTCTGAGGTCTTTTACTCTGTAGACGAACTGTCATTGTTGATTGTGCTGACAATGTTTAGGTCTCCATCTGTTCCTGTATTATGTTTTTAGCTTGGTATGTCTTAAGAATATAAGTTTGAAGACAGCTTTATTCTCTATAAAATGGCTTCCTCGCCATAAAATGATGGTATCTTCCTTGATACCTAATTCTAGCCAGATTGTCCACATGGTTTTCGTAGCTGTAACGTTCAAAGTGGCTCGAACATATCATACTGTACAGTATTTGGTTGGAGTGAAGTTAACTCGTTTAACTTTGTGTCGAATTCTTTCTTCTTAAAGGATACACCGTAAAATTAAATAAACTAAGCCTGGATACTTTTTGTTTCTGTTGGGGCTTCCATAAGCCACACAATACACCACATTGAATTCTCAAAAATTATTGCTGCTTCTCCTCACATTAAATGGCTGTTTGTGACAGGTGGCTTATTCTTTTGACTCTCATTAAAATCATCTGCCGATGATAACCGAATGTTTACGGAAAATATGCATATTTAAAGAACAAAAAATATAGACCGTTTTCTCACTACTCTTTGGACCTTAGATTACATTCTTTTGTGACAACGTATTATTATACACCCTAAACATCATTACATTTCTGAAAAAAAGAAAAGTCAATTCACAAATCCTTTAAATTCATTTTAATCTGTCTTTTAACGATTTCTACTTTACGAGTAGATGATACGATTGTATCATCTTGAGTGAACAAATCTCTTATTTTGTTAAATTGGAGTTTGAGTTTTTAATTTTATCTAAATGTCTTACCACCTTCTACTACTCATCGTATTTATTGAGAAGTTTTTCAATCTTAGATCCTCCGATCTGGGTTTAATTGCAAAGGTAATAACACGAACAAAGGCCGACTACACCAGAAACATCAAAATTACTGCTCCATTACAGTAGTATAACAAACATTATTTTCAGCTAGTGGCAACAGAAGACTTTTTATAGAAGCGGAAAATGTTAATTTTGTTTAAATGCTGGAAATTAGACAAGTTGGAGCCCTATTTGGAGTATCCAGGCCGCAATGGTAAAGTTGTGAATATGCTCTTAGACAATTAAGTCAGCACATTAGACAACTTGATCTTTAAAAGATTCTAGGAGGTCAACTCCAACAAATAAGTGCAGCTATTTGCACAAATGACGTTAGGAATTGGCAGTCCATTTTCTATGAAATCAATGAAGGTAGTAACTAAATATATTATCAATGACTAAACGGTAAGGGGCATTAATTAAGGGATCTGGTTCAAGATTGAAAGGACTCACACAACTATCGATACTACTAATCACAGATTACTCAAGCTTTCAATGATTGATATAATTAACAAAATATTTAATACAATGTCATTGAAAATGACCATTTCTGTGGCGGTTTAGTCATATTATTAAGAGGCATCAGTATGAAGGAAAATACGTATCTTATTCCGCCTATGAAGAGCAGATTTACTATTCTATCATATATTAATTTGTTACCGGACATAGATGTATGATTTGCCACAGTTCCAATCAGACAAAACTTTATCTTCATACAGAATATGTAGGGTGTCATACAGCTAGGACTTTAATAGATTAGTTTAAAGAAGAAGCCATACAGGTCAGGGATTGGCCAGCAAAATGGTGCTCATCTTAATCCCATTGAACACCTCTGTATCCTCCTTGAACGCCGTGTACAGTAACGCCTTAACTCACCATAAAAAATTATTTAACCTAATTTTGCGTTGACTGAGAATTGGGACAAGAAACCCCATAACCTCATCCATCAATTGATCAGTACAGTATGCTTCGCTCGTTCTGAAACTGTACCTATGTCACGTGACCCATACTCTATTGGTTATCGTTTTTTGCCAAATGTTACTGTTTCAGACAAGGTTGTTCAGATATATTCGAACTATTTTAACCTTAAATTTGAAATTATTCATGCTCCATAGATTGTAATTTAAGCTTGCGAAATATATATCATTGAAACTCATTCATTAACTGTATTCAGAGAGTTCTAAAATATTCATTAGTTTCAGCTATGTTTATTTTGATTGAAGAAAATTTAGCTTTAAAACATGAACGTTTAATTTCTAGGAGCAGTTTCCCTGAGACCCGATATAACTAGTCAAGAGTTTCTAGTTCTGTTAATATTCCAAGAATGATGAAAATCATCAAATAATGTTTCGTCTTATCGTTTTTCAACATGAAAAATATATTCAGTGTTTCCTCAAATGCATTTCCTATGTGAGACTTCGAAGTCAAATTGTTTGACACATCTTTTTAAGGAAAATTAGCAGAATGATGATGACACTGTGACGTCTTAATTGACCACAGATTAAATAGTAACGTCTAAACTAACGCTGGAACGATTACAGAAGAATCTATATAAGTATAACAGTA
>NW_013665617.1:1968083-1972852 GCF_000517525.1 Limulus polyphemus
TTAATTGACCACAGATTAAATAGTAACGTCTAAACTAACGCTGGACGATTACAGAAGAATCTATATAAGTATAACAGTAATGTATGTTGTCTGTCCATGTAACTACTTCGCAGGGTGTGGATGGATCTTCACCAAAATTGGTATGAAGGTTCACTAGGTCCATGAAGGGAGATTATACAATTTTTTATGGCCGTTTTTGCGTTTTCGTGTTTTTTACTACTACTTCGCCCCCTGTTGATGGATCTTTATCACATTTGGCATGAAGGTTTTTTGAGTCCATGGAAAGATACATACAAATTTGAGACTTAACATTTTGTGTTTTGCAGTTTTTACAATTACGTATAAGGGAAGCAGCTTTCATGTCTTAAGATAACTTTTGATTAATCATGAATTTACATAACTTCCGTCCTGGGGACGGGTAATCTAGCTAGTAATATCTTACTAACATACGCATATATAGAGACATTTGCTTTCACCTTGTATATGAATAATTAAACTTTTGGTATTAACGAGCTTTATTAATTGTAATGTTTAAACTACACACAAGACTAAATTCGTTGTATTTTTGAAATTATTTCAAATTAATGCATAGATGTATGTTATTCAATAGGTAGTCAAAATGTTATATTCATCTATAAAAGGCTACTGCTTATCATCAACACATTCTTCGCCATCTTATTTTTCTGCTACGTAGGCTCTGTGCCTGAGACCTAGTAAACAAAGAAAAGTGTGTGCACACAAAACCAGACTATAGAACGAGCTTTGTCTTACTCATAGATTCACGGTTGGGAAGACCGTCCCCCTTTGAGTAAACTAATGAAATTCATTAGGATGGCAGCAAATAGCCTTCGTAGGTTTGCCATAAATACAATTACAAACATTTCAGGATTTTATTTGAGGCCATTTGTTGTTTCGTTTGTGAATAAATTATGCTATTCTTTAGTTAGGTCTTTATTTTTTAGAATAGTGTAGCTTGTAAATACTATGAAGGAAACTAAAGCGGTACTCATTGGCTTAACTTAGAATATAAATGAGTTTAACTTTGCAGTTAAATGACACAGACAACAATTATCCTTAGCTTACGTTAAGCATAGGTTTTGTTTTGTTTTGTTTCTTGACTATTTGGAAAAATGGACTTCAGACACTAAAGATAACTGGAAACATCTTTTTAGAGAGTGACTTCAGACACTAAAGATAACTGGAAACATCTTTTTAGAGAGTGACTTCAGACACTAAAGATAACTGGAAGCATCTTTTTAGTGAGTAACTTCAGATACTAAAGATAACTGGAAGCATCTTTTTAGAGAGTGACTTCAGACACTAAAGATAACTGGAAGCATCTTTTTAGTGAGTAACTTCAGATACTAAAGATAATTGGAAGCATCTTTTTAGAGAGTAACTTCAGATACTAAAGATAACTGGAACCATCTTTTTAGAGAGTGACTTCAGACACTAAAGATAACTGGAAACATATTTTTGGAGAGTGATTTCAGGTGCTAAAGATAACTGAAAACAACTCTTTCAAAGAGTGACTTCAAGTGCTAAAGATAACTGAAAATAACTCTTTCAAAGAGTGATTCAAACACAAAAGGTATTTGGAAACAGCTCTTTTAGAGGAGTGGTGGAGGACACTTCGGGATGTTATCAATATTATTCTAATTTTTACAGTTACGATACCAGTGACAGGCTGTCGCTGCTCTTTGTGATGACTGTACTTAATATTAAAAAAAACTGTCACGAATTTTAAATATGTAAAACTACCTCTACCAAAATGTTCATTTATGATCTATGGCTGAATGACAAATAATTTGTATTGAAGATAACATGACGAATCACCGGATGCCTAATTTTCATAGAAACAAATTACAGTAAAGAAGTGTTACTTTTGGTATACAGAGCCTCATAATGGAAATATTCAAAATCAATATGATTTAGTTGAACTAACATAATTTACAGCATCAAAACTAATGTAAAGCATGTTCTTTTTATAAACATTATGTTATCCGGTGAAGAATGATTAGCATTTCACTTGTCATAAGACATAAGTATTTGGCTTAATTCTTGAAAACCTCCTAAGGAACAAGATTAAGAAGTAATTGAAATACGCCTAATACTAATGAAAGTAAAATTATTTTATCATCTCTGGATAAACTTATCTAAAAATATTGAAAAATTTAAAATCTATGTCTGAAAAGTTTCTTTTGTAATGCATTGCGTTAGATGATACATTCAAATATGTCCTCTTTGTTCAAATTGAGGCAGCGCTTGTACTTATATAGTCCGTATTAAATCACCTTATGAAGTAATACACGGGTGATATTATCTAAATTCTAATTGATAAATAATAACATTTTTGCAGAATGAGAAGTAAAAAGCACTGAATTAGACTTTAACATTTAAATCTGAATAAGAATTCGTGTCCCCTAAAAAAAATATAGAGCGTAAACGTATATACCTATTGTTTTCATATAAATCTGAATGTTACATAAGCATTTAACAATATGTAAAATGGTGCAGAATAGTGAGATTGGAAAAAAAAACAGGAGCAATGTAAAACTGAAAAAAAGGCGTCATATAAAAAGATGAAATTAATTATCTTTCCTTTTGCTGATAAAAATAATATTTCGTTTTAGTGAAGCAAAATGTATCAAAACATTTTAGTACGATAAAGCCAGAAAAATGTGACAGAAAAGCTTCGGAAACAATTTACTGTGTTGTTGCTAGTGTATTCTTAACTAGTTTATTTATGGCTATTATAGAGCATCATCTCAAGAAGAACGATATTTCTACTTTCCGGTCGATCACTTTTAGAAAATCTGTTCAGCATTTTTAGTTTCAACCGCTGCCTTTCTATGTCTCCTCATGCTGCTGAAGACAAAACTGCTCGAGACGATAACAGCGCGTGCTAGATGACGAAATTACAAGCATGATAACCTACTGTGGACATGATTGATGTTTTCTATAGCCAAGTCATTTGCAGAGACGGATTAGTGGTCATAGCGTTTGCTGCTGGCTTCTCAACTGGCAGGATCTAGCTTCGAAATCTGTAACCACAGGCTGTTAACTAAATCTCACAGATCGAATGTATATACATGTGAGTGTGTGTATATATATATATATATATATATATACTATAGACTGTCCGCTAGAGTTTGTCATATCCGATCAATGTGAGATCTGTACTTTCTCATTCTGTCCAACTTCGACTTCCAACCTCCAGCAAAACTTTCGCAATATCACATAACCAAGCGGAAATAATCAATGAGTTGTTTTTTGCAAAAGAATAACAATACTACTTGTGTTTGCCAGTGAAATCATTCTTCTTATTTATAGGATTTTTGAACACACAAAACATAAAACAATAAAACACAGGTTATTAGCATGTTTAAAAAAAATCGTTATAGACTTTATTTATTTACATTCAGAACGGTTTTCCAAAAATGCACCGCAAAACATCAACAAGCAGTAATCACTAGTACTATGGATTTCTGAAGGCAAATATATACAGTATATATATATATATATATATAAACAAACGTCATGGGGATACTGGATGGCAGCTTGCCCGGATTGGGAATCCGAAACTCCATGGTTCGCGGCTCGTTGCAGTTAAAACATATTTCATATTTATGTACCGTGGGTGCTTTATAAGAGTGACAGTCAAATACCATTATTCAATCAGAAAAGAATAATCCATGATTTAGTGTTAGGAACTTTGACTAGCAGACTTCCAACTAGTTTGTCAGTTCAAAGTTAGGGACGGCTATGAGCAGATAACCCTTTGAGCAGTGTGCAAAAATTCTGAAACAAACTTTCCTGACTAATGTTGAATCAGTTTGACAAATTTAAACTTATTACAACAAACATGGGCACAAACCTATGTTCAGGAAATATAGTTTTAACATAATTTTCTCTTTAGATACATAAAAACACTTAACTATGAAACATATTGGCCAAAAATCAAAACGTGTGAAATAATAATCTATGGGGTTTTTTCGTTTTGAGTATTATACATAAATTGTTTCCGAGACTGTGTAAAAGTCATTATTTTTCTTTTACAACAAATTCTATGCTGAAATTTAGAATATAGTAATTGAATGAAGAATGATTTGTTTGTAGCTTTGCATCATTTAGTTAAATAACTCCACTTCACAACGAAAATTCATTAAGTATGTCGTGGATTATTAAAAAGGAGTGAAAAAATTAATTATCTGTTTATCATCATGGAGCTTATACTGAAATGTGGGTTTGAGTTTTGAGCGAGTACCGACAAGTGTATGTTCCACCCATATTTGCATCTTCTGATTAAGAGATCCAACTAACCTTGTAAAGTTAAGAATGACGAAAATGAAGTCTTCTAAGTGTGAAATATTAAGTCTGTCACGATATAAAAGGCTGTCATTGATTTGTTGTGTTTTATGATATCGTAATATTATTTCGTTTAGTTTAGTTTTTGTTTAGTTTATGATGTTGTATTTTGCGTTTGTGACTCGTTGTTGTCGAAAGTGTAAAGTGGCACGTGGGAACTGCTACTGAGGGATGATGAACCGACAATGGGACGAAAGGTATAATGTAGGCCAGCGGAGCAGAAATAGGGCAGGAATCGGTCAATCAGGAGCAGGCTCCGAATCCGATGCTTGATAGGATTAGAATCGAGTGTCATCGAGAACAATGCCAAGAAAAAGTGAACGGGCTAGCAGTCATACTTAGAGAGGAGGGAAGGACGTGGACGACCCTCGACGATGGGTGAATGGGTCGGCCACTTCTGG
>NW_013665617.1:1973852-1975828 GCF_000517525.1 Limulus polyphemus
GTGAAAAAGCAGTTAAACAAAAACACAAGGAAGAAAGCTCTTAAAACACGTCTCTTAGACGATTATATTGAGTATAAAAAGCAGAAGGCCATTTGTCAACGTACAATTCGAGAACGCCAACAACGTTTCTGGCGTAATTACTGCTCTAGTTTCAACCGTTCTTCAAATTTAAGTAAACTACGGAAATTCGTAAAGCGAATGAAAGGTGGGGTTCTATCTGTATTCCTACCCTTAAATCTCTTGGATCAACATATTTGACGGATGTTGAAAAGGCAAATGTGCTATCTGATCAATTTGCCCACGTCAGCAGTTCCGATAATCATTCTCCCGAATTTTTAACACATAGAAAATTGTTTGAACATGAACACTATGCCACCATTACAAAGAAGCCAAACAATAGTAATGGGATGACCGCTCAATTCACGATGGTGAACTTAACCGAGCAATAAAAACGACTAAAAACTCGGCCCCTGGCGACGATCAAATTCCTTATAAAATCTATAAAAATCTGTCGTTCAGTTTTTTGGTAAAGCTGCTGGAATTTTTCAATAAAGTGTGGAATGAAGGTACTCTCCCTTCAGTCTGAAAACACGCCATAGTTTGTCCAATCCCTAAGCCAGACAAGGATCCCAGTTTGGTTACATCGTATCGACCAATTGCTCTTACTTTTACTATGTGTAAAATTATGGAGCGAATGATTGCATACCGTTTGAATTGGTATTGTGAAAAACATAACCTTTTCGACCAGTTTCAGTCTGGCTTCCGTTGGAAGAAGTCTTCACTTGATCATTTGGTACTGCTACATGAAGATGTCAACAAATCATTATGTAACAGAGGTAAGGCAGTGTCTGTATTCTTGGATATTGAACGAGCATACGATATGGTCTGGAAAGAGGGTTTGTTATATAAACTCAATAGTTATGGTTTTGATGGCCAACTATTTAACTGGATTAAAGACTTTCTTTCAAACCGAGCCTTTAAGGTCAGAGTCAATGGAGCTGTCTCTGGGGAAAGAGTCTCGGAAAATGGCACTCCCCAGGGTAGTGTTATTAGCCCTATTCTATTCCTTCTAATGATTAATGACCTAAGTGCTTCCTTTATTAATATTGGTACGAATTATAGTATTTTTGCTGATGATCTAGCCCTCTGGAAAACTGGTCGTAATATTAATCACATTCAGACCTGTCTTCAAAAAAATCTGGACAATTTAGCCGATTAGTTTTTTAAATGGGGCTTTACGGTTTCAGCCCTAAAGTCTGCAGTTCTACCGTTTTCTCGTTTTTCAAGCACTGTGAAATTAAGTCTTAATAACCAGCAACTAGTCTCTTTCACTCACCACAAAATTTCTTGGAGTTATCTTTGATTCCAGATTAAATTGGACGCGTCATATCACCTATGTCTCGCACAAATGTGCTAAGCGGATCAATCTGCTTAAATGTATGTCTGGCACACGATGGGGAGCGTCCAAAAATAATTTAATACTTATGTACAAAACCTTAATAAGACCCATCATTGATTATGGCTGTATCATTTACGACTCGGCGAGTCGCTCAGTCCTTAATCAACTGGACGTTATTCAGAATCGTTGTCTGCGATTATGTTGTGGAGCATTGAAACACACTCATATATCGGCTATGGAAGTGGACTGTGGTATCCTACCCCTTGACCTGCAGACGCGGAAGATCCAACTCAAATTTATAGCAAGATCTTTGTATTACGATTATCCCGTCCATTTCATTCAAAAGAACTGGCAAGATTATTACGGAACCTTTCGCCAAAA
This sequence comes from Limulus polyphemus, assembly GCF_000517525.1. Lineage (NCBI taxonomy): Eukaryota > Metazoa > Arthropoda > Merostomata > Xiphosura > Limulidae > Limulus > Limulus polyphemus. Next base: position 1,975,633 of record NW_013665617.1, read on the forward strand.
TAACTCACCACTGTCGATAAAAACTGAAGACTTCTTCTCGTCCGTGAACCTTCAAAATGTAGCAAAATACTCTCCTTGGGAGATTCCAACCCCTGATGTCGACGTCAGCCTTCATCATGCTGGTAATAAACGGGAGCAAAGTTATTTGCTTTTGTCCTTGGCCAAGGAGAAACTAGCTAATTTCTCAGATTACACA
>NW_013665617.1:1976828-1978654 GCF_000517525.1 Limulus polyphemus
CAAACAAAAAAAAAAAGAAATAGGGCAGATTGCAGAAACGCAATGGAGAAGGTAAGTTGTATACTAATATATGTTAATATTGAGACAAGTGTAGTGTCTATTGTTCGTTCATCGTTACCTTTACCGTCAACAAGTCACAGACACCTACTGTATAAAAAAATCCACAAAACCTGACAAAGTCATTGGTACTTTAGAACACTTAAAATTATACAACGTTATCAAGCTATTTGGATGATTTGATATGTCTCTCATGTAAAATAAAAACAAAGCACTTGAATAATATCTGTTTTTTAAAAACATATTTTAAATGAGTTTGAGATATAAATATTTTATATGTATATGCATTTTCTTTTTTAATTGTGAAACAATAATTAATATTAACATCCGATAGGGGACAGCTACACACACTTGTATTGGTAATTAAGTATACTCTTCTTACTTATAAGAATTATAATGCTTTGTTTCATCAGTTGGGTACCCACAATGTTAACGATATTTTCAGATGTAAATCCGATAATATTTCGCAATATGACTCGTGTGAAATACTTCTTTGAAGTCATGAATTTATCAGCTGAATTTGAATTAATTTATTCAGAAAAAGCGGGAGGAAATTGTTTTTTCTAATTATCTCTTTAATTTTCTTAACTTCTTCAATGAAAAACAAAAATTATTTTTCTGATATCTTAAAAGTATTTGTACAATATAATTTTAAGAAGGATGTTGTTAGATATTTGAAGAATAAAACCTTACAAATATGAATACATGTCAGTAAAATAGGTTTATATATATTGTTACGTTTCTGGTCGTTTGTTAACTTCCGGTATAAATTCTTCCCGAGGAACTCCAGCGATACAAGTCCTTTCTTAAAAAAAACTAGTTTATTCTTTCTCAATACAACTTTGCAAATCACTTAATTTCCACAATCATTTTAACTTAAGCACATGCTATAATTCACAACGATTCACGCACTTTACTTACTCACTAACGCTCACTTGAATCGATTATCTGTCTCTATATCTCCCTATCTGCCATTATATCTCCGCTTTATTTGCCGGGCTTTTATACAAAAATTGACGGCGTCTGGCAAACACTAGAGTTGCCAGGAACAGTCATGATCCTTTTAGAAACTCGTGACGTGTTACCAGCGTCACGTAACTTCCGCTGTCGTAACAATATATATAAGCACAGATCCTGCATTTATTGTGTCCCGTCGGTCTGAGCTCTCGATTGAGAGAAACGTCTCATTGGCAATGAATATGGCGAACATAGTGTGGTTTGAATGCTGTTATCATACACTCTTTTAATTTTTGAAAATCTTCGAAGGTCTAGATAATGAAGTTTTTTTTTAAAAAATATAGTATGCCTAATTCTAATGTCTTATGATAGGTATAATTGGTTGTAATCATTCTTCGCCAACATGAAGAGAGCGTCCACACCTTAAAAATTATAATCAAATTATTTTTGTCCTGAGAAAATAATTTGATTCCTGACACTTTTTCTCAAGCCCCCAGTGTCTCAGCGGTATGTCTGCGGAGTTGCAACACTAGAAACCTGGTTTCGATACCCGTCGTGAGCAGAGCTTAACTTCAAACAAACAAACATTTCCTTAATCAGATACGTAGACATTGGTATTTCTTAACAAAATAATTATTTAATATGTAAGAATCATGTGAATTCAATCTCTTCCCCACTTCTTTGAACTTTATGTGACGTTAAAAATTCGCGAAAAGCTTGGGGCTTTCATCTAGTTCTGAGAGAAAAAGCTTCAATCTAATCGTTTTGACAGTCAAACAATTCGCTAATATATATATATATATATATATATA
>NW_013665617.1:1979427-1981353 GCF_000517525.1 Limulus polyphemus
AAGTCTCAATCTTATACGTTTGACAGTCTAAACAATTACGCTAATATATATATATATATATATAATTGAAATCCTTATAAACACTCGTAAATTATTACCTAGGAAGACAAGTTCAGTTATGATCGATCCTAATTAGGTTTTAGAGAGATGGTCGATCTTTTTGATAAAGACAAATCAATAATTGTACAGAAAATGCAGTCTCGTGGGGTTTGAAAGGGTGATAACAGCCCTCACACTTTCTCGGTTCCAAAAATATAGAGAATCATAATTTATAGTTCATTAAACATGACACTAGGGCCTATATAAATAATAACTTGGTGATTTTCAACAACTTTACTTTTCAACGTTTCTTCCTTCTACTGAAATACTTGTAACTTAAATTAACTGTGTATTTCTTCACAAACCTGTATATTATGTATATTTAATGTCATACTCTGTATTTTACAATATACAATACTTTAAACTTTTACTTGTTTTGCTTTGTGTGAACCTTTAGTGCAATAAAATTATACAAAATGAGAAATGGTTTTCTTCCGAGGCGATTAGAAAGTGCAAAATGCCCCGATACAGCATTCACACAACAAGTAATTTGCGGATAATTAAAGACACATCGGTTTTTGGTATTGCATTTAATGCTTTTCAGTTAACACGTTAGTATCTTGTTAATTAATTAGTATACTAGCGGAAAGTTCTTTTATTTTATGGTTTTCGTATTTAAAAGTTAAAAAAAAATCACATTTACTGGTAATAAACCATGAAAGACCACAAAATTACTAAAACCAATGACACAAATACTTATAATAAATGTAATCATTAAAACTCGTGATTCTTTAAATATCAAATTGTGACAAACCTTAAAGCAATTTGAGTAAAAAATATATAGTTAATATAAAACTCTTAATAAAATTGATAACTTACTCCAATGACAAACAAATACACTAAAACTTAAATTATTACACATTAGTATAAGTGATATTTTAATGAAGAAAGCTACAGATATCCAGGATTCATAATAAATGGTTTAAGAATCACTATTTTAATTCGTGTATTTTTGTTTCATACACAAGTTCATTGTAAGACAAATTCACTGGTTTGATTTGTGGGTGAAGTCGTAATAATCATTAAAACTATAATTATTTTAATTTTAATATTACTCTATTTTTAATATGGGTTGTTGTAATAACGAATTTGTTATTTAAATATATATATATATAATATCAACGTTTCTTTAGATTAAGTTTATATTATAAAACATGCGTAGCTTATAGTGTTAAATATGTATTGCGAAATTTCCGCCTATTCTTCGAAGCTGTAAAAGATTCTTGAGAGTAAGAATCAACAATATATGTGGGTATCTAAACGCTTAAATTTGTATTATGTAAAACTCAAATTTCTAGAAATTTCCACACTCCTATAAATATAACCAACGCGACGAGCCGAAAAAGGAGAGTATCTATTATTAGTTTGCTATAGTCAATGTGCTATAAACTTCGGAAGCTATAACTGTGATTGTTATAACGCTTATCAAAAGGAAAACTTAAGATATTTGATCAGGAGCATTTACAAAGTTCGAACATTACAAATCATTTAACTTCGGTGGATTCACATCGGACATTAATATTTTTACGAAAACATTACCTAACGTCACCCGTGGAAAAATCGGCGTGTGATCAGTGAAGGACAAAGCTAGCTAGCTTCCCGTGAAGTGAAATATATCTACGTCAACTCGTAATTAACTCTCTCATCGTGAACCTTCCATAAAATATCAAGGAAGTTCCAGACTAGAAAGAAGACTTTATATTGCTTGTAAGTTTGTGAAACTTTTATTTATAAATCATTGTTTGTAATAACTATTATTGTAAATTGTATTGTTGTGTGTATAATAAAACGTATTTGTGTAAAAAGAAAAAGAAAAGAAAACTGTGT
>NW_013665617.1:1981446-1994977 GCF_000517525.1 Limulus polyphemus
TAAATCAAAAGTACAATTTAACTACTGAATTTAAATTATCACTTTACTCGGCTTCAGACTATTAGAAATTCTAATATGTAACAGTGCACTATAAGTGTCAGAGGTCAAATTACAATATTCGATCAGACAAAAGCAGCCGAAGGATTATCGATAGGTATTGTTGGCTAGCTGCTTCTTCTCTAATTTTTCAGTTTAAAGTTGGGTTTTTTGTTTGTTTGGAATTAAGCACAAAGCTACACGTGTCTGTTTTATTGAACATGAACGTTTTATCAACGATGTTTATATCTAAATCAAGGTCTATGTTTCCTTTGTAGTGGATATTTGGTGGATAAATATTCCAAGAAAACGTTGATAATTAGGTAAAAATATATTGTCAATATGTACAAGTGTGACTAATGTGTAATACGTTATTATAATCTTTTGTACAAAATTATGTTGATGGAATTTCTAGTTCGAATAAATACAGATTTATACCTTGTGAAGAGTATTTACCGCCCAAATGTATTCCCTGTATCAGCTGAAAGATATGTTGACCGACTTGTACAAAAGTGTTGGAAAAAAAATACACAACTTGTAAGAATTCGTTGAACCTGTTTATGAGTAACACGATAAAAATAGTTCTGTTCACTAACACAAAGCACTAATTTACAGAACTCCGAAAAAAGACGTTTTTAAATTTTATCAGTAGGAATACTAGAAAATTACTAAAATCAAAGGTTCGATTTTTCTTAAATCAAAGTATTTAAGTTTCTCTTTACATTCAGTTGAATTACTTATCATAACGTCGGAATTAATACCACTCTTTCTCTGATAATATTAGTTTTGTTTAAGTGTTATTTAATGTATTTCAGACCTTTACCGAGTAGGTCTGGTATGGCCTGATGGCAATATGCGAGTCGCAGCATCGAACCTCGTTACCAAACACGTTCGATCTTTCTGCTGTTGGGGCTTTATAGTGTTACAATCAATCCCACTATTCGATGGTGAAGACTAGTCCAAGAGTTGGAGGTGGGTAATCTACATAAGATTAACTTTGCTGTTTGAACATGTGGTGCACTAATTTTATATATTTATTAAGAGTGACATATTTGATTTCTTTGATTGTATATGTACGTGTGTGTGGACGTCAAGTTCCACAGACAAGAGGAAGGGGGATCTGTCTAAAGTTTGAGGACCATCGGACTAAAGGTCAAGTTTGACATACAGGATTATATAACTTGACAAAGTGGCATCTATAGTTCTAAGCACAAGCCTCCCAGTAGATAAATGGTAAGTCTGAAAGCTTACAACGGTAAAAATCGGTTTCTGATACCTATGGTGGGCACAGCACAGATAGCCCATTGTATACATTGTGTACCTCATTTATAACAACAACTTAAAAAACAAGCCAGAGCACAAAGATGGTATCTGTAATATTGAATTTAGAACATAGATTTTTGTTAGTTTTAGATTGAAAGAAACCATTCTTATAAAAAATTTGATTTAGATCTCGCAGTAGCCTGGCGTGGCCTAGTGGTTATGGCGCTCGACTCGCAGTCTTAGGGTCACGAATTCGAAGCCTCGGCACATCGAACATACTCGCCCTTTCAGCCTTGGGAGCGTTGTAATATGACGGTCAATCCCACTATTCGCTGGCAAAATAGTAGCCGAAGAGTTGGCGATGGGTGATGTTGACTAGCTACCTTCTCTCTAGCCTATCATATAGTTTTGCGCAAAATTCGAAACAAACTATATGTAATATGTAAACCATTAAAGATGTTTCTTAAAAGAGTTGATAAGTAAAGCATCCATATTAGTATATTCTATGATGAATAAGGTAGTAACATATGAACACAATTAAAAAATAATTCAAAATATTGTATTGAAAGGAATTTGAAAGTTATGTGGGCTTTCAGTTAAAATGCCATACACTTGAAAAACTATACAGGTCGGTTCTACTTACAATTACCTTATGGTCTTTTAAAGCAGGGATTACAAATAATCATAATATGCACATGTTTTGTACATAAAGGTAAAAATAAAATCCACAAAAATGTTAAAGATTTAGCAATGTGAAACACGATGCAGTTTGAGAAAGAACAAATCATTCCATTCGTTGTACGTAACTTGAGGAAACTTTCATTTTACGTTTTGTTGTGCAATGTAAAAAATACATTTAAAAAGATGAGTATTAGATTTTAATCAGTTTTACTAGCTGTTACATTCATAATTTATTAATTATCACATTCTCAAACGAACTGTCATTAATACTATGTTCTGTTATGGATCCAACTTGGTAAATACTCATAAATATTAAGAATATATATTCTCATTTCATTTTCCGAATGACTTCTTGTAGTTTTCAGTCATATGTTTATGCGTTAAGTCCACTTTATACGAATATAAAGTATCGTTTTTTGCCATAAGTGTCTCTTAGTCATCTTATATTTGTTACACTGATTCGTTTAGTAAAATCTGTATGTTTTGAGACAATCCAGATGAACAATTTTATAGTTTAGTTTATCATTCTGGCATGGAGCTGAGCTGCACGGATCAGAAAATCATTTATCTGTTTAACATTTCTTTTGGACATCTATGTATGACAACCTGGTGATATTATTAAATGGGTGAAAAGTGTTCAACATGTGATCACTAAACATGACTTTCAAAAAAAGCTAATATATATAAACATGCATTTCTAAAAAAGGAACATAAAATTATTTAAATTGGAACACCATCGCTGTTCTTTCGATTCCATAAAACTGCTATTGTACGAGCTTACGATGATTTGGATGAATCTTTCCATCCTCCAAATATATATATGCTTGTTAATTATTAAGAAAACAACCTTTAAGTACCATATTATTTTAATTATAGAATTAATTTCCATGCTATTTCTTATCTGCTTACAATTAAACTTGTTATGTAACAAGTTAGGGTCAAGTCTCTATAGTGACATCTCTGCTCGCTTTTTCTTTAACCTGTCAATAGCCTCAAATGTTTCTCTGTTTAGAAAGGTAAACGTTCCTTTCACATACAGTTTAAAGTTAATGTGGCTTTCTAGATTTAATATATATTTTTTCAACATCTCTATTACTCTATATACACTGAGTGGTCACAAGTAAATAGACACCTAATTTTTCATCATTTAACTGATTTATGCTAACTAATTTGTGTTCAAAGAGCACTATATAAATGAAAATGGTCCGCACACTAATTATCTTGTGCTACAACGTGCCTAGAACTCAAGGTTCTCTCGAATTGTCAGATTTTATAAGAGGAAGGATAGTTGGTCAAGCAGATGGTGGAATAAGTCAGCAGCAAATTTCGCAGAATTGGGGAATCCCGCTTTCGACAGTCAACAAAATCATCGTGCAGTTCAGGAAACACGGCAAGGAAACAACTGAGCAGCGTCCGGGTCGTCCTGGTCCATCGGAGAGGACAAAAAGGGCTGTCAAGAAGAACATCGAAATGGATCCCAGATTAACGACTGCATAAGTGGCCAAAGTTGGTGGGATGAACCCAAAATCTGTTGAACGGATTCTCCACAGATTGGGTTATCGTTGCAGAGCAGCTAGACTGAAGCCCTTATTAAGACCTGCCAACATAGTCAGACGAAAGAAGTGGGCAAGTGATCTGATAACCAAGCCTCTGGACTTTTGGAAGACCGTATTGTTCTCAGACGAATCAAGATTCGCTCAATTTTCGGACAGTGGAAGGATATGGGTCTTGAAAATGCTTCACCAAGAGTTTTGGCTCAACAGATTGCAGCCAACTATGAAGTATGGTGGTTTCAGTGTGATGGTTTGGGGAGCTGTTTGGGTTGGTGGGAGATCGAGCTTAGTGGAGTGCGTTGGCAACATAAATTTTGCGAAATACGTCGAAATATTGGAGGAAGGACTCTTGCTACTTTATTCCTCGGGTTTCGTGGACAAGAACACAACGTTGTTCCAGGAAGATGGAGTACCGTGTCACACTGCTAGAAACACCAAATAGTGACAGGAACAAAATGGTATCCAAAAGTTGCCCTGGCCGAGCCAATCTCCTGACATTAACCCCATCGAAAAACCTCTGGGCCATACTCGACCGGCAAGTCAAGAAACAACCAAAAAAAACAACTTCGAAGAGTGATCTACTCCAAGTTTTTGAAGCACGAGTGGGTGAAAATCCCACAATCTAAAATTGACGAGATGATTCTCACGATGCCCCAAAGGATCAACGAACTCCACGAAGCGAAAGGAAGATCTACTAGATATTAATTAAATTACAAATATATCATAATAATGCATGTGAATATGACTGAAAATTTTCATTTTTTCTGAAAAGGTGGTGTCTATTTACTTGTGACCACGCTGTGTACATGTAATTTCTTAAATGTATGTTTTTTCTTTAAATCTAGGATTAAGGCGTTTTTAAAGAGTTGTTTGTAATATTGGTATTCACTTGTACAGGTTATAATATAGCAAGAAAGTAGATATTTTTCAGTTAGTTAGGTATTCTGTGACATTCTATATATGTGATTAAGGATTAAATTACTGTTAAAGACACAATAAAATATCTCTGTTCCCTATAATTTGAAGGCAATGCTGTAAAGGTGTAATCTATATAAATAATAAGCTTGCATCTGTCTGTCTGAAGCATTTCTCTCAAGGTTCTCCATCAAACTTCACAAATCTCGTATAGTTAGAAAGGACTTTGTTCGAGGAGTCCGGATTGTACATTGGCTTTTCAATTCAGAATCATCTTACCTGCTTTTTGCATAATCAAACTGTTCAATGCAACAAGTGTGTTACACGATGACACAATATCGTTGTCATCACGTAACGATTGGCTTCAACTGGCTTCAATTTCAACTTTATTTTTTTTTATTTGCAAAGTATTTCATACAAACAATACTTAACCCATGTGTAATTTCCTAAAAAAATTAACATTACACTGAATACAATTTAGTATAATGAATTTTCTCGACTTATTTAGATCTAAAATATGCATGCGCAGTTCGTTCAAAACCGCTTTGTGAACACGCATTCAGGCGTTTCTGAATAACTTCACATTTATGTTATTTTACAATAACTTAGATTCGGTTCATTTCATAGACTGCTATAAACACCTTTTAGCTACTATTTTTTCTTTATTATTGGTTTTATTATTCGTTTTGTGAGTTTCTTTGTTTCAAACGGTATCATACACTGAACGCTCATAACTGTTTCATACTCTGTACACTATTATACCTTATTGTTTGACTGCGTTAAATGTTTTCAAATAGATCAGGATTTATCGATCTAACACGTAACTTAAATGCCGTGCGGAAAATGATAGAATTTCAAGCGAAGGGAATGAAAACTACCGCAAATGTTTTGAGGGCCGTGGTTAGTAAATATTATTTCTGTTCCTTATAATTCCAAGGCAATATTTTAAAGACATAATAAATGTTATTTTGGTTCCTTATAATTCCAAGGCAATGTTTTAAAGACATAATAAATGTTATTTTGGTTCCTTATAATTCCAAGGCAATGTTTTAAAGGCATAATAAATATTATCCCTGTTTCTTATAATACGAAGTCAATGTTTTAAAGACTTAATAAAATGTTGCCCGACGAAGGTTCCGGTAAAGGGCCGAAAGCAAATAAAAGTATTTTAGTGTATAGAAAAGTCTGTGTATACTTCTACATATTAAAGTACCTACGTTATGAGTCTTAAACAACAAAATTTAAACATTTGAATTTAGGACCTATTTTAATAATGAAAGAATACATATCTGTTTACTATCATTCCAGTCACTTGTATGTTTAGTATATTTAGTGTGCAGTTTTGTACAGTAAATGATTGCAAAATCTGAACATAATCCTTTCTTAGAAGTTCAAACATTCTAGCACAGTTCGTCCTTGTATTTCAGGTTTTACTTCATTAATTTTAGATGAGACGACGCCTCCACCCCCCCCCACCCCCAAAAAAATAGAATGAATTAATAAGATAAGCTTATTCCATATTCATAAAGACGTGTTTTTCTTGAAAAGCAGCTCGTCGACCAAAAATTCTCATGAATTTTGTATGTGGCGGCGCTTGCCATAAACAGTTGACTTTCTTCATATGAATTATTCAAAAGCTGGCAGTTTTTCAGTAACAACCTGTTCAAGAATCACAACAACCTGTTACTTTTCCGTATTCTTCCAAGTTGTTTTTTCAAGCCTTCTTGTTCAAAATATGCTGTTTCTGAATTTAACCACAATAACAAGCTCTTCAGAAATATTCTAAATCTAGGCACCAATCTTTTTGAGAAGCTTAACCACCAGCATAACCTTATTCTAGATTCACTATCCACCCTGCATGGAACTTTGTTTACATTGCCTTCAAGTCGAACATTTAAATGAATACTTACTTGTTGGTTTTGCTTCAGTTGTGAATCGGCGAGATTTTTGGATGAATATGAGATACATGTTCCATTGTAGTCCGTATAATGTGAATTCCATACCAAGGGCATATAAATTAAAAACTGAGTTGATATATAATACAACGCTACACAGGTATTCAAACTTTTTTTTTTTTTTACGTAGAATTAGTCTGATTTATTTGGCTTAGATCTTTATACGTATGTTTGATGCAAAGTTATCTTTAATTGAAATTATAGGACTAAAAGTTAACTAATAAATATTTTGTTTGCGTAACATCAATTAGTTCAATTAACTTTGGTTAATACGTTAAACATAAACTTAATTTGTTTTTAAATGTTTTAAATTAATATAACCAATTTAGAAGTTTATATTGTATTTTAAATTACTATAACCAATTTTCAAGTTTATATTTTAGATACATTCATAGAAAGTCATTCGATAAAAGTTTAACTATTTTATACGTGAGACGTTTGGATATATTACTGAATTGTAGAAACTGAAATTTTGCGGTGTACTATTTACTGGTGCTTAGAACTGTGTTCAATTCCACCCTACTTCAACCTCCCTAAACTGGCAGAGGTATTATTAGGATTATGGTACACAGCACCGTTAGCAGTAAGGATACCTAGCTGACTGTATTATAATTACTTTTATCATGATTGCTTGTTTTAAATACTTATTCATAATCTGTAGAAATCTGTAACAGCACATCAGAATATATATAACCGGAGTATCTAGATTTCGAGTCACAATGTTTTATTTTCTTTCTCTAAAACTGTAACTGAAATATTAACTTATTTTGCAATACATATTTAAATATCTTTCTTTTTTTTTCTAAATAAAAAATGTATTTTATTCCATAAAGATGGACAGGGACACAGACGTTAAGTATATAGTTAGTATACATAGCATTGACGTTAAGTATATAGTTAAGATAAGTATATATATATATATAATAGGAGTTCCTGAAAGTACAAGTATAGCTTACAGTAAAGATGTAATTAGAAAATAACAGAGGCATGATAGTAAATGCAGTATGTCAGATCTGGAGTCCGAAGAGTAACATGGGGAGGGGTGGTCAGACCAAACGCTGAAACCTCTCACTACCAAGGGTGCCTTAACTGTACTCTTGAAGTTTGACATAGATCAACAGAATAGCACTTAATTCCTAGGGGCCCCTGGGAAATAAATTTGGGTCAGATTTGAATGCCAACACACCTGTCATTCCTGGAAGTTTAGTAAAAATCAATGGAATATTAAGGAAATAAAAACATTGAAAAGATAAAAACATTGAAACAGTTCAGTTCCGAACGCCGAATCTCTCTGGAATTGGGGGGGGGGATAAGGCTGAATGCCAAGTTTGGTTTATATTGATCAAAAACTGCAAGCGTAAAAAGCGGACACACGTATTACACCTACATAGATCATCTTCTCTCGTGTAAGCGTTAGAAAATATTTGGTCAGTTATCCAGGAATAATGCATTGCTAGTTGAATGTTCATATTTAATAATACATGCAAGACCATCAAATATTACTGTGCTAGATATCTGAAACAATACCACATCAATATACCCTACGCTTCAGTAATGGCAACAAAACACTCTAAGTCAGTAAAATTGCTACATTTCTTCCTGATAACATCAAAACACACATACAATGACATATCCTAAGTATCAAAAACACATCACAACAATATATGTAACAGATATTTATATATGTTATATTCAACATGAACATAGTTAAAAATGTAGGCTCACAAATGTTCCACCAACAAGGACTGTAATAACAAAAAATGTATTAAAGTTTTCTTATTAAGTGAAGCTAATTATCAATGTTATTTTATAAAAAGCATAAGCATATACATTTTTATGGCATCACAGAAAATTTTTAAAATATTGGCTAAGGCAGGTCCAAGAAGAGAACCCATGGCGACTCCGTCAATCTGTTAATACATGATATCATTAAAGCTGAATTCCACCGAACGTGTGGCAGTATTTATCAGTTCAATAAACAGGTCCTTTGGTATTGGAAGGCACTGAACTTCTCCACCATACAAAGTATCTGCTCAACTTTTGATGGTTTCTTCCAGGGGTACATTAGTAAACAGGCTGCTGATATCGAAGGAGCACAAAAACGATTGTTTAGGGTCAAGGCTAAGGTTCTGTATGGTTGTAGCAAAAAAAAAAGGAGTCTAGAATACAGTTTCCTGAAAAGTACGTTAATACCTGTTCTAAAATTTTCGAAAGCCATTTCGCTAATTCATGTTGTGCAGAGCCAATCATAGACAAAATCGGGCCGAGTGGTTTATCAACGTTATATTTTAAGATCTGTGTAAGAACTCAGCTAACAGATGTTTCCGCATATAAAAGCTATCTTCAAGTTGTGTACACCAAAAAAACTTTTCAAATATAGATTTTATAAATGCTGTTTTGTTATTCCACATGTCTGTAATAAGAACATCACAAGAAAACTACAGTGAAATATTCTTATTATATACTATTAATCAACTTTAAAAAATATTTTGTATATTCATGACATTAGCTTCTATTCCTTATATGTACTTAGTTCACTCCTATACTTGCTTTCTCCTGGAATCCAGAAATTCCATCCAATATTGGTCAGGAGCTCCTTCAGCTAGCAAATCAAACATGGTTTTCTTCATTGGTCTTCAATTCTCAGACTGCCTCAGCCTGAATCTTTAAGTTCATTAGCCAACTGGTTTTGCAGGTAAGCCAATAGATTCAAACCACACAAGTTATTACACCATCGCTACAAAAACAAAGTTAAGCCTCTTGACATCAACTTTAATGATTTTGTAGCTGTAAGTTTTCAAATTCTAGATCTGTTGCTTCAAAACTTGGATCACGCCAAACTTATTGATGCTAACTTCCAATCGGAACCTACTTTGATCAAACCTAAAATTCAACCACTAACTATTATAGCTAATTAAACATACTTTTCTTGCATTATTATTTATAAAGAATAAAATTCGTTGATTCGTCAGATGAATACTCTCTCTTCCAATGATATATTTGTCCATAATGCTAATAATATCTCTCAAGGTTCAGCCAGCTTAAGAGATTAAGGTTAGACCTAAACATACATATGATGGTAACAATGCAAGCCAGGCCTGGCATAGCCAGATGGTTAGGGCGCTCAACTCGTAATCTGAGGGTCGCGGGTTCGAATGTCCGTCCCACCAAACATGCTCGCCCTTTCAACCGTGGGGTGTTATAAAGTGACGGTCAATCCCACTATTCGTTGGTAAAAGAGTAGTCCAAAAGTTGGCGGTGGGTGGTGATGACTAGCTGCCCTCCCTCTAGTCTTACACTGCTAAAAGAAGGACAGCTAGCGCAAATAGCTCTCGTGTAGCTTTGCGCGAAATTAAAAAACAAACAATGCAAGCCAGTCTTTCTAATGAAAGCATAATCACAAAAAATAAAATTAAATAGAAATAAAATTAGGTGTATTAAACATTCTGGCCAATACTGTTAATGAAAATAGCAATAAAGAGATAAAGTAATTCCTTATCTACAGAATACAATTACATTATCAATCAGCTTTTTCACAGTACCAAATGTCTATCTCAATAGGAATCTACATTTGTTTCCTACATGAACTTCATTTTGGCTAAAGCAATTGAATTTAAGTACCAAGCAATGCTGCAGTTAAATGATGACTTTCTTAAGTCTAAACTGCAACCATATTTAGACGGTTTTGGTCTTGAAAATGTGCCTTCAGTTTTCAGTAGAATTTCTCAAACTACGACGAAATGTCATAATTTGCAAGACTGGTAACTATTACAGAAAATATCCCCATGCCGTCACTATCTTGATTACCCTCGTTCGCTCCATAAATTAGTTCAAAACTATTGGTCCAACAAAAAAGTTATTGGATATCTTTCCAACATCCTTAACATTCCAACTTTTCTACCTGAGGATAAACACACTTAATATCTTATTGACGCCAATTATACCTTTAGTCTTTGCTCAGTTACAAAGAAAACTTGTCTCTTGTAGGTTTAATGAGTTATACTAGTAAAGTGGTAGAACTTGTACCAGAAGGCTAATAGACACTATTATTATTGTTGTTGTTAAGCACAAAGCTACATAGTGGGCTATCTATGCTCTGCCCACCAATAGTATTATAATCCGATTTTTAGTGTTGTAAGCCTCCTGACTCACCCCTGAGCCACTGGGTGGCTGGCCATTAGTAACAGCCTCAAATATTTGGGTTACAAAACTCGTATAAATAATTTTCTGAAAAAGAACTTGAATAGGTGTATTAAGCTCTTTTCTTATGTTCATGGCGTGTTACCCATTGTATTCTCCTCCCAGTAATCCTGCTACCGTTCTTACTGATTATTCACTGAGTGGTTTTGGAGCCATTTTTGCCACTATGCATTTGTGGTAACTTAAAAATCGTTAGTCCTGGTGAAAGAAAAACTGCTCTATAAAGAAGGGGACATTGAGTATCATTTACCCCCTAAGATATCAGAGACAATGTAAATTACCTTGAGGTGTTAGCTGTGGTGTGAGCCGCTAAACGGTGAGGTCTCTTGTGGACTAATCAACAAGTTATTGTAAAATCAATAACAACCAAGACTTAGCTTGGATTAACAATGGGTTTTGTCTCTATCCCATTAAGATGTCAAGGCTGAGAACATTTCTGATTGTCGACAACATTTAACTTTCATTTTACTGCTGTTCACCAGAAAGGGTCTTGGAACTGTGATTATGACGCCCTTTCCCATCTGATCCTGGCATGGCCAGGTTGGTGAGGGAACTCGACTCGAATCTTCGGGATCGAATCCCCATCCCACCAAACATACTCGCCCTTTCAGCAGTGGATCGTTAAAATAGGACAGTCAATCCCAATATTCGTGATTTAGAAATAAACAAGTAGCCCAAGGCGGTGGGTGTTAATGACTAGCTAGTTTTCCCTCTCGTCTTTCACTGCTAAATTTGGTATGGCTAGCGCAAATAGCCCTCGTATAGCTTTGCACGAAAATTAAACCTTTCTCGCTTAAATAAAAAAAGACAGTTTACAATGTTTTCCAATGTTCTTTAAATACCCCTAGGTTTGGCCCTAGCCAAACGACGTTCTTGATTTCCCATAGATGTTACTAGACTGTTGTGTGACCCGTCTGGCTGTCCTAGTTATTCCTCCAAGAAACAGTTCGCCTTTCCACAGATCGATTTCTATAATTTTATAAAACAAACACTCAAAGGTTTGAAAAAAACTCTTATCTTCCACTTCATCTTCGAAGTTACCAATTACACCTGACATCTCACTCGCCATTCAATAGGTGTAAAACTTTTACGAGAATCCAGTTCAGCCAAAAGTATTTTATGTTAAATAAATGTTTGTTTGCCTTAGTGTTTATCGTCAACTTAGCCTTTGTATTATACGTTGTTATTTTAGCGCTGGAACGTTTAAATTGGATTGTCTTAGTGTAGGATAATGTTCTCCTTATGTGATTAAAGCAGTGTTTTTATTCGGAGTTTTTCATGTCTTAGTCAGACCTAGTTTAGGTGTAACCCTTAGAGATTTAGGACGAATAAAGCTACTGTTTACAGCCTCCTATGTCTGTCTCTGAATGGCTTGCACTTATAAACCGGATTAACCCATCTATGCAGTTAATCCACGCAAAAAGGTGAGCCTCCACTGGTAATGAAATGGGCCACGATAAGTCACAATATTTCACATTATAACGCCCCCACGGCTGTTTGGTGGGACGGGGATTCGAACCCGCGACCCGCAGATTGCGAGTCGAGCACCCTAACCACCTGGCCATTCCAGGACTTAGCATTTATGAGTTTTAATTTTAAACATGGATATCATATAATTAAACTTCCTTGCACTACAATCATTACTGAAGACACTGCCGTTTCTTCTCGATGTTACAGAAAGACCTAATCTTTAAAGTCTAGTTTATATTGAGAAATAAAACTTTGCTTAATTTTAGATAAAGTAAAGAGAATAATATTATTTACTGTACATGATATTTCTTAAATTTGGATTTTGACTTAATAATGTAATTCCTCTAGTTGTTTTGAATTCAACTTTTTTACGACGCGATTTCATTCCAACAAGAGGTTGGCGGGCCAGTAGGGGGTCACGCCCTCTCTTAGGCTAGGTGACATAAGATAAAAGTGGTAATTGTTCGTAATAAATATTTAGGAGACGAAACTAGATACGACATGAGAGTGTAAACTGAAGATGTTATTTCTTTATAGATGTATGCGTGTTTTGTTAAGCATATCTGTTTCTTCTCTTTATTGTGTTACTTTTCTTTTTGTTTGTTTTTATTCTGTTCAACTATTATTTCAAACAATAGAAACATGGAAATGAACATTCAATTCGCAGGATAGCGATAGTTTGGCAGGTTCCTCATAGAAACATCTTTATGAACAGGATGATCGTGTAACAATGACACGCCATAAGTTTAACAAAGGTTCTACAGGTTGTAAGAATATCCTCGGGGTGGAAAAGAGATAGTCATAAAGTTCCTTAGCATACAACTTTATTTCTAGCTACATTGTTTAATAAGAAGCCCAAACATACGTATTTATGGGGTACTTAAGTCCCTTGTAATTTCCCATATAGTAACCTAACTTAACTTAGGTAATTAACTAATATTATGGCATTGCGCCTAATTTGTTTTTCGGTATTTTAAAGTAAACCAACTGCTTCATAATTGTTTGACAAATTTCTTGTCTTTTAACCAAAGTTAAAATCTAATCTGACGCAGAGGCTTAATGCATTTTTCGATTCCCCACCCTCTTCTGCTCTAGATTGCAGTTTGCCGTATTCAAAGGTTATTAAACATTAGTATTGTTGCGCGTTCAAATATACCGATTCACTATATTACCTAGTTTAAATGTTTAAGTTTCTGTTCATCGAGAGGTTTTAAGGTGTTACACAATTTTCTGTATTGCAAGTAAATGTGCATAGTTTAACCCCGAAACACTCAAGCTAATAAAAATGTTTCTGGAGTTAGTCGTGTATAATAAAACAAAATGTTGTTCAAAAACATATGCTTGATACATTCCAATTATAAGTTACTTAGAAATTGTTTGTTTTTGAATTTCGCGCAAAGCTACACGAGGGCTATCTGCGCTAGCCGTCCATATTTTAGCAGTGTAAGACTAGAGGGA
>NW_013665617.1:1995181-1996591 GCF_000517525.1 Limulus polyphemus
GGGATTGACCGTCACATTATAACGCCCCCACGGCTGAAAGGGTGAGTATGTTTGGTGGGACGGGGATTCGAAACCACGACCCTCAGATTGCGATTCGAGAGCCTTATCCACCTGGCCATGCCGGGCCCTTAGAAATTGTATTTGTAATTATGACATAGCTACTAAGGTTATCTGTCGCTGTCTCCAATTTGATCTACTGGTCATAGTAAAAGCAGCTAATCAGCAACATCCTACCAGCCACGTTAAGAAATTAACTGTCACTCCTATATTGAACCCACAGTTTAAAGTGCGGAAATGTTTTGTGGTATCGCACGGATTCAAAGCCGGCACGCCAGCTCAGAAATAGAGAATTATATATATATTTTACATAATATATACCTATAAATACAAAAGAAAGATCTAACTATTAAAATATATTTTATTTGTATTGGTAAGTAAAATTTTGTTACTATTTATATAATTGGCTTAATTAATTAAACAAAGAGTAAATTAATAATTTTTAATTATCTTCATCTAATAACATTTTATTTGTGAAAATTTGGGAATTGGTGAGGTATTTTATTTCTACGGTACACACTCAAATTATTTAAAAATAGTTTAATAAATGAAGTAATGTTTTACATTGATTTTGTCCTTTACTTGTTTATTATACCTCTTATGGCTAGCGCTTTTACTTCAAGCAACAATATTTGTCTTGTGAATGTTCGAATGAGTTAGAATAGCAAATATAAATTTAGAGGTGAGGTAACCGTGACAATGTGATTACGTAAAAAACTAACGTGTTCTATTTGAATATTAGTGTCTGCAAAGATTCAGAGGGAGCATCAATAATGTTTAATTTTTTTTCTAAATGTTTGTTTTTCGAGTTGGCAGGCTTAGCATCGATGGTGTTTTGTTTACAAATGTAGACAATATTTGTTATTAATAACTCAGTAACATAATGTGGTGTCGTGGAATAGCTAAGAATTATTTAGAGCTAAAACACATTCAGTTTTTTAACCAACTCCAAATTACTGACTTTTTTTCCACATAGTTCACTATCTGTGGAGCCCAGATATTACATCATATTGAGTAATTTTATACTTTCATCTGTTACAAAACCCATTGAGGACTTAAGAAATAATGGCTAATGTTTAAGTAATGTAATTAGAAGAAACTAGGCGAAATAGCAATAATAATACTATCATTGTTTTAGGTAACGAGAATTCTAACATAGTAAAATACAGTTTCAAGGAATGATAATTATTAGATCGTCAGTAAATTAATGTCACGTTTTGGAACACTTTCATTAACCACCCCCCAAAAAAAACTTACATCACGTATAATAGTTAAACGAATCGTCTAAACGTCACGTTAGTGTATCCTATATAATGTATAAAGTTTAGTATACTCTAATCACTTGTAGTGATG
>NW_013665617.1:1997567-2008086 GCF_000517525.1 Limulus polyphemus
TATGCAAATATGGAAGGTCTTAAAGAGGACATAGACATGTTTTTTGCTTCAAAGCCAAGTGATTTCTTTAATCAGAACATTTACAACCTGATTGTAAGATGGAAAAGCATCATCGTTAAGAATGGAGATTATTTCATTTAATAAATGTTTTGTTTTGATATACAAGTTATTCGGGTTTTTTCATCTAAAAAAAAGCGACATTAGTTTCTTGACGACCTAATATGTATAACATAAAAACAATGATTACGAATACCTTACATAAGTGAACCTAATGTTGTTCTGTGACTCATCCCCTCAGATACATTTGTCAGAGAGAACACTGAAAGGTACATCTTGGATCCTTTTGTCCAGAAAAGTCTTTAGTGTCTTCTTGTTAATGGTATTTGGTTTTGAATAAAATGTTGTAAGATTTACTTAAAATTTTACTTGTATACTTCGAATGTGTTTTGTTTTTCGAACTTCATTTTGTTTGTCAGTAGATAGCCAATAAAATTCTCCTTCGCTCACTAAACATCTGAGCTGAATAGAAAAGGAAGTCAGTGAAGTAGGAGAAAATAGAGCTTTCGTGGATTTGAATTCATGAAAATAAGTGTCAGCCAGACTTGAAAGAAAATAGTTAACAAGTTAGGTTACCGTTTTGATTTTCACATATTGTCAAGTAGGCTTAGAAACGGGTTAAATGTCGGTCTATCCCTGGGTCAATTCTAAGTTGCGTATCGAGTGACAGTGAAATAAGTTATAGTTGGTATCGTTAATATTTTTAGACATTTAATTTTTTTACGTGTTTAAAAAACCTGAAAGTTGAATTACAGCATATTATTTGCTTGGTTCGTGTAATGTTTTAATATATTATATGAATATAGTTAAAATTTGATATTTTGTATTTCTGCAATAACTTAACTATTTTTCAATAAACTTGTGATCCTCTACCATTCTCGAAGAAATCCAGTGGCTGGAATTAAAGCCCGCTAAATATTGCGACTGAGAAGTCGTGCAAAAGCTGGTTAATATCCGAAATAAAGAAGAAATTCTGATCTACGTAGGTAGCTTGGTTTGATCAGAAATTAATAATAGTTCATCAAAAAGAATAGCTTTGCTAAGACTGCCTTCAAACAGTTTCACAATGTTTGATGAGGAACTTCCAATACACTATGTTTCAGCTAACCCAACTGAAAATCGTCTTGTTATGACTATCCGAAGAGAAGCTGTAATCCCAGTTGGAAGCTGAGCTCAAATTCAGAATTAGCGATTGCGACGTTGGGGAGCAAAAAATGTTTAGAGCTCTGATTACAATAGCTTTTGCTAACCTTTTTGAAAAACAGTATTTTTTTTAAGAGTCCGTATAAACTTGCTACATCTGAAGTAGTGGAAAGATTGTTATGCC
The DNA here is from genome assembly GCF_000517525.1 of Limulus polyphemus. Classification (NCBI taxonomy): domain Eukaryota; kingdom Metazoa; phylum Arthropoda; class Merostomata; order Xiphosura; family Limulidae; genus Limulus; species Limulus polyphemus. The sequence continues at coordinate 1,998,952 of NW_013665617.1, forward strand.
AACAGAATAAAGATCATGAGATAGTTCATTCTTAAAACGAAGAGCGTTTTCCCGCTCACCTGCAGAAATTATATGAAAGCTGACATAAACCAATGTAAGATTTCTCCATGACCACCATATTATATATATCAATCCACACACCCATTTAGTTAACCCAAAAATTTTGGAACATAAACAGATAAGGAACTTCGTTAACTTAGACCAGGGGTTTTGGCAACAATCCACCAATACTGTGGACGTCTAGTTATTGACTAGCAAGAAGGTGAATTAGAAAAAAAAAAACGCAATAATAAAATGAGTGATAGATTCAACAAATGGCCCTTGAACTTGATATGGATCTTCTATCTCTCTCTCTCTCTCTCTCTTCTGATATCAAGGTTTAAAACATATTGTCTGGTTCAGTACCATAATTCTTAATTTGTTATTTGTAATTATGAAATTTTAATTTTCGATGTTACACAATTTAAGGAGGCGTAGCCTAATCAAGAACGAAGAACTGAGCATGTACAACTTGGTAGATATCGGTGGTTTATTTGATTGTGAACATTTGCACAAATGACGAGTTCATATTTTAATTATTTGCATTTTCCCAACAATAACTAACTGAAAGTCCGTTTTCTTTGTCTCATTCTATCCGAAGATATAATAGTTGCTTTAATTAAGATATGCTTAAGTGCATTTACGAATATTTTACATCGTTGAAATATACACATCTTGATAATCAACTACTGAACTGAACAAAATATATCTGCTTCTACAGTATAAATATACATATTTTTACGTTATTTAATCATTTACAAATATAAAATAGGATCTTGAAACATTATATTCAATTCCATATCTAAGATTAGATAAAACCAAATTGCAAATTCAATTTAAGCATGAAACACGAGGTAGTTTGAATAATACGCTCTTCCAAGTTAATTATCAAGCGACCGATAACTAAAACGATCAAGAAACCTTTTCGAAATAGAAAATTTCAACGAATAGACAAGAATAATGTAATATTTCATTTATCCTAGTAATACCTTATATTATAGACGAAAAGCATTCACCATATTTAACTATAACTTATTATAAAATCAAAGTGAACTTCTAAAATTTGAAGAAAAAAAAATGTTTTCGAAGAAAAAATGATGACATTTAGATTAAGTATTGTACAAAAATAAAATGCGTATATATATATACTGTTGCTGTTTTTAGCGCAAAGCTACACATTTGGCTATCTGCATTTTGTCCACCTCCACTGCGGGGAATCGAACCCCAGATTTTAGCAATGTAAGTCCATAAATGTACCGCTGAACTAAGCGGGGACAAATATATATGTATACAGTCACTGAAAGATATTCCGTTCTGGAACCGTACTAACTTAACGAATTATACAGTCACTGAAAGATATTCCGTTCTGGAACCGTATTAACTTAACCAATTATACAGTTACTGAAGGATATTCCGTTCTGGAACCGTACTAACTTAACGAATTATACAGTCACTGAAAGATATTTCGTTCGGGAACCGTATTAACTTAACCAATTATACAGTTACTGAAGGATATTCCGTTCTGGAACCGTACTAACTTAACGAATTATACAGTCACTGAAAGATATTCCATTCTGGAACCGTACTAACTTAACGAATTATACAGTCACTGAAAGATATTCCATTTGAAACTGAACGAATTTTTTACGGTGTTGAGTAAAAAATAAATAGTATATTTTTTGTTATGGGCCGCTTTAATATTAACGCTTTTGCTGTTACTTTTATAGTAAGACGAACATAATAGTTAATACAACCATTATAACCTTAGCTTTACATTATAGTTTTGTACCGTCAGTTTTGAATAGAAGTATCAAATGTGCGGAATTTAATTGGAGAAGGAAATAAATTACAGCTGTCTGCATGGCGTATTTGAAACTCCATACCAGGTGAAACCTATTGTCTAGTGTAATACATACAATCATCTTTCGTAATAACCAATGTATTTTGACTTCATACGTGCCTGGTGGTTATACAGTCATGAAAAGTGTTAATGGTTTGATAATTAGTATTTATTTTTTTCATTTTCAGTTAAACGTTGGGTATTTTATGTATAAAAGAATAAGCGTTCCTGGTAGTCTTTGAACTCGTTCTTGTTGTTTTTCATAGTCTCGTGAATAGGAAGTCATTTCCTAGTGACTTACAGTTACTGTGTTTTTTTACGCTGCTGTAGTTAGGTAGTTTAAAAGATGAGTTTCATTATGCTACTGTAGGTACCTAGTTTAAAAGAATATGACCTTCCACCTAGAAAGTTACAATGTTGTTCCGTTAGACGAATGTCTGGTTTATTGTCAGTGATCCAGAATTATGCCTAGACGTATACAGAAGTTACAAAGAAACAGTTTAACTGAAGTAATAATACTACTTCTTACATTTCATCTTGATGTAGAATGTTCTTTATCCTTCAGCATTCAGATTTCGCAGATTTTCTATGTTCTCATTGGAATGATGGGCTCTTGCAGAGGACGCAGAATATTCTTTTCTTTTCATTCGCGCTTGAAAGAACGTCGTCGTTATGCTACTTACCAGCACCTGCTGTCATCATTACAGACCTTCTGGTGGATCATTTAAACTCGGCTCTAGAAAGCACTGGTTGATCTGTTTCCTACAGCTGATTCACACATAAACGTATAACTACATGCCAAAGTAGCCAGTGATTTTCGCTTCTATTGATCTGACCATTAAACATTTCACTTTCGAAAACGTCTGGATAACGCAGTATTAAGTTTACTGTTTGTTTTTCAAGTTCGATTTTTAGCACGTCTCTACAACTCTCATTCTTTGGTGAGTATCTTGTTACATAAGTAATTTTTCACATTATGCGAATTTCGGTTATGTACCTTTCAAATAAAAATCGTCAAGAAATGTGTAAATCAATTCCATAACTCACATATAATAAAAGTTCTAAACTTCTAATATTAAATTTTACCTTAGAGTTTAAAAAAAAACATTTCAACGTTATTGCTTGAAGCGATACCTTATAGAATATTAAATTTTCTAATCCTTTATAATTCTACTTCATAATATAATTCATATTCTTTATTTTCATTTGGAATTAAACTAGAAACTATCAAAGTATAAATGTTATCGAACCCTGTCATGGGCTAGTAATTGACTAGATGTGTTGTATAATATAGTCAAATAATATCAAGAGTCAGCGACTGATAGTACGGTTTTGGACATTTTTACAATGCACACTATTTGTATTCAATGCCTAAAACTGTTAGTGTGATTAGTAAAATTCAACAAAATAAAAAACAAAATTGATTTGGAAAGCACTTAAGAGCTGACTAGTTTAACTCATGGATGCCTTGCCAATTTTTGCATTCAAAACTATGTTTTAATGACATTAATCATAACATGTCTGTATAAAACCTTAACATCTGTGAAATAATAGCTTTAAAAAACTTTAAAACTGCTTTAAAAAGTAGATACCTAGTCTAAAATAATTGTATTCTATATTTTCAATGATGCATATATAGCTCAAGCTCCTTGGGATTAGACGTTTCACAAAACCACTGTTTTATAGCTTAACACACGTGTCAAATGTTTGTGCACTTTATATCTTTTAATAATCCATTATATTGTAGTTTAACGCGCGAGTCAATATCTATGGATCAGTAAGGCCCCCTTTCTCCTAAGAGACCACTCTTCCTGTGCAGAATCTATGATTTTATAGTGGACAATTTTGGTGATTTCTGACAAACCTCACTGAGATGGTTGTATAGCGCAGAGTTGTTGATATGGCTAGCCTATGATAATTCTTGATTCTTGTCTCTAGGGTGCGGGTCGTTGAACCAATATAGCCTCGCCTACATCGAGGACACGTGTAGTGTTTACACCACTAGCGACCTCTTTAGAGACGATATTTTATCTTTGAATAAAAAGAAGACACACAGGCGCTTGATAATTTTGGATACCACTTTGGGAGTGACTGGGATAAACTAGTTCAAATATATTTATATACTTTTTCTTTTACTTTAATATTACGATAATGACAAAAGAAAAGTGTCAGAAAATTTGAAACACATCAGTTTATAAAATTTAATTGGAAAACGTGTTTAATTAAATACTTTTAGATACTAATTCCTTTTTTATGAAAATATTTGTATGAGTAAGTGATTTTATATACTGTATGAATTAGAATAATGATTAAATATTAAAAGTACAATATCAACCAGAAAAGATATGCTTGTCGTAGTACCAGATTTTGAAACTGTTATTCAATTTTACCATATTTAGATCCAAAAAGGTAATTTAAATTCTTGTTATTCCTCGAATGTAAATTTGACATTCGTGTGCTGAATATTTGAATATTCTGAATTTTGACATGGTTTAAAGTTATGCTCATCTAAAAGGAAAAGGGGGCTTTATTGATTCATACAATTAAACCTGTGTGAAACAACAAGTCCAGCGATATCATTATTTTCGAAACTTTCATCGAATCTGTGGAATTATCGTGTTTTACTCGAACTCAGTATTATAGCTTCACACACAAGTCAACGTCTGTGAGATTAGCACGCTTCACCCATTCATTATATCACAGGTTCACACACGAGTCAGCTTATGTAGGGATAAAATGTTTGAATCGTCTATTACAATCAGCTTTACTGCCAATACATGTGAGGTTTAACAGGTTCCATTAAACTAAACAGTACCCAGTATTTTTTATGTTTTCTGTATCTATTATAGGAATTATGTGATGTGAGATGTTCTGATTGCAAATTGTCAATTTTTAAGTAGCTTACACTCATTCAAAAAGTCGATGAAAAAATATACAAATATACATACAATATTACGTATACCTTTTAAAGCCAATGATTCCTACGCTCACAAGGTCACTTTTTTGAATTTCTATCGAATTTCCTTGAAAGCAATAGCTAGCTATTCACATAAAAGCTGCAACTTATTTATACTTAAAGAGCAATGGGAAGAAGTTCATCTCTCTTAGGGGATGTGAGAACTGGACAACCATAATTATGAACAAACTGATAAACTAACAGGAACAAGCTTTTCATCTTCTTTTACAGGAGTGGTGTGAGTTTGACAACCATAATGATGTACAAACTGATAAACAGTAACAGGAAGAAATTCGTCTTCTCTTAAATGAATGGTGGGAGTTTTACAACCATAATGTTGCACTAACTGATAAAAAGTAACAGGAAGAAATTAATATTCTCTTATATGAATGGTGGGAGTTTTACAACCATAATCTTGCACTAACTGATAAACAGTAACAAGAAAAAATTCATCTTCTCTTATAGGAGTGATGAGGGCTTGACAACTATAATGATGTACAAACTAATAAACAGTAACAAAAAAAAATAATCTTCTCTTATATGAATGGTGGGAGTTTTACAACCATATTGGTGCACAAGCTGATAAACAGTAACAAGAAAAGTGCATGTTTTATAGGAGAGACAGAAGCTTGAAAAACACGACATAAAAGCTGATAAACAGAAAGAAGTTCGTTTTCTCTTATAGGAGGAATGGAAATACCACCGTAGTGATGCCTTAATTTATAACCAGGGAAGAAGTTAATCTTTTTTATAAGCTTAACCACAATAGTAATATGCAACATGAAATAAAGAGCAATAGGGGAAAATTCGTGTTCTCTTTACGACCTGCAAATTGTGTTGTGCTGCGACCTTTGTATGCTTCAACTCATATTATTTCAAAGAACAAGATAAACACATGCAAGCCATAATGAACTATTGTTATCCATTACGTCGTTTGTCGGAATCAAGAGCCATTCTTCAATGAACGGTCGTATATTGATGAAAGCGTGGAATATTTTCTTTAAAAGTATAATGGATATATATATACTGAGATCCACGTAATATACGAACGCATAGTTGAAATATGCCTACGGTACTATGGTTAATAAACGCCATTTTTATTACATATAGAATTTATATTTGTGTTCGTAAATATATGTGTATACAAGTAAGATTTCGAACATTATGATATTACATCCAATTTCATTTCATGTTTTGAAAAAAAAAAACGAAAATGTTCATGCAGATACTCAAATAAACAAATAGGAAATTTCACGCAGAATTTATTTCACTAGCAAACGTTCTAAGTTCCTCTTTTTCGTAATTATAGTGTTTTGAAAATATGCAGTAGGAAATCTCACAAACGTTAAAAGAGTGTTCTGTCAAAGAAGCAGAGATAACCGTATTGCACAAATTATCTTTAGAGCACCATAAGTATTATTCATGGTTAAACCCAGGTCTTAAAGGACATTTTCCCGTTGTATAATGTTTGCCTTTAGCAACGTACAGTTGAGACTGATAGCCCTTTAGAAGTGACAGACATGATTAACGGAAGGAAAGCCCGAGAAAAGCACGTGTAACAAACGGGGCTCCTCCCGGTGATAATGTTTGACATTTAGTTCCGGAAGTCTACAAAAAGTTGTCTAATTCAGAGCCATCTATCTCTACGTTTTTGTTATTTGCATTTTTTAGACAATTGATTTTTTTCCAAGATTTACTTTTGTGGGGGATATTTTCTCTGTTATTAAAAAGTCTAGAGTTCAAAAGTCCTGACCTTAAACCCTAATTAAATGTGCGTTTTATGAAATCGGCGAAACGGTGCGTCACAGGATTTCTCTTTTGCTCCTGAATAATATTCACAATTAATAATATATGGTGTTAAAATAAACTCATATTATATGGTTATAAACCTTGCCCTATTTTTGATCTGTAATGACATGAATAAAATTGATAAAAAATTACTTTCACCATCTTTGTTTGTTTTTGAATTTCGCGCAAAGCTACACGAGGGCAATCTGCGCTAGCCGTCCCTAATTTAGCAGTGTAAGACTAGAGGGAAGGCAGCTAGTCATCACCACCCACCGCCAACCCTTGGGCTACTCTTTTACCAACGAAGTGTGACCGTCACATTATAATGCCCCCACGGCTAAAAGGACGAGCATGTTTGGTGTGACGGAGATTCGAACCCGCGACCCTCAGATTGGGAGTCGAGTGCCGTAACCACCTGGCCATGCCGGGCCTTCGCCATCTTTATATAATTCACACCATAATAGTTCTTGTCAAGCAGTTTACTAATGTAAATAGCGTCTCAACGATTACTATTTCTGCCGTATTACAGCCAACCAGTGAACACTGGTATGTCAGATTCTTATAGTATTTATCGCGACACTGGGCATTTGGTAAGTAAAGGTGTTCAGAGTTACATCCTATGTCGTGATTTGGTATGATGATTTTGTTTGACTTTTGATGTTTATCAGTTTAGATCATATTATTTTTATTCAGTTTTGTAACTTTTAATTTTTTGCTTGTTATTGCTAATTTTCTGTGTATGTAATTTCAGTAATTAACCTTAACTATTTATTATTGCTATCCTTATCTGTAACGACATTTTAATGAGATGTGTTGCATCACTGATGTATTTTTGTTTGTACCCCCTTCTATGAGGGTGGATTAATAAAGAAAGAAAAATGGTATTGGGCAAAAGACCACATCAGCACTAGATGTAGCAGATATTTGATATAATATTCTAGACCCTTCTTTACTTTCACTTGGAAGTTCTAAAAAACAGATATTTTTCCCTTCCCTTTAATCCTTCACGTACCGTTCACATTTCACTAAATACCAACATTGCAATGTTGCGCGTATTATAAAAAACCTTGTTTAAACTACAGAGTATATTGATGAAAGTTGGATAAAAAAGAATATTTATCAACTTACATTGCAATATTTAGCTTTGACACAAAATGTTTGTTTGTTTCTAATTAAGCACAAAGCTACACAATGGGCTATCTTTGCTCTGCCTACCACGCTATCGAAACCCGGATTCTAGCGTTGTAAGTCCGCTGACATATCGCTGTGCCACTGGGGGTGGGGGGGGGGCACTTCTTGACACAAAATAATGGAACTATGGGAATAACTTGAATTTACCTATCATAACAATCAATAAACATATGACATTCGAAACATTAATGACCAAGTGGTTTCTATCATAATGGTTCAATATTATGATAGATACTTTTAAATACGACCGAATATAATAGAAGCTATGCTGGTGAATATTTCTTATCAAAAGATTTTTCACAAACGAAGGCAACATTATACTTATTTGTAAACAAAAAACAAAAAAAAACAGATATTAACTTACAACTTCTGTTACTTAAGCGTTAGCAACCTTGTTTTATTGAAAATCGAAATTCTCGATGGGTACATTAGCTTATTAATCATATATTTCTAGCTTGTTTGCACACCAAATTGCTTGTAGATCTATGATTTTCTTTGGTTCAGGGTCCATGATATATGATCATACCAAATTTGCAAACAAAAACGCATCGGTATTGGAATTAGTCCCATTAATTACTGCTGGGATTACCAAGACCACGCCTACTGTTTTAGTCTGTTCTTTACAGCAGTATTATGAGAGGGAAAAAAGCAACATAAGATGGCTCAAAGTGATGTAATGTGTGGGCTCCACCGTTAGTGAATGATATAAAAACGATTCTATAACTTAAAACTTTAAAAATTAGGGTTAGCCAAATTTTAAAAATGCCATTGACTTCAAAAAGAAACAATAGTATCAATTTAAAAATGTCCTTTGAAATATCTATAGTTATGTAACTCGCTATGTCTAGACAAGAAACTGCGTAAATAAAGATGACTTCTAGCTTATAGTTGCATATATCTATCTTGTTTAACTTGACACTCTCTCTCTCTGATAATATTGGTAAATATTCATCAATAATGCTCTACTATTCTATAAATTATACCAAACATTTCAATTACTACATGTCTCTTATTGAACATTTCAAAGTCTCAGTATTTAAGTACTTGAAATATAGCTGGGGTGATCGAATAACAGTCGCTGTAGTTGTTAGTAGTCTATAAAAACACTCATTTCTAAGTATTAACTGGTATTTTGTGTATAGCTGTATAGATATACTAGCTGGAGTTATGTAAATTCATGATTAATGAAAGGTTATCTTAGGACATGAAAAGTTGCTTCCCTTATATGTAATGGTGAAAAACGCAGAAACGACCATTGTGAAACCTTAAGTTTCCATGTATCTCCGCATGGACCCAACAAACTTCACCAAATTTGGTGAAG
>NW_013665617.1:2008176-2034081 GCF_000517525.1 Limulus polyphemus
TTTTGTATGAACCCCCGCATGGACCCAATGAACCTCCATACCAATTTTGGTGAAGATCCATCCACACCCTGTAAAATAGTTACGTGGACGTACAACAGATAGTATTATTATATTTTTATACATGTAATTTAATGCCTCTCAGTGGCACAGCGGTAAGTATTTGTCTGCGGACTTACAACGCTAGAAACCGAGATTGTGTAGCTTTGTGCTTAAATACAAACAAACAATATAATTAAAACAATAATTACTGATTATTAATAATTAGACAATAAATAATGCAAAAGCTGCTAATTAACAATTAGAATTAGGTATAGTCTACTAACAATAACATTTATCTCTGCTCTCAAGTTTCTACATTAAACATTTTAAATACATGAAAAGGTTGCTTGTCACGTGACGAAATGCGCAGTATACAGAAAATTCCCAAACGTAACCCCTGTAAAAGTGTCTTCTTATCACAACAATACTTTATGTACGAAAGTCACGCTAAAGACAAATGTATCGTAATTTATGAATGGTTGTGCTACCTATACAGCTCAGATTACTAATTCGAAAATTTAGGTAACATTTAATGAAGTTTCCACAACATTAAAAAATCCCTTGATTAAATTATTACACAGGCCTGCGATGGTTCTATTGTCTTGAAATTTTTACATGTTCTACAGTAACTCCTGTACGATGAATCCCAAAATGATATCCATTTTTCCCCATCACGTACAGATTTTTCACAAAACGTCATAACGCCATACATGAATGAAGGAACCACAACACGTAGTTTTGAGACTATAAGACGTAGATTTCACACACAAAAATTTTCGTTTGACATCAATGTTCTTCCCTTTTCTTTGGTTTATTTTTGTTTACAAACATAATAATAAAAAATGTTCATTGTGGTAAACGAACTAATAATTTGATTTTAATTAAGAGTTTTTTTTCTTCCAGATTTGTAAAATATCCTTAAGTGATAGAAAATAATGAATATCCGTTATTAAAACCAAAACAACTTTTATGAAGTTTAAATTCAAAGCCCTGTTTTATCATTCTAGTTGGTTGATTAGATCACTTTCTTGGTCACAATAAATTTTTTCTAATGCTTTATATTATTTTGAAGTATCTTAAAGGCAGAGCATGTTTCTTTACACTGATAGCGAGTCTTAGTCGAAAAGTAGTGATCACGTATTTTAAATAAAACGTTTGGTTACCATTAGTGTTGCAGAGGATTTCTAAGCTTTTATTGGTACTAATTGTTTCGCTAGATAAAATTATATGATGACCCCCTTGAAACAAAGCAGAAGTAGATTCTAGTATTTGTGGATTTATAGAGGAGAAGTAAAGCTGAATGACGTGTGGATGTTGGAGAAATTGCTGAACCTAATTAGGCCTGGAGTTAATAGTTAATTATCTAATATAAACCAAAAGATGTAAAACTTTTGGTCATGGTTAGACACTCCTCCATTATAAATTATAATGTCCGTTTATGATGCCTCCGGTAGCGGTAAGCTTGTGGGTTTAAACGGCTAAAATCCATGGTTCGACTATTGCTACGGGCACATCAGCTAGCCCATTGAGTTGCTTTGCGCTTAAACACAAAGAAGTAAAAACAATTGGTATATGATAAATGTTTATATACTCTTTTTTATTTGGAAATTTACTTTTGGCTGACAGTTAATGTTCAAAGGGGGGTAACATTTTAAACACTATTCTAAAAACAACAGCAATGTTCTATTACACTACTCATGTTATATTGCATTAGAACACTCCAGATTCCTAATCTAATTTGAAACAAAAACCAAACTAAAAATCGCAGGACTTGCGTATTTTTTACCATGTCTCCTCACTGACAACTTCAATAACACAACGGTAAATTAACGACAAAACGTTAATCCCTAAATTGTTAGTGTTGAATTACTGTCATGAGAACGTCGTGAAAAATTGTGTTTTTATTTGTAAAGTAAGTATTTTAGAACCTTATCTAAACCAGTGTATTCACTGATCTGCTTTGATTCAAAGTTTAGTTAGCCTGAGACACAGTCTGAAATTTTCTTTGCAAGTTTTATGCTACGTGTTCTATTATGCTTACTTTAAATATAGTCAGAGAGTAACCTTCATGCAATTGTACTAAAGATCATTCCTAAATTCAAAACTGGGATAAAATGCATATATTTAAAACATGATAGTACAATTTGGTGACCCCTTATTTGCATTTTTGGCATGTGGTTTTCAAATATTTTAATTCAGTACTCGGTAGGATTAAAATGGCTTAAAATATTAATAACCGCACGAATTTAGATGCAAAATTCAATATAAACAATGTCACTTTTCCATCTTATATTCATCAACTTTATTTAAGTTGTATTTCTTCCTTTCAAGAATTAACTCATACCAATGTAAACTTAAGAAGTTGCTGTTTATTACTGGTAATCAATAACATATAGATTTAGAAATAGGTTTTGTTTCTTATAGGCAGCCTATCACTGTCTTCCTTCGCCTCTCTTGGTTTATTCGTTCTCTCTCACTTCTCCTGGTCTTCTTTCCTCCCTTTTTCATTGAACTCCTGTCTTTGTCATTTCTTTCTTAAACCCACGTCGACTGCCTTTCCTTCTGACATTCCAATTGTTTCCTGTATATCAGATTATAACGTCTCATAACCATAGGGGATCTTAAAGTCTTTATAACGTCTGAACTTAGAAAGACGGCCGCTATACTTGCTTACTTCAATCATTTTCTAATGAGAAGTGTAATCCCCAAATTCCTTGGAGACTGAACAAAGATCGACCACTTTCTCGCATTCTTTTCAACTTTAACTGGTGTTAACTTACACCAAACTTCATAACAAACTAATAAAATAGGTGAATAATTACAATACCAACAATATTGTTACAATTCATTCTCATGCTCCATAGATGCATAAATGATCATGTTTAGCTTACAGCATGTTTCCTGTTTGTAACATGGAGTACCGAAAATTAAAGTATCTATGTGACGTCGTTGCAGGCTATGGGAAAGATCAAACAAACATTTGGTAACCAGTAGTGTGGGTTGGTTGTTTGTTACTAATTTTCTAGAAAGCTATCAGCAAAGATTGTTAATCTCTTTCGAACAAAATTATTTATCTAGTCCAACAACATATGTTATTCTTTATCTAACCCTTTAAACCGAACAACTCTCACATGGATTATCTATTTCATGAATATTAATCACACGTGAATACATACATTGTTGGCTTAACTCCATCTTCGTTCTCAACTCTTGTATTTTCTTCTTGCATACTTGCAAACAGACATACACAGATATATATATAATGTATTTCTTTCTCAATATGTAGGATTTTTCAAAAAGAAATGTAAAATCATTGTTGAAGTTTCTGATATGATGAAATTGGGACCTCTTGTTCAAGGTTGCAGTGAAAGTTGTTTCAAATAAAATATGCTTATTCGTTATTTATATATTTTTTCAGTCAATATATACATACATCAACAAAATCACGTGTAACACTTTTAAGATTGCCCCTACAAAATTTAACATGCACAACCACAGTTTTGGTATTGTATAAAACTTACTAGAGTTAATAACTTAAGTTTTTATAATTACTGCTTAGCAATTAAATTTAAAATATTGTAAATACTAACAAAACAAAAACACAAAAGTCTGAAATCTGAAATTCTCTTTTTGTAATAGCAGAGAATGAAAATAATATCTTCTCCCCTGAAGTCTGTGCAAAAACCTTATCTCTGTCTCCCTGTAAAACACAGTCCACAAAGAAAAAGAGCCTTTCCTTAATCTTTATAAAATACACGAAATTCAAACAGGGAGACTGTGATGAGTTCCTTAAACATGGGTGAATTGATTAATATATAAACAAAGTCAATGTGTGAAGAGATGGACAGTTGTGATGAAAATACTTTTATCTAAAGCTATTCTAAATCATATTGAAGTAAATTAGCTAGTGTTCGTTTAGTCCAAGCTCAAACTCTTGGAAAAAACTCAAGTACTATCGAAATAATGTTCTTTCTATAACCTACTAACCGACAGTTGTATATAATCTAACACTTCCTTGATTAATAAAAGAGTGATAGCTTGCAAAGTCAGTGCCCGTAGAAGTACCAGCTAGAGTCTGGAGTTCATATGATTCTCTTTCCAGAGTTTAAATAAAAAAAAATGCACATTACAAAACGTACAACAAATTAACTTGTGTTTTGCGATATCTAAAAGCTATAATTGCACAGAAGTTCATGAAAATCTTCTTTTCATCTAGATTTAATTACTTTACACTGCAGTAACGTACTTGAAATATAATTAGATGTAAAATCTCATTAAAATGTCATCTGTTTATATGATTTGAATTATTAGTTTAATCTTACAATCTTACCTTTACACTGACACATTGAACCTTGTAGGTAGTTAAAAGTAATTTATCATAATAGAAGCTTGAAAGAAAGCATAAAACGTTCCAAGTATGTAAGGGTTTGTAGTTAAAGAATTAACTTCACTCAGGTGCTCTAGATGGATACTCCAGTGATTAGTTTTAATCACTTAAGTAACACCCATTAAAAATCAAAAGTGGGGAAAAGATTAAGGTGGTGATTAGACACATCAAAATTATTGACTTGCAGTATATTTAGCTTGTAGTAAGAATTAAAGATTAAAGGCCTAATTGCAACTTTATTATAAAGTTTCAGAACTTGGCTATCAAGCAGTCTAACTTATGAACGGAAAGAACTGTGATCATACTGGTGAAATGTTTATATACAGTCTGATGTACCAACTAATTTCCTCGTATTTACTGTGTTATAACAAAACAACAGTCTTGACATTTTAAAGCCATTTCTGTATCATCAGTAAGCTTACTATACGTAGTATACGTATATGCTAATCAAAGAACGGAAACATGTACAGTTTTTCTCTTTTTAACATGAAACACGGTTCAACATGTCTTCGGTTATTAAACAGGGAGAAGGTAATAGAATAATGGAAGTTAGTTTTTCTGGTATTACTTGAAAACGAAAAAAAAATAATGTTTGAACTTTGTCTCCCTAAATTTTAGATATTAAAAGTATAAATAAATGTGTACTCTTACTTTATACAGTATTTACATATCTGTGTATAATCACAATCTCATGTATTTCAAACTCATAAGGGTTTACTTTACTTTATTTAATAGTCAACAAAGCCTTCTTGAGCAATTCAGTACAAAGTATTGCTTACCTCAACTATTCAGATTATTTATCTCTTCAACTTCATGGTATAACTGTCTTATTCTAGAACAACAATATTTCTCGGGATGGCTCGGTGGTTATGAATTTCGCATCTATTCGAAGCAGTATTTTAATGTTATTTTAACAGCATAATGGCAAATTGTAGAGGAATTATATTATGAGAGAATTAAGCATAATATACTTTATTATCGCTGAGAACAAGCGAAAGATTTAACAAGCTTCCTCTTCGTTTAGTTTCAGACAGTTCAAATATATTTTAGGAGACTATAGCTTCATCTAGCAGTCACACAAGACATTTTCCATAGGTTTTACTCGGCAAACATTACACAAACAATTAGTAAAGTCTGTAAATATAAAGTTTAAATACAAATAAAATAATTGCGATACTGTTAATAATTTTATATCATAAGAAAGAGCTGAATTCGGGATAACCACACTTAAACAATAAAGAAAATCATCATGAAAATACACAAGCGATACAGGTACAAGAGTCATAAACAATGAGTAATAACCACTAAGTCGTGAATTTAGTAATGGTAGAAAATATTGTCACAAAAGATAAAAAGAAGAGAAAATAAGTTGTACAATACCTTAGGATTTTGTATGCGATCCCTTTGTTTTACTCACTCTGTTTTTATACTTTCATACAGTTTATCAACTTACGTTTGTGAAATATTATTCCAAATGTCCTATATTACTCCCCACAATTCAGACATGTTGTTAGAGAACCTTTCGATTTACCCAGTTTATAAGTCAAAAATGTTCATATTTAGACTTTATACAGGCCAAGCCATGGTTATGGGTGTTCAATCAACCTCGTTATTGTCAAAATGTCATTTAACTATATTTTCTGTATTCATGAAATTCTTGTCTTTTTGTAAGATCTATTTTGACCAAATGAGTATGAAAGTATGATATGATGGATTAGAATCTGTCTTACTTTCAGCAGTCAGTGTACCATACTTTGTATAGATTGCTGGCACCATTGGCTGAGCTACAGCCACATCATGCTTCACCGTAGGTGCTTTACATTTACTATGACAAAACTACCAAGGGGCTACGTGTGCTGTGCCCACCACGGGTATCGAAACTCAGTTTTTAGCATTATAAGCCTTCAAACTTACCGCTGAGCTACAGAGAAGGAAGGAGGGGCATTATCCCGTAAAGAACATATCCTAAGATACTTAAAATCACTTTCTGAAAGTTTTGGTTTTCTGCCTTCAACACTTCTATTAATAGTGCCAGTTTCATGTACCCTCGTCAGAACCTTGCCGCATTTTTTGCATGAAGCATTTTGACCTGCCTAATCTTTGATTCATACCTTCTTATCATAAACTTTTTTATCCTAGAACTAATGATTAGATTCACACTATTGCTATTACTGGTGATAGTATGATAGCCTGTACTTTTATAGGCTTTGTTAAGCTATATACTGGTGTGAGACTTTCTGATAGACACCAATAACAATTCAAACTGTCAACTTGTGACTGTACTCTGATGAATTCCATGTTTAGTGATAAAAGAATGTGACTCTCGTCTTATATACCTTTTATACCTTTCTCCTTCATCATTTACATGATTATTTTTGTCACTATATACATATACATGAGCGTAATGGTGCAAACAGAATCAAAGTTATTCACGTATTCATTTGAATTCTCACATCTATGCATTCAGAAAATTAAAAGACACAAATTAGTTTTGAAAGAGTGAAAATGAAGAGAATAAAACCTACTACCATATTCTGAAAAAGTGTAATCAGCTGATAGAAACATAATGAATGATACTAAAACTTCTCAGTTATTTTGTAGTGTAACCTGCAATTAGAATAATAACAGTAATAAACCGAAGAATACAAAAACTAAACTGTCATTCTATAAGAATGTAATGCAACTTAACGACATCAATAGTAAAACACTGAATAATACAAAACCACTCAGTTATTCTGTAACAATGTAATCAACCGTTACAATATTGACAGTGAAACACTAAATAATACAAAACCTTTCGTTATTCTGTACCAATGTAATCTACCATTACAATATTAACAGTAAAACATCAAAGAATACAAAACTACTCAGTTATTCCATAAAAGTATAATCAACCAAAATAATTTAACATTAAAAAAGTGAAGAATACAAAAAAATTCCCAGTTATTCTGTTAAAGTGTAATCATACAATATGATTTAACGGTAAAAAACTAAAGAATACAAAAACTGTTCAGTTATTCAGTAATAGGGTAATCAGTCACTACAACATTGGCAATATTAGGAATATTAATTCTACTTGTTCTGTGAAAGGATACTCCAACATTACGATGTTAACAATAAAAAATACTCCGTAAAATGTAATCGAGCATAACGACACTAAAAATACCAAACTGAAGTATGCACAAACTCTGAGTTATTCTATAAAAATGTAATTAGTCATTAGGACATTAACGGTAACAAAAGACAGGCATATCCTATATAAGGTTAGACTCTGTCTATTTATACGAACTTTATGACTATCTATAAAATGAAAACAGTGTATTTATTTGAGTTAATAAGCTAGGACAACTCCCAAATAAACGTTTTTTTAGGTTTGTTTTCAAGAAACGGCGAATTCTGAAAACAAATGTGATGTTTTTTATATTGGAATGTCATTATTCTAATGATGTTTAGTTAATTAATTATTTGTATAAATGACTCTAAAAACATCTCGTTGGAGTCATTCGATCTCTTCGCTTACGGATTCACTTTGCTAACATGAGGCTAGGAAAAACAGACAGGCGTATTCTAACTAACCATGCAGTAGAGAGAGAGAGCAAAGTCAGCTAGATTTTCAATAGACATCGCTCTTGTTATACTTGTACTAGCGAATCATGATCTGTTGATTGGTATTTTGTGTAAAATTACACCACAATAAAGTTGATAATCATTTTGAAAATGATTTCCTTTCTAGCCGTAAATTGATTTCCAATTTGAAGAGTGATGATAACACCACTGTCTTCAACTGCATTTTATATGTTGCACATCGCTGACGACGAGGCCTTTTGCTCAGTTCTAGAGCTCGTCAAGTCCGCTGGTGCATCGCGTACAATGTCCAAAACTTCAGAAGAAACGCAATTTATATCAGTCATTTACTAGACATCAAAGGTTATGGTGTATATATATATCAAAACGAGATCTGTTGACTGGAATCTTATGTAATAAAGAGACTTTTTCGCTGGATATAAGAACTCATCATGTCAACAGCAGCGTAGGTAAACTGTTATATATTCTTCTTATTGAAAACACATAAAGGGCCAGTAAAAAAAAAAGTTAGGATTAAAATTATTGTCAGTCTTAATATGATGTCATATCACATAACAGCTCGATCAGTAAATGTTCTCTACCATTTTTTTAAAGTTAAACCATTTTCGGGCTAGAAAAATTTCCAAAGAAGGAAACGTTATGTAAACAAGTTGAAGTATATATAAGTAGACATTTTTATTTGACTTTGCTGCTGCTGTTGTTTATTATTTTAGTTAATTTAGTATTTATGCTATTAGTTAATTGATGTAGTGATATTTCTCTGTTTGTATTAATTCAAAAGCCATGGACTGGTGCATTATGCATATACTATAGAAACAAGAAATCGAATAATTTTCACGCTTAACAAATAAGGTTATGCAGAAAAAGCCAAAATTTATCAAACTGTTACTTGATGCAATAAACTACTATACGTTTGCGTTAATGTTGAATAAGTAACCATTAATACAGTTTCTGGTACAAAGTGGTTCTAATGATATTGATATATAAGCATGAATTTGATTTTTTCTTAATATTGTCTTTTCGTTATACCCTGGATCTGACAAAGTAATCAAGAGCATTACAATTGTTTCTCTACATTTATCTATCCAAACATTTCATCAGTTTCTATCATAAACGTAATAATACTTCGTACCATCAATGTAGCTAAACAGAGTTTGAATATACATTACATAATAGTTATCATAGCGATTTAAATGTCCATTGTAGTTAGAACTGTAACAATACACTCGTGTACATTATTTTTTGTTCTTAATGCTCATCTAATATTAAGCACCTTCGTGGTTATCCGCTCAAAAGGTTTAGTAGTTTTGGATAGTCACACAACGTTACACCAGGGATGTCTTCGCATAATTTTGAATTGAGAGAGTGGAGGGAAGGCAGGTAGTGAGCATTAACTCTTGGACAACTCTTATTCTTAAAATATATTGTGCTCTTTTCATATTCTACCAGTTACGTCATTAATATTGTTACATATACTGTTTCGTATATTCTGGAAACCTTTTTCATAACACCAGAGATTCATCCATATAAAAAAAACAGAGACGAATGGATCATAAAGACACAGTGACGTAGTGTTTTTTAAGTGATCAACAGAAAAAGATTCAAGCACACAACAGGAGAACTCTAAGTGGATTTACGTCGAAGACTGTGGAATAGTTATTGCATATCGCATTTGGACTAGTGTGTGTCCTTTCGTTTTGTCTTTGAAGAGCTAATGTTTTTTGGTTTACCCTTTAGAAGTTTTTGTACTACGTGAGGCTTCTTTGTTAGGTTACTAATGACTGACTAGAGTTAATGTGTAGCGTGTATGATAGTAAGTACGCATAAATAAAATACTTCCGAAGAGAAAGTAATTTTCGTTTCGCACAGCGAACGCGTTTGAGTTACATTATTTTTTATCTTTTATCATCCAGTCTAAAAAGTATTGTCTTGTCAAGCAATATTTTGTACGAATTCAATCTCGGAAAGTCCATTTAAAGATCGCCAGGCGTGGCTCATTTGTTAGCGTACCGGATAAGAGAGCCTAGATTCCGTAGTTCGCACCCAGTTGCCGCCAAGAAAAAGGGCGCTCCGCACTTTGAGGCCGTGGGTGCATTATAACAGTGACGGTCAATTCCCACTATTTGATTAGAGTAACCCAAGAGGTGGCAGTGGGTGTTGTTGACTATCTGCCTTCCTTCTAGCCTATCAATTTAGAATTAAGGCTAGCTAGTGCAGTCAGCACAAATTTCCAAAGCCAACAAACCCTTTAGAAATTCAAATTTTGACAAGTGTGTAACATCTTACTGAAATTCATATACCTGTAAATCATTCTTCAACAGAAATTTACTATAACGTTGATAAGTAGAAAGGGAGGATTAGCAGTCGTTTATTTCTATCTCTGTCCCGTTTCCAGTGCATTTCTAAGTTTTTAATAAAAGTAACCTGTAATCTACAAGTGCAGTTTTGACAGCATAATAGCAGCTTTAAAGCAAACTGTTGTTTCTTTCTTCCAATTGTATATAATGAGATTCAGTGTCTGTGTGTCACGTAACTACTCCTAAACCACTGGTCACACCTACTTGTGATTCAGTGTCTGTGTGTCACGTAACTACTCCTAAACCACTGGTCACACCTACTTGTGATTCAGTGTCTGTGTGTCACGTAACTACTCCTAAACCACTGGTCACACCTACTTGTAAATGGTCCCAAACGAACTGTCTCAATCCCGAGGTTTGCACATATGTAAAATGTTTCACCACCACCACCACTTGAGGAACCCGGGAATTTCCCGAAAATCCCTTCTCCTAAATTGCTGAACTCACCAACTTTTAAATGGCGCCAAACAAATCATCTCGGCCCCGAGGTTTGCACAAAGGTAAAACTTTTCATCTAACCCTTTAGGGAACCTGGATATTTTGCGAAAACAATTTTACGGGGATTCCCCAGTAGCGACCCCCAAATCTGGCATTAATTCACATTAGAGCACGTAAATAAGTAGGCCTACTAATTAGTGTTCGTGAATTGATTAAAGAAATTAAACTTTCATTGTAGCAGCAATGATCATTAAACTGAAAAAGTTCTAAATAATAGTTCAAACATTAAACTTGCATTACAACGGCTCTGTAAATGTGGGCCATAAACCTCCGTGTTCACTAGTATGTATACAATGTATATATATATATATGTGTGTATATATATTGATCATGGACATATTTTAAAAGATAAGCTATGATAGGTTTAGTGTTATGTTGTATATATATGTTAAATATTTCTTTTCTTTTTCATCAGAAGTGAAATTGAAAAGAAAATCTGTAACGTAGAGGCCTAATTTATTCTTTAATGGTCAACACCCTCTGCTTTGGACTGCAGTTTTGCTTATTCAAGGCTCATCAGTACAGCTACCTAGATAGATCAAAATTAGAAATATGTAACAAGTAATGAGCATGAATGATTAAACACAATATTCAAACAATATCAGTTATAGGGATTAGAATACATTGTTTCTGTAGTTGGGTGCCATCACTGTTAACGAAACTTTCAGCCGTATTATTGGTGACAGTATTTTTTACTAGCAATCGGATTTTGATTTTATCAGTGGTTATACAAATTTAAATGGTGGGTATATTTTATATTAGTGTGCAGAAACAGAAGTTTTGTGTTCATATCGGTTGGATAAAGATTTAACCTAGCCAATAAAATCCATTTGAAATAAATATAACAGTTCAAAACTCATTAATGTATCTGATAAAATTCAACTTAAATAGAAAATACATTTCAAAAACTTAAAATTACGATATCGCCACTTAACTTGGCCTGACATCTCGTGGTGAGTGTGCTTACTTAGATATATTTTACTTGCAATTGGATTTGGAATATTATCAGACTCAACAAAAGACTCTCCTAACTTAACCTATCCGCCATTTGTTAATACACGGTTTATTATATGCGTTTGTTTCAATGTATTTTATACTTCTGTATTAGCCGTATGAAACACTTTAGTGTATTTTTATGGAACTATAGCCTACGTAGTGAGTTAAAACAGTTAAATAGTACGATAATAGCTGGATATTTTGTGTGTGTAAAATCTGTAAGAATAGCGGAAGATACTAAAAAAATGAAAAACAATATTTTAGGAAAGGCTTGATAATATTATGCATACGTGGTCTACAAAATGGTTTCCAATAAGAAATATAACATTCCAATCTCAAGTTTGATAAATTTTATGATTAGTGATCTCCCTAGAAACCTAACTCTTTCCAGTCTATACTGGCTTGTATACTTATGTAAGTGTTACTTGTTTTAAACATAATAAGCATGAGTTTGAAGTTTGTAAAGGTTTCAATCGATTCAAATTGTTTAACACTTTCTTTTATATTATATTTATTTGATGACCAAACCTACATTCTTTTTAAATAGTTCGATGTTCATTGATGTGAATAAACATTAACGCAACAAATCTTTTATATGTAAGCTGATCTGGTTTCTTCTTCTGACATTTTATTTCTTTAATAGATCTCATGCTTTAAACTTAATTCATTTAGTAAATTACGTGCATATTAAACCAATTAATCTCTTGTCGAGGAATTTGTGCTTTCAACTTGATGAGGACTTGTTAGTCAACGATATTCCTGATAGTCAAAGTCTATATAAATCACATCAAAATTTCTTGATTAATACCTTTACATGGTTGGGTACGTCATGTAAAACGATTTTGAATGTTCAAATCAGGCAACACACGTGACAACCACAGATGATATATTATATTTTACATTACTAGTTTCTCATAACCTATAAACCTAACAACATCCGAAATATCTCTCTCAAATGTGCAATAAATGAGTGGCAATCATATTGAGTTTTATGAATCTGTAACATTCAGCCCCCAGTGGCTCAGCCGTAAGTCTGAAAGCTTATAACTCTAACAACCAGATTTTGATACCCGTCGTGGGTACAGCACAAAAGTCCCATTATATACCTTTGTGCTTAACAACAAACAAACGAATTTAACATTCAAATATTAATTTCAAAATTGTTAGCCTGTCTAATTCTGATCAAAGCAAGCTACATACGTAGATCAGAACTAGAAATACATATACTTAATAATTGCATAACTGATTAAATATAATGTTCAAACTATATTAATTATAGGAATTAGAATGCACTGTTTTGCTGTTAACAATATTTTCAGCCGTATTATAGCTGACAGTATATTTTACTAGCAATCAGAGTTCAATTTCATCAGTGATTTTGCGAGTTTGAATGGTGTGTATACTATGTGTTCTTGTGCAAAAGCAGGAGTTTTGTGTATCTATCATTTGAATAGTAACGTATCGGATAAATTCCGTTTGAAATAAAACATATTTGAAAGTCACTGATGTATACGATAAAATCCAATTGACGTAACAGTGCAATGGCATGAATAAAAAATATAACTAACCTATTCGAAAATTGAGCGCTTTTTGGGGTAAGGTATTCATACGCTAATATCATAATCATGTGTTTTGGGATTTAAAATTTCAAAGATGGGGATATCAGTTGTGCGTTCGAAAATAAATAAATGTGGATCAACTTACAGTACCACGTCCATGTAGAAAGATACGTACAACAAGTCACAATCCAGCTTTGGTAAGCATAGTGCGGTGTCATGTAACAGATGAGAGTACAAAAACACAAAGGTCAGTGGCAAAAGTCGTTCACGCACCCTACACAACAGTACGCAACATAATCAAGAAGGATCTCCATCTTGGAGTGAGACCAAAAGAATATGAGTTCATCAAGATAAGTCGTCCTAATAGCTAGGTAATGGTGTACTTTAAGATATGTAAACATTACGACAGAGCCTTTTGTTACAGGGTTCTCTCTAGATGCATGGTCGTCAGATAGAGTATAACTGGATGTGGCGACTTGAGCTGCAACGACGTGGCGAGACTCAAAGATCATTTTAATGAAAAGCTGCACAATGAGCTATATGCACTCTGTTCACCCTGCGAGAAACCTAACTCTGGATTTTAATGTTGCAAGTCCGTAAATTTACTGCTGGCCAACCACGGACGCCATGTGAATGTTAAAAAAAAAGATTTATTTCCTCAAACATGGAAATTTGGGATATTTTGAGCTATATATATAATATAATCTTCCCATTATGTCATAATAATCTTAATAGTAATTTCTCAATATTTGTGGTGATGGAGATATTTCATGATTTTAAGATAAGCTGCTCTGGACAATTAATGGATAATCGGAATTATCTATATTATAGCTGTGACAAGGTACAACTACTGTCATTACAGCATGTTAAAGCCCCTCCCCGAAATTATTTCAACGATCAGGTGTTCTAGCATGTGATTTAACATACAAACGTATACAACTGGATTCTATGTTTACGATAGTATATATTTTACAGTTTGTTTGTTAATTAATAAGACGTATAAACACCTCGAACATTAATAAGAATCGGATATCGGTGTGGAAAGCTGAAGATGGGTAAATTATCAATAATCTGTTAAGGTAAAATAGCCCTCTCCTCCACAAAAGCTATTTCCAATACTGGTCCCTAGTTGGATCTGTATATCACCACTACCATACGCATGTCTTGTCTTCGTGAAATTCGGGTTGAATATAATCCTGGCCACTTTCCAAAGTCGAACAGATCTCCTATCTGACTGCATACGAAGCATGATTCTTCTGTGAACAAAACGTTCTCCCACATGTTCTTGGCACCACTGTAAATGGGTTGTTTTGTGGCGAATGGCCAGAGGAACGCACAGTATTGGTCGTTTGGTATAAATATCAACCTTATGGGGCTTATTTCTAGCTATTTGCCTGTTGACTTGTTGTGCAGTTGCTTTTATAACCAAATGATTCAGTTAGAAAGCCGACAAGCTCGCCAGTTGCCTCAAACCAGTGTTTTCAAATAACAGTAGTTTGTCGGGATTATTAACAATACTCTATTCAAGTGTCAAGTCAACTGCATTAGTGGTCTCAAAACAAGTACTCATCCTGGTAATCTAAACTTGTGAAGCTTCTAGCCATTTGTATTTGACCGTCCTCCATCCGACCTCTTGCTCTCCATCTCATGCGAGTGCCCAGATATTTTCTATGATATTCTGGTTTCACTATCAATCTGGTTTCTTTTACACGCACTACTGCTATTCAAACTGCTAATTAAGAGCACATTGCGTTTTTTTCATGTTTCTATATACCAATCATCTGATGCTCGGTTATTAATTAACTCAAGGGTGACATTAACATTATTTAATAGCTGTGCCATTTCATAGCAAGAATACATAAAACTTTCGATTATTCCTTGATTGTTTTAAGCAGTGTATATAGCCCTATAGAATCTCAACATACAACTTTGTTATGCAAGATATTTTACTTCGTGAGCCACCTTGTTGCCTAACGCAGGTTTTTATAGCTCTTTTTCATGATATGATATGTATACGAAATCATTTTATTTGCAACTACAATTAATCTCCAACAAATTAAACAGGCCTGCGAATTTAAACTTCATATAAGTTGTTTTGGTTTTAATAACCGATTTTCCATAATTCAGCTACGCAGATTTCAAAAATAATATTCATTTTTATCTATCACGTAAGTATGTTTCACAAATCGGGAAGAAAAAATACTCTTGCTTAGATCAAAATTATTATTTCGTTTACCACAATGAACATTTTTTTATTATTATGTTTGTTAACAAAAATACAAAGAAGCTAGGAAAAAAGGAAGAACATTGATGCCAAAAGAATATGCATCCTCATTCATTCATGTTTGGGTCATTTACTCAACTTCTTGTTGCCATAACGACAAATAACTAACAGTGAAAAGAAAAAAATAATGTTAAAGTGCACGCACAAACAAATACTATCCAGAAATGATACATCATGTGACCTGTTAACCGTTATATACTAGCGGTGTGTTTATCGTGGATTCAGAACGATCGATAAGACTCTCACGTCGCGATTGGTCTAGAGAAATCTATAACCAGTGGTTGTCAACATTTTAAGTATAACAAAATGTGAACCTATTTCAATGAAAATGATTCACTTATGTAAAAGTATATATGACGTTTTATGAAAAATATGTACGTGCTGGAGAAAAATGGACTTCATTTTCGGATTAATTGTACAGGAATTACTGTAGAACATGTAAAACTTTCAAGACAATAAAGCCATCGCAGGCCTGTGTTATAGATTGTTTAAGATTTTCTTGTTTGTATTGCTCCAATATGTCCAAAATGACATTTTTATCAACAGTTGTTTCCTGTTTCTTCAGAAGTAGTTAACCTGTGATAATTCTGATAGTCAAAACTCTCTTTGTAAGCAATATATTTGAAAATAAAATTTTTGACATTTGCAAATATCTCGATATTGTCATTTATATTAATCATTCCAAGTAAATATTAAAACAAATAAACTTTAAAATCATGACTAAATATGTTGCGGGGCCTGGCATGGCCAAGTGGTTAGGGCGCTCGATTCGCAATCTGCAGGGTGCGGGTTCGAATTCCGTCCCACCAAATGTTCACCTTTTTAGCTTTAGGTGCGTTATAATGTGACGATCAGTACCATTATTCGTTGATAAAAGAGTAGGCCAAGAGTTGGCGGTGGGTGGTTATGACTAGCTGCCTCGCCTCTAGTATTTCACTGCTAAATTAAGGACAGCTAGCGCAGAAAACCCTAGTGTAGCTTTGCGTGACATTTATCAAAACAAACCAAACTAACAAGATGTTACTTAGTTGTTTCAAATAATACAAATAGCTTATATCAACCTTCTATTAATTGAGCCCCGGTGATTCAGCGGCAAGTCTGAGGGTTTTTAACGCTAAAAACGGGTTTCCATATCCGCAATGTGCTGAGCACCGATAGCCCATTGTGTAGCTTTGTATTGGTACCAAATAAAGAAAAATATTAAGGAAAATAGAATAAAGGCACTATCCTTTTTTCGTTCAAATTTTAATACCTTTATTATTAGAATTAAACTGCTTACAACAGAAGTAATTAGTTCTTTATATATGAACATATAATTAAATTTTGGAAGATATGGTCATAACAAAAACGGGTTATTTTTAGAGCTAACTCACATTCATAGGTGTGTAATTTACATCGTATTTTAAGGTATTCAACAGCACTCAAATGTATAATTTCGACATTTTCATCATTTACATACTCACTAATATTTATGAACATAATTTTTCCTTAGCGCCAAATTTGGCATTCACAAAAACGTATTTAAGGAATAAAAACAGTGTCTAGTTTGGTAGTCATGGCACTTTATCTGTAAAGTATTTCCATTAAGTCATTTTAATAAAACATAAGCGAAGATCACCAAGAGAAATAATGTTACTATGGAAAGTTGGAATAGTATACAAATACTATAAACACGGATCACCTGAGCCCAACCTATACTTTTACTATTGCTTTGGATAACCGATCCTTTTTCTTCTTTTTTTTTTCGTTTTTGAAAGAAAAAGATAAATTCCTCCTAAGTAGTCCGACCATTATCTTTCCTTTTATCTTCATCTTCACGGTGTTAATTATAATTTTCATAACCCTTCTTCCCGTTTATTATACATACTATCTCCATTCCTGCACAACTCTGTATTCATTAGTCCTTATTCACTGACTTGGGTTTTAGTTTATGTCTTTTCTAATCTTATACGTAAATATATAAATCATTTATTTTCTGGATTTACAAAGTTTAGTGTAAGTATAATTGTTTATTAACGAGTGTCTACCCCAATCTCAAGTGAAACCACCTTCAAAAGAAACATTAGCTTCAGCTTTTTCATTTAAGCGTATAAAAACCAAAGGATGTCCCGAGAGCAACAACAAGCAGATAACTGTGCTTTCATGTGATCAAGAGTGCACACACGTCTGAGTTAACAGATTAAATTGACCTTATCAAAGAACATTTAAGTAATCCAAAAGGTTGTAAAATCACCTATTTTTCTAAACAATTGTATGTTAAAAATTCTCAATGATCATCATATCTCTCAAGCATCTAAGCCTATATTAGCGTAAACATGCCGATCTTGAACCTCTTAAGAGAAAAGTGCAATAATACAGAAGGAAAACAATATGCGAACATGATTTATTTCGTATTCGATGACGAGGAACCCACTTTGAGACCAATAATGGCTGGAGACGGCTTGAATGGGTAATGAAGAAAAACTTTAATATAAGTTTAACATAACACCATCCTGCCAGTCATATGACCTCTTTGTTCCATACTGTATATATATATATATATATATCTGTGTCAATGTAAACTACTTGTACATAAGTTATAGTGAATATTTCTTCAACTACGGTTTACAGATTGGGACTACTTAAAAAGTTATAATAAACAACACTTTCATTAAACAACAGATTTTTTTCTCCCTCGAAGGGTACAAATTAGACATCCTTCTTCATAATTTGAACCACACAGTGTCCCATATTGGACCACTGTAACTGAAATAAAAACGTACGGATGAGGTATTGGGACGTACTCAAAATGATATACAAATGAAGAAAAGTGTTATACAGTCATAAAGTAGAATTGTATTTGAGTGAACATGAAATTCAACACGTAAACTTTAATTCACAGTTCATATGAAAAGAAAGAAAATTGTAACTCACATTGGGATGCAACAACTAATCAACAACAAAAGATTTATTCCCAGTTAGAAGACACAGATGGCTATATCCGTTAATCAGAAAATAGTTCTTTCTAATGAAATTCAATTTCCCGATGTTTATATATATATGTTTCAGACTACTCCACACGCTAATGTATACCTTACCTACTTACTATATGTTCTGTTTTCTGTCGGAAGCGGTTTAAATGATTGACGTTTATTCTTTCTTAGAATTAACATCAAATTCAAAAATGACAGACACTGTAAACTTGAATATCGTGTTAAACAAAACTTGATAAGTTGAAACTTAAATATCACAACTATAACGAAGAAATTCAACATTTGGATCAGCACAGGCAGTATGTACCCAGTTTTCACAAGATGAGCAAAGAACCTTAGCTTCCACTGAATAACTGCTACAGAAGGAGAATATCCAGCTTGGTTCTGTGGATTGTGTTTGGTCTCTTCCTCTGATAGTCGCCCCCCCAGTGGCACAGCGGTATGTCTGCGGACTTACAACACTAGAATCCGGGTTTCGATACCCGTGGTAGGCAGAGCACAGATAGCCCTTGTGTAGCTTTGTGCATAATTTAAAACAAACAAACAAACAAACCTCTGATAGTCTTGGGCTTGCGTGTGTGTTTTTCTTATTAGCAGTAAACTGCTTCTATTCCTTGCTCTCGTATGATCTTTGTGGCTCGTGTTTTTTATCCATCAGTCTTTGAGTATATGGGCCACTTATAAGCTCAGTGGAGCTATCGTTTAATCGTTTCTTGTGTATTGTCCTTTTGGGGACAGGAAAAAATCATTTTAACAGTCACAGGTTAATTTGTACTCTTTGACAGAAGACTACGATCAGACAAACTCTGGAACAAAAGATAATAGTGATCAACATCACCTCTGATTCTTGTGGATTGGACATGAATCATTGTTATTGAGTGATGCTGCTTGCAATACCTAGAAGTCACACAACCATCAGAATTGTGGATGATAATAATCTGTTTTAGATAGTATACTGCTGCAACTATTTCTATTTCTCTAGGAATTGCTGGATGATCTCATCATCCATTTCAGAATAAAAAGCACAGATTGAGCCAAAATGCACATTCTCTTTGTTGACAAATTTGTTTGGAGATTCAAAATTTCAAAGTAGTGTTGTTTTTGGGACAACATACATCTTGGAAGCACATCCAAAGGTCACATTTCCATTTTTGAGACTGATTAATGCTCTGTCTACGTCTCTTTGTGTATACCGTAGACTTGGAACATCCTCATGTGAAAAAAATTCCGATAAATACAGTATTATTTATTATGTCAGCACTAAATATGTTGGTTTACAACGTTGAAGAAACTTGTTTAATACATATCCTTATATATTGGACTACGTTTCGTATATTGATCTTCCTCCAACATTGGAAATGACACCTGGTCTAATATGGGAAACAGAGAGTACTTAGGCAAAAGAGCGTCTCAGGCTAGCATGCCAGTTTAACTTTTAAATGTAACTTACCACAACACTGCGTTTGAAGCCTGTTATTGACATAATACGTTTCGAAAAGTTCAGGTTTGTTCATATTTATACAAAACACTATTTTGTAATGACACAAAATTGATCTGTCTCCTAGAAAATAGAAAACATCGGGAAAAATCTTACTTGCGAAAAGTTGTCTTTCCCGTTTTGGATAATAACGCGGTCGGGAATGGCGCGTTTTTCAATTAACCAATTAATTTTGTTCTCTTCTTTCAAATATGACATTTTTAGCCCAGTTTCATTGAGGCTATTGGCCCAATATCGGCATATTGGCCCTATCTCTCTAGATTGTAGACTAAGTTCCTGTCATAATGACAAATCTCTTCTCTTGCAGTTTCAAATCGTCAGAACAATATTATCTAATGTGCTTCTTCTAAATTTTTCTGTTAAGCAATTTTCGTATATTTATTACTATAGTTCTTCTTCTTTTGTTTCAGTCTTTCAAAGATATATCTCATTATTTCACTTTTCTACTATATAGGTTAATCGTTCAGTCAGTCATCATATGAATTTTATTCCCCATATTGCACTAAGCTTTGCAAAAGTACAAAATGCAATACTTACAGTTTAAACTTATTGAAACTCGTTGTTCCACATTTTTTGTTAACGTAAACCACTACATCCTGTAAGTTGTTTTTAGTTTTGTTACAAAACAGCTATTATATGCTTCACTCTATGCTACTACTACCTATAAGATAGTACACCTTTGGTTTGCAGCCCAATCTCTCAACACACCAAACAAATGTTTCTGTAAATTCTCTGAAGAAATGCACTAAAGTATATAATGATACTATCGATAGATTTCGCATATTCTGTTTTTTTTTCTCTTCAATTTCATTTTTTGTCATCAATATTTATTTTCATTTGCAGAAACTGAACATAAGATCCTGTTCTTTTCTGAAGTCTTTCAAAACATCCATGTAAGATTTTCCACTACCAATAATGTTGTGCCACCTGTATTCTCTATTATTTTTGGTTCACTTGCACTTAGCTACTTTCTCGTATTTTTACATCACGAATACAGAAGTTATATCACAACAGAGGGTTGGAAATTTAGGCCAATAAGATGTATTCTTCTCACATCTCTGATTTTATTTTTAAATCACGTGATTTTCTTATCGATGATGTTCAGTTCAAATATCTGAAGTTTCCCAATTAATAAGCTTTAATCACAGTTATAGCTTATGAAGTTTATAGAACATCACTTATAGCAAACCAATAATAGATACTCTGCTTAGGTGAGTCGCCTTGGTTATATTTATAGGCGTGAGGAGAGTTTCTCGAAAATTCATATTACGTAACAATACAGAGCTACACTGGCGTTTATGTACACACATATATTATTGCTTCTTACACTCGAGAATATTCTACAACGTTAGAGAATAGGCGAGAGTTTCACAATACTTATTTAACAGTATAGGTTATGTACATTTCTAAATATAAATTTAATTTAAACAAACATCGATATTAAAATAAATATAGAATAACAAATCCGTCACACATGAAACCACATTTGTTTATCCTAAATAGCTTGAAACACTTTTTCTTCCTTGAATTGGCTACTGAAATAACTCGTTTATTTAATAACTTAAAACCCGAAGTAAAAATTGTATATAACCCCTCACATAAGATAAGTGCTCTCGAAAGTAGACTAAAAGAACACCAAACTCAAGGTCCTCATCGGTTTTCGGTTTTGGGGAGGAGGGCATATGCTTAGAGGGGATTTTGAAAACTCCATCTTAATACGTCATCAATTCGAAACCAGTCATAGGATTATTTGGGAAAGAATGTCCTTTTTTTACACCAATCAAAATATGAAATAGAACGAAATATTCTTGAACGCATTGAAATTATGAAAACAAATGTTTTATCTTTAAAGCATGACAATGGCCCTAGCTTTCCCTCCCTCTGACCTTCCTTTAGATAATAACTCTGTCACATTTTACTGTAGTCACGTGATAACACATTGTTGTTACATCCTGTTGCCCAGAGTACCTAAAGACATTTTTGTTCTGTATATAAACCTATTTGTTTGTATTTGTATCCTACCTGAAGAAGACAGACTAATGCCTTGTCGAAACATGTAGTATGTATTAAAATATTTCATTACACTTACAAATCGTCGTGTCTTATATATACAAGCCTAAAGCTCGTAACAGTATACATCTCTTTCTATTTACATGTTATTGTTTAATTGCCCTGTGAACCGTGTCTAACTGATTATTCCGCCACACAAGTTGTAAGTCACTCAACGAACGTATAGCTCACGTTACCATATCGAATTACATAACGCACGGGCTACTCGCTAGCTGCTCGCGAGCATACCACGTGAAAATGTTTTTATTATTTTATTCTTCATATTACCTAATCTAACCTTATCTAACCTAAAATTGGAAACTTATACCTCATTTGATAGATTAAACTTTGGTTTTGTATTTGTTATAAATAATATAGTATTAAATGTCAGAAAGAACTACGAGCAATTTGTGAAAGAGAAAATGTGACAGGAGGGCGTGGCACGGATCTGATTTTCTAGTTTATGACTTTGTAACCAAATAAGATTGAAAGCTATAAATAATATGCTTTACCTGATAATAATATTGTATAATGAGTAATTTAATTTAATTCGGTACTTCTCAGAGTGGTGGTAAATAAATTAGAGAAGAGAAGATACCTAGAGAGCAAATGTCACAATTCTCATACTAGGGGAAATTGAGGATTTTTGTAAATATTGCCTTATAAAATTAAGATTTTAAATATTATATAATATTGAGAATTTTCTTTCAATATTGCCTTATAAAATTAATAATTTAACTCTTATATAATATTAACATTTGATTTATTAGCTACGTTTTGATGCCAAGTGTATTTATATACCGTGAGAATATAGTAGTTTAATTAAATTTTGAATGTAACTCAGTAAAACCTCGTGACATGCGCAGAAAAGAGTACCCGTTGTTCCCATTGGTTTCTCAATGGATCCATTGAATCAGTTGTGTAGTGTTGATTCGTAGATGTAAAGAAATATTACCTAGTGTAAAATGATATAAAATGGAACAACTAGTAGTGTACAAGCAAAGTAGTCAGAGAAATAAATATGTTACTGCCTTAAAAACAAATAAACGCTATGAAAATATAAAGCGAATAATTAATTAGTATTATTTATGATAAAAGTCAAATTTAATTACAATTAGTCCAAAAACACAATACAGCCTTAAAAGATTAATATATCAAACTGAAGCAGTATTTCCATTTGTATGAAATTTTTCCCATTAATCTAAAAACAGAAGAATTTTCTATGAAGCTTGAAAAGTTTGTTGTTGTTTTTTTACGTGTAAGTTCTCCAAACTTCAAAAGGATTAATTTAAATATTTATTTTATTTTACCAGTATATTATGAACAAAGAATAAAACACACAGCAAAGTTGCAACACTCTTTAGCTGTTTTGCTGAGAGAAAATTGTATCGAACCACTGTGTTCCACTTACTGGAATTAACGTTAATCCTCAGAGTATTACTGCGACTGCTTTTAAATTAACAAAGAGTATTTCTTAATGCAAAACACGGATATTGGCTTATGCCAGCTACAAAATTTCTATTAGAAAGCACAGTTGTCACAAATGGAAAATAAAATAAAAATAGGTGAGATGATCATGCAAAATCCATAGTAGTACATTATAAGACAGCCCTTAAAAAAACCTGCTAGCTATTAAAGGAGACTTTTGCTGAGGAAAATACAGACAACAACACTGAAAGGGGGACGCCCGCTAACGAAAAAAGCTTAGAAATATTTTTATTTAATTAATTACAAGTTTACGTTGTAACAAAAAATATCTATAGCCATTTTTTTAACGTTAATCAGTTCGATTTTGTGATGTTGCTTGTTATTAGGTACAAAGCTACACAATGGACTATTTATCTGTGTTGTACCCACAGTGGTATCGAAACCTGATTTTTAGCGTTATAGGCGTTAAAACTGAGATTGGTAAGGTTATCCACTCTTTTATTTTTCACAATATTTTTTGCTTTATTTCTTTAAGCCCATATCTGTACAATGGACTCTATGTGTTTTAGCCAGTGCGTGGACCGAGCTTCGAATTTGAGAGATATAAGCCCTCAAACTTACCGCTGAACTACCGAAGGTAGCTACGGTTATTACATGTGTTTCTGCCCGAAAACTAACCAATTTTACACAGTAGGATAGTATGTTCTAACTCATCTGATTATTTCCTACTATTTTGTGATTCTCATAAATTTTATCTCCATGAGCATTTTTCGTCCAAGTTCAAAAAGTAACGTATCTGTTCATTTAACGTGTGTAGTGTGTGGGTTTTCATAGCAAAGCCACTTCGGTCTGTCTACTGTGTTCATCGAAGGGAATCGAACCAATGATTTTGGCGTTTTAAATCCGTAAACGTCCCATTGTCTCACCGGGGAACTAGCATGTAGAAGTTAAATGAAAATAACAGAAAATATTCCACTTGTCGACTCCACATAAGTTGCAACTGTAGCTTTTACTACGTTTCTAAATTTTTAAAACATTTAAAGTTTGATACCAAAGATCTGTTTTAAACAAATGTCCAGAAAAATTAAACATATGATAATAATATAGGGCCATAAAATACAAACAGCCATAACGTACAACAAGGATATTTTTTTTAAATGTTGTTTTTCACATTTCGAACATAATTACAAATATCAAAACCATATAATCAGTGACAATTTTTTCGGGACTTCTGAATAAACATATTTGGATTGCACATGTTTATATCAACTGCATGAACGAGTACAGTATAGAATCTTCATTTACAAATATTGCTGAACAAATAAAATTCTGTAACCACTAAAATCAATCCTTAGTATAATCCATTCATACATGTTTAGAACTGGATATAAACTCACGAAACCTTTTATAGGCCGTCCTTTCTTTATTAATTTATGGGGCTCTAACGGCTCCCCAAACTTCTTATCGCAAAATCATTTTTATTTGGTTCCCTCAAGTATCTCTTAGTTGTGAAACTTATCCAGTTATTCTTCCGGCTTTCCTAATAATTTCCAGTAAAAAACATAGACTTTCATTATAAATATATTTTAAATTCTTCTATTTCTAACGATAAAAGCTCGTAACCAACAATACAAGACGCACCAAAATTGACCGTCATGACGAGGTGAAAGTCGATTGATCCTACGCTATAATACAATACTATAGAATAATAAATGATATTTACAAACACAAGTTATAATTGCATTAGTTACATTTCTGTCATTATGTAAATACTAAAGACACCCAATATCACACAATTTGCATTTTACTACTTTAAACGTGAGTCTTATGACCTTAAATTTAAAACTCAACGTGGGAGATTTATATGTGTTTAAACCTTATATACCGTATCTTTGGTTTATAGTACGCACCTTTTTACCCCAAAATTTGATGTCAAAATCTTCTTGCATCCTATACACCGAAGGTATGAATACACATGGCTTGTGTATATCGTATATATAAAAAACTACTATTGTTATAAATAACACATTCAATTGAACTAAACTATGCATGCCTATTTAAATATATTTCCTTTCAAAAACATAACTATTTATAATGCTCCCTAAATAATACAAAAATTACAGTGAAAGCAATGAAGATTTTGTAAGTTTTGAACCAAACTAAATAACGGTAAACCATTTTCTGATTTACGGTATTTTCTTATTTTGATGTTTTGAGTTATTTTGTGTTTAGAACAATATATACTAATTTTTA
>NW_013665617.1:2034369-2035824 GCF_000517525.1 Limulus polyphemus
AATATAAGACAACACTGGTTAGTTAAGTTGGTGATGAAACAGCACAGGAAGCCTGCACAATAAACAAGCATACCGTACCAACCTAGCTTCTGAAGTTTGGAAATGAGATATTGATTTCCAGGCCTCCAAATTTGCATTCGGCTACCGTTTTCGTTTTTTGACTTATAAATATCAATGTCAGGTTTAATTGTACTCCATATTTATCTTCCTTGCCTTACATTATTATGATAGAATTATAGAGTTAGATTGGTCTGGTTTAAGTTTAATATTGATTCCTGATTCTCAAAGTTAATTTATTTTGGGCTAAACTTACTAACTAGTTATAAAAAAATTTCTTACCGAGATTAAATGTCTGACTACATATCCAATTCAATGCACTTAAGTGACTTGGTGACTTTTTTGTGATAAAAAATATGTTGATAAGAAACGAAGAGCAATAATATAAATAAAAGAAAGTTTCAATAAACAACGAGCTGTTTGCATGTATTTGATGATTTCATCACATAACGATAATAAACTGTATACCTGTTTTTTTGCCAGAGAAGCACTTTAATAATAGTTAACAAGGGTGTCAACTGTTGAAACAATGCATCCTAATCTTTATGAAGAGGAACATACAAACAGTATATTTAAATATCTACAGTTGTTGGCAGATTGGATTTTAGTTTTGATCGGAAGTTAATAATAATTAATAGGAGTCAATGGTTTGTTTTTGATTTGTTTTTAATTGTTTTTTTTATAATTTTGTAGCTAAGAGGTATTGTGGTTGTAGTTCGTTGAATTTCAAACAAAACTACTCGAGGCTATGTGCACGTAGAGTGTATGTTTGTTTTATGGAATTTGGAACATAGTTAAATACTCGAGGGCTATCTCGTTAGCCGTCCCTCATTTTGAAGTGAAAGACTAGAGGGAAGGAAGCTAGTCAACACCACCCACCGTCAAATATTAGGCTACTCTCTACCAACGAATAGTGTGATTAACTGTCATATTATAACGCCTCACATTAGAAGAGCATGTTCAGCGAGGGGTTTCTAGTCCGTTAACCGCACATTGCGGATCTTAATGATCGTGCCATGCCAGGCCCATCTACACATAGCCATCCCTAATTTTGAATTAATAGAATAGAGGAATGGCAGCTAGTCAACATCCTTCACCGTCAATCACTGAGCTAATCTTGTCTTGTAGAATAGTAGGATTTTGGCGTCAACAAAGTGTGAACCGCGAATTTTTTGTGCAGCGGAATATGAGCTTTGAACCTTCGGATGCATAAACTGGATAAAATAACGACTAGACCACTTCCAGCCCACTACAAAATACTCAGAAAAGTTCACCAATTTCCAGCCACACCTCGAAGATAATGACTGTTTTCGTGAGAAATATGGCTAAAGAAACTAGAGTCGCAGCAATCCCATACAACCACATATCTGTAAATACTCTATGCAGTTCTGATTTATT
>NW_013665617.1:2036028-2048405 GCF_000517525.1 Limulus polyphemus
CAAACAAACTAATCTCCGATAAATCTTGAGCTTTGTAAGAGTCTTCCCAAATGATAGCCAATTATTGTCTGTAAACTGACAAATAAACTATTAAGATGTGATTTTGTAGTGCCATCTGCCAAAGTTTGTAAGAAGGGTGTTATAATGTGGGCTGCATTCTGCATAACATATGGAAGTTTACTCCTAAACAGTTGGCAAATCTAAATGTTCGTGAATATCAAGATAGCTTAACTGAACATTCTCTATGGTGGGTTATCTTCATTCAGTAGACCAATGTGTTGTTCCAATAAGGATGATGCCGTACTATACAAAATAATTACAAGTTAAGATTGGTTTCTAAAATACAATATTGACATCATTTGGGGTATAATACATTACTTACTTACTTTAGTGCCCCCCCAGTGGCACAGCGGTATGTCTGCGGACTTACAATGCTAGAATCTGAGTTTAGATACCCGTGGTGGGCAGAGCACAGATAGCCCATTGTGTAGCTTTGTGCTTAATTACAAACAAACATACTTTAATGGTGAAATTAAGTTTTTACTAAGTATATATAATACCTGTTACGTATTACAAGTTCGAATGGTCTGAAATCGAGCTAAATTATAATTTAAATTTATTATTTAAATATATGCCGATATATCTCCAATTTATGATATTTGCCAACAAGATTGATGCACACAGTTTTTTTTAATACAAATATATTTTAATATACAACCAATAATACAACTTACAATAACAGTTATTACACACAATGATTTATATACAAAATTTTACAAACTTACAAACAATATAAAGGATTCTTCCTTGATGTCTTATCGAGGGTTCATGATAAGCGAGTTAATTTCGTTTTGATGTAGGTACAATTCACCTAATGGGGAGCTAGCTAGCCCTGTAGTTCTCGTTGATCACACGCTGATATTTTTCCTACCGGTGAAGTACTAATGTCGGATGTGAATCCACTAAAGTTAAATGGTTTGTAATGTTCAAAATTTATAAACGTTCCTGGTCAAATATATCTGAAGTTCTCGATTAATAAGCTTTATAAGTTATAGCTTACGAAGTTTATAACACACTAATTACAGCAACCCAATAATATATACTGTTTTTTGGCGCGTTGCGTTGGTTATATTTATAAGCGTGTAGAGAGTTTCTCGAAAATGCAGATTACGTAACAATACTAACACGATACACTAGAGTTTACGTACACACGTATATTGTTGATTCTTACATTCGAGAATCTTTAGAGAATAGGCGGGAGTTTCGCAATACATATTTATCAGCATCAGTTATGTACATTTGTAAATATAAATTTAATTCAAGCAAACATCGATATTAAAATAAATGTATAATAATAAATCTGTCACATACCATTTCAAACACACCTTATTCGCTATCTACCTCACAAGTTCTAGTATTTAATTGAAGGCCTGCAACAAAGTTCAATTTTGAAATGGCTAGGCTATGAAACCTTTGACAGCTAACGACTTGCATTCACCACTGTGACAAGTGGCTTATGAAGTGCAGCATTTTCGTGAAATCTAATAGTATGGAATTTGATGAGCTTAGTTCAATACATTTCAGAATTTCCATAGACCAAAATAGTAATTTTAAGTGGCCATACCAGTATTTCGCATACAAAGATCTTACATTATTTCACCAACAGCGCTGACTCCAATAAACATTCTTATTTTATGCCTACGAGTTCGATCCTTTTCTCATAGTATTTTGATTCTAACTGGCTAGCCATGGAACTTCTTGACTCAAACGTTTTATGCAGCAGTGTACCAAAATGTTCCTATTACAAGCACAGAATGTGCTGTTCAAATACTTCGAGTAATCTAATGTATGTTATGATATTTCAATACAGCGATAGTGATATCAAAAAACAAAACAAGAGTGAAGTAATGAAAATATCAGAAGAGATTATTTTAGCCTTATGAGGCTGGTCTTCCAATACTAATTATGAAATAAAAATAAAGTTTTTATGTTTGATCTATGATGTTATAAGTACACATTTTATTATTCTTAACTTTGTTTAACGCAAACTGGAGTTTATTATGAGACACTTCTATAAACGTAAATAAAATCGCGATCTATAGCTCCAGAATGTAACTTGATTAGCTCAATATTTCGATATTACAGCTTCTGGATTAGTTTAGTAAACTTGTAGGATATCGATAGCTCCTAACAAAGCTGTAATAGCGAAATATTGAGCTAATAAAGTTACATCCTGGAGAAATAAGTCGTGATTTTATTTACGTTTATAGAAATAAATACATACTTTCATATATAAACATATATAATCATTACACGTTTTTGTTTCGAAAACATGAGGCCTTTATTGCCTTCGTATACAACATAAAAATCGCCATCTCTTGGCAAAGAAATGCGACATTGCCTCACCAAGACGACAGAAGACAAAGCGAGTCATTAATTTTTATAAGCAAATTCCAATTTAATTATCAGAAAACTTAACAAAAAACAATAATTTAGTCATAAGCAAAAATTCAAAACAGTTTCTAATGTAAATATTTTCTGAAAATAACTGCAGAAAATGACAGTATGCGGGTTGTGGAAACAGATTACACAGCTGGAAACTGCGATTATAACCTTTATGTAAGCCGCGAGACACAAAAGCTTCCACAGGCATATGATGAAATCGGACCTCTGATGGTATATAGAAATGAAAGAGGGAATCATATTTCACAAAGTTTTTTGTTACTTTTCTTCGTCTCCTCCTCGGCTCTAATGAAGGGAAGTATAATTTGTTCGTGAACGTGCTGATGATAGTCACATTAAACTTGATTTATGGCCGGTTAATAAAACTCTTCTCTTGCAATATCTTGAAAATTCATGCAAAGACCTATTACTTTGTATACATCACGAAACTGTGATAAATGGAATAGTACTTGTACGACACAAAGGATTACAATTTAGTAGACTCTGAAGTATGGAAACAAATAAAAAAATCATTCAGAAATTATGTTAGTGCTAAATACAGTGGTAACATTGTATGTATACACAATATAATTATAGAGTAACAGAGTACACATAAATGTGGATGTTAGCAACAGAATTTACTAGTTACAAACATAGATATATTTTCTTAACCAACGTTAAAACAAATAAATTAATAGTATATAGCTTTATAATTACTTCTCAGTTGGGTGCAGGTTGCCCCTCTGGTTGAACTCGATCTCGGAATTGGCGAAACAGGTTTGAATCTGTGCAATATCACAAAATGTTCCAAGCATTTGAGCCGTAGACTCATAATAAGAGGAACATTCTGTCTCTTAGAGTGGATATGAGAGGTAAGGTGTTGCTGCCTTCTCTCTCCTCAGTAGTTCAAAATAAGGCATAGTATGCACAAATAATTCGCAGTCAATAATGCAGTTTTTCTTTTTCTTGGAATGAACCTGAACTTAATTTAACATTTTTCTGACTACAAGCACTTAAGTACATTTTAGTATTTGTATCGATTCACTAGTAAGAAATGGGGGAACCGAATTATTTAGGGGCAATAAAATACAATGAAACAGCTGCTGGCCCGAATAAGTATAGTATCGAATAACCAATCCGTTTGAAAGTTTCTGCAGCTAAGCGATTTTTTTTTCATCTAATGATGCTTGTAACATTAAACTACTACAGCTGGATATTGTTGCAAATTTAACATTTAACAGAAAAATCCATTAAACTCTGTAAGTTATTTCAAATTCAGTTGGTTTATACCCGCCTCTAGGTTCATAAATTTATTTTCTACAGAATGTTCAAGAAGATAGTTTACCTCAACGAGATAGTCAATACTCTCGTGTGGTCCTTATAAACCCATCAAATACACTTGTAGATCAACTTGTATGGTACAATATAATGTAATTATCAATTTTTGGCATTAAAGTATTAAACACAGAATGGATAATAAGAATAATTAAAATTGAAAATTTCCACGACGATTTGTTTATCCAGTACAGTCCAAGGTTACGGTTCTTGCATTTTGCAAAGTTATGCTATAATAAGCTTATATTTCTCGAGTATATAATCATACTTTTAATATTACAGTAACTTTACCAACCTTAAATAATTTCTCGAGAAAATTCATGAAATTAAACAGTAACAGTAAACATGGAAATGGAGGTGGGGAGAAATAACGCGAGAGAAAAAAAAGGAAATTATTAGAAAAAGAGGCAAGCAAATGTAAATCACTTACTGAAGTGTTATTCTTCACAGATAAATGTTATACAGATAAGGCCGCAACTGTATTAACTGATAATGAAAAAAATTCCTTTGATCGTGAATTCATCGCTGAAACTGAAGAAAAGAAGGAAGAAAAAATCAATGGAAAAATATGAAGATGAAAAAGAAAAAAGATGAAACATCATAAAGATTTATCAATGAGAGAACTGACACTTTAGAAACACGAGCACTTATCAAGTAACGGAAAGAAAATTTTTCTAAAGTATCAGGAAGGTTTATAAAGATCTGAAAGAAACTGATCCTTTAGAAACATGAGCATTTATCAAGGAACGGAAAGAAAACTGATACTTTAGAAACATGAGCGCTTATTAACTGAAAGGAAAGAAAGATGATAATTTAGAAACGTGAAGGCTTATCAAGGAACAGAAAGAGAGCTAGTATTTTAGAAACAAATAATAAAGTTTATCAGGAAGATAAAGAGAAAGAAAGAAAATCGATGAGGAAAATAATGATCAGTGGTTCACTAAGCCTAACCCTGAAGATTTAAGTAAATTCATAAAATACATCAAATTCAGCCCGATGTTCTGCTATTCAACATAACGAAATTGTATGAGCTAAGAAATGATACACAAAAACACGGGATTATATATTCAGTAAGTGTGAGATCTTTTTTTTTTATGGAGGGGCAATAAATGTCTTTATCAACACTTAGGATCAAAACGTTTTCACAGGCACTAAACATCTCTGTCAAAGACTTGAAGATAACGGAAAAAGTAAAGTTTACAACTGCGCTGTTGAATCTTCCATTATACAACCAAATAATACTGAGCAACAAGAAAAAATTTTTGGGGGCCAAAATCAAAGGTTAAAATTATAAATGTAGATCAGATTGTTTATTAATTATAAGGGAAAGCTTTTTGTAGGCCACTGTTTCATCTAGCATAGTTATTTTATTAACTTAATACTGCTTCTGTTAGACGGCTACATCTGTCTATGATGCAGATAAAATCAAATTGTTTATTAATTATAAGGGAAAACTTTTTGTAGGCCACTGTTTCATCTAGCATAGTTATTTTATTAACTTAATACTGCTTCTGTTAGACGGCTACATCTGTCTATATTGCAGATAAAATCGAAATGCTGTTTTTATACTTGATTTTGCGTTAAAGGTTTTGTCACTGCTTTCTAATCGTTAGAGTACGAGGATCCAGAAATAAAAACACACATAACATTACTGTAATCAATATTCATTACTTATGTGATATTAAAAAATAGAATTGAAATGTAATATTATGTTTAGCTTGTTTTTTTAACAGATCCACGCACTAGTAATTGGCCTCTCATAGGATCGCCTTTTCCAATGATATCAATTATTGCTTCATACGTGTATTTGTCAAAAATCTTGGGCCTGTCTGGATGAAAAATAAGAAGCATTTTGCGATAGAGAGGGTAACAATATTGTACAACATAACTCAAACCACTCTTAGTGCATTCTTCCTCTTGTACACAAGTTTACTGGATGTGATATTTATCAGCTTTACTGAGTGAATGTTTGAAAATAATATCGTATGATAATATATGGAATT
This sequence comes from Limulus polyphemus, assembly GCF_000517525.1. Classification (NCBI taxonomy): domain Eukaryota; kingdom Metazoa; phylum Arthropoda; class Merostomata; order Xiphosura; family Limulidae; genus Limulus; species Limulus polyphemus. The sequence goes on from NW_013665617.1 coordinate 2,041,809, forward strand.
AAATGGGATATAAAAAAGAACTTATAAATCACAATAAGAAAACGACTAACGTTTTGGAAGGCAGTCCTCCTTCTTCGGGAATGAATTGAGAATAGTAAAAAAGTCTAAATTGTGGAAGTCAGCAACATCGTATGTATTTTTAGCATCTCTTCATGACAGTACTATAAAATTACGTTTATTAAAAATTGGCTGTTTTAGAGCAAAGCAACAAAGGGCACTGTGTACACCGCGGGGAATAGAACCCCGGATTTTAGCGTTGTAAGTCTGTAAACTTATCATTGTCCCAGCGGAGGAACAGGTTCGTTAAAAGCGTGACCGATTGCTGGTGTACGGAAATACAACATTAGAGAGGAAAAGGAAGAAATATAACAGGTAATGGAAGGCTGTTAGAGAAATGATCTTAAAAAGAAAATTTAAAGAGTAATATGGATATGTAATAGGCTATAAGGTAAATAAATAATGCGAATAAACACTAAAAGTTATTCATAATAGAAAAATAATAAGTAATGACAATAATAAAACATCAAAATAGTAAAGTAAAAATAATAACATGAAAATTAATAAGTAATAAGTTGAATTAATGAAAACATACTTCTTTCATTTAGAGAAAGTTAAATAAGGTAAAATAGAACGCATCTGACAGAAAAATTATTAAAGATCAAAGATCGCGAATCAACATTAATCTAACAAAGATAAACATTATCAAAACATATCATTCCAACAGGCTTTTTACATATCTCTACTTCCCTAGCTCTAAACCCAGATTCCATAATTAAGAGGCTCGTGTCATTGGTCGAATAATCAGGTTGATTGAAATGCTGGGCAACAAGAATATATATATATATATTTGGTGCTGACTAACGGTTGTTGAAACTTTGTTTAACTAATTTGGGTTTGTCTAACATACTCATGGTTACATTTTTGCACAATATGAGATAAAGAGTGTTGTCCCCAACAGTGTTCTGTTTCAAGAGTAATAACCAAAATTAAGAGTGACAATTTTTTCTTGCTTTTGAAATTCATATGTCATGCTGTGTTGTAGCCTACAGAGTGCATAATTCTTCTCATGATTCATGGCATGCGCACGTTTGACTGACGTCCCAACAGTACAAATTGCAACGTTAAGCGTCCCTTATGTGACGTAATTTTAGTGTCTACTGACTGACTGACAGACAAATCACTACTCTATAGTGGTGCGAGTGATTAAAACAAATGACTCTCTCCAGGCGGCTTTCGACCCCCTTTCGGGGAAATAATCTCTTTGTTAATTTTTAAGTAGTTCTGGTCACATTTATCAGAGAAAGTGGCTATAGTTTTCATGAACTCGCATGTCAGACAACATGCTTTATTAGAAATATAATAATAATTCTGTAGGGAAGTATGATTAACTTTAGCACAAACTGGAGTATCTAAAATTGTGTTGTTATTCCCGAGAGAAATAACGGAAAATTCACAAAAATAGTTTTAGATTATTATCACGTTGTTGTTTTAGGACCACAAAATGACCTTGAGTTTAAAGTACTGGGTAAAAATAAGAGAAATTCTGTGTGGGTCGTTAGCAAAGTAGTGTTAAAAGGCGAATTTTCGTTGAATGGTGTTGACCTTTTTTAAGCTATCTGTCATTTTCAGTGTTGTAATCTTTTTGTGTTCTGATTTGTTGTAGTATTTCTGTCTTGTTGTTGTTTTTAATTATCTTAACTACTTCAAGTCTTTTTCATTCAAAGGATTGGACTGTAGGTGGTATTTCGCCTTTGTATGAGTGCGGTAACAGCTTTTGTAGGGGGAGTATTGTGATCTGTAGGTTATTTTCTGTATTTATCAGTGTGTGTGGAAGACCGTCTTTCGAAGTGACAGTAACTTCAAAAATAACCATTGGTAAACTTGCTGGTTCTATGTAGGTTATCAATGCATAAAAATAAGTGATTCAACCCACTAAAATAAAGAAAATCTCATCAATGCAGCGGTTATAAATGTAAAGGAAGTTTTACATTAGTTTTCTCTAGGAGTTAGTTTCAGTACCTTCCATGAAGATATTAGCAATCGTTTTTAGTCAAATTGAAATGTTTGTTGTTAAATTCAAAGTCGCTTAAGGATAGAACAAGACCGGTTATATCAAAAATTATCTGAGATTCGAATGACTTAGATAGGATTAGAAAATATTTCAGAACTTCATTCAATGTGTCGAACAACTTTAACACAACTATCTAAATGCTGTTCTTTGGTTGCGGGATGTGTCCGACATGACATTATTTTGAAAGCAGGTGCATATCGTGATCAGGAAAGTAAAATCTGTGGTAAAAGAATACTCAATGTCTGAGTTTCCCTAAGTTTGTGTAAGTCACAAGGTTTTGCTTCTTTGAGAATTTTCGTGCAAAGCTACACAAAGAGCTACCTGAGCCGTCCCTAACTTTGGGTTTATAGACTAAATAGAAGGCAGCTAGTCAACAAACTTTGAGGCTACTCTTGTCTGAGCAAAGTGTGGAGTTTGTTCACTACATTATAAACGCACCTACGGACCCAAATTGCAGAGAAGCACAATTTCGCAATAACAGTCCACGAACCACGAAACATCGAATTCACAGTTTGAGTACATTAACAGCTTGGTGACGCCTGATTCATTACAAGGTTTTTCTGATTCATTAACAATGTTGCTAATAGGACAGAAGTTGAGATTTTTACTAAGAAGGGTTTGATTTCTACATCAAAAGATGATGTTGTTAGTAGGACAGAAGTTGAGACTTTTACTAAGAAAGGTTTGATTTCTACATCAAAAGATGGTGTTGTTAGTGGGACAGAAGTTTAGATTTTTACTAAGAAAGGTTTGATTTCTACATCAAAAGATGGTGTTGTTAGTAGGACAGAAGTTGATATATTTACTAAGAAGGTTGATCTCTACATCAGAAGATGATCTGTTTGGAAGGTTGATGATATTCAAAATATTTGGAGTAACTGTTTTCTCTGTGGTTAGAATAGCGTGGTTGCTACTGTTATAAGAACGTGCACTACATCGAGAGTTAAGGTACTTGCTGTTATTATCATACCTTCATGAAAACAAGTCAAATTTTTATTTCCGATGGCAGGTTTTAAATCACTTGTATTTTATTAGATTAGGTCATGCTCATACTATTCTATTTTGAAACAGATTGTTTCGTTTTTTGTTTAAATTGAGTTCCTTATCTTCGAGACAGGGACTTAGAGATGAGTTAGTTGACAATTTCGTGATCTAGACTATTTTATCAAAATTTCTACAAAATTTTTATTAATTTTCAAGAGGTATTTTCGAGAATACGGTGGTACCATTTTTTTACAAGAGTAAATGTTATTAGTTCCTGTTGTTATAGGTACTTTAAGTTTTGGAAATTGGAGCATATCGTTTCAATCACTTCAATACTATTTTTTCCGTTTGCTAAATTGTTTCCACAAAACGAACATATTTATCTTTAACCGCTCTCCTAGCCAGATAAACTTCTTATATGTCACTGTTTTCTTGAAAGGAAGGTCTTTTACTTGTAATAAAATCCAATTCACAGATCACAATATCACCACTATAAAAGTTGCCTCCCCTCCCGCATTGAAATTAAGTCCTCCGGGTTAAAATAATTCACGATTATTTAAATAGTTACAAAAAAGCACATTGATTCAATAATAAACCTTTATACAAATAAATTGTAATTACTCTGAAATTTATAGATAAGAAAGTTAACACCACTCAAATAATAAAACCCAGAATTAACATAGAGAGTTTCAATAATCATAAATCTACCAATACTAAAAATGCCCTTCCTATTGCCAAATGTTGTAGGGAACCTTATCATTCTATCAGTGATGTGATATTCTTCGGTGTTGAAACTGAGTTTTAAACTAAAGCAAATAGATATTGAAAAATGTCTATCTTTGAATGCCGGTAATGCTTGTGAAATTTGAATCCGGAATTCAGTGATCTTCGGCTTTTAATATGTTCCATGTCATGGTAAAAAATTTGATTATATTACTTATTTTCAAATGAGAGAATTCTGTTTTCACTTTATCTTTAATGTATTTTTATTACTTTTTAGTTTCACACTACTATTTTTATTTTTATCATATTGTATTATAACGTTTTTATTAATATTTATTAATTATTTTTCTTTCTGTATCATTTGATCTTGAGTCATGCCATTTCATCTCTATTATTTGCCGTTTGTAGCCTGCTTTAGTTTCCGTACCAAATTTGAATTGTCTGAAATGATTTGTCAAGTTTTCTCCCATTTATTAATTACTATATTTTTCATAGTCCCATTTTCTATCGTATTTCTGTTATTTCATATACAGCTATTATATTGCAGTGAAAGACAACTTAAACGCATCTGTAATGTTCAAGTGAAAGCCAACATAAACACACCTGTAATGTTCAAGTTAAAGTCAACTTAAACACACTTGTAATGTTCTGGTGAAAGCCAACCTAAACACACCTGAAATGTTTCAGTGAAAGCCAATCTAAACTCACCTGAAATGTTATAGTGAAAGTCAATGGATTATACCTGAAGTCACTTTAAATGTTGTGAAATAGTATATTACTTACATGGCATATTAGATGTGAGTTGACAGTAAAATATGTACACTATATATATTTGTTACAGGTACTTAAATCCTAATTAATTAATCTTAATTGAAGCTTTGGCGATATCCCAGATAAAAGTTTAAAATACTACATTTCTTCAAATAAGCAGCGAACCACTCTTGTCAGCATCAAGAAAACTAAAAAAAAATTGTTGAATAATAATCGTAAACATTTAAACAATGCCTAAAAGACGTGTTAATAACTGTTATGTTAAATAATTGTTGAAATATTATGCAATAATTACCACAAAGTTAGTTATATTTCATATTTCAGGAAAAGCGATCCAGCGTGTTCGACACATGGAAAACAATGATACTGACATCCAAACATAAGATACAGTACAAAAACTTTTAGAAGGCTTACTATCATTTTTACCCTGTGGCTTTATTTAGAGTCATAAATAATAGACCAAAAACTTTCAGTTGGCTTATTATCCTCTATACCCTATCACATTACCAGAGAGTTGAGGTAAATCATTACACATGTTCCATTTGAGAAAATCATTCGTTCTGAATCATTAGACAGATGCACCTTAAGAAAACCACTTGTTCTGAACCTTGAGTTACAATACATTATTAGAAAGATGCACCTTAATAAAACCATCCCTTCTGAACCTTGAGTTACAATAAATTATTAGAAAGCTGCACCTTAATAAAACCATCCCTTCTGAACCTTGAGTTACAATAAATTATTAGAAAGCTGCACCTTAATAAAACCATCCCTTCTGAACCTTGAGTTACAATAAATTTTTAGAAAGATGCACCTTAATAAAACCATCCCTTCTGAACCTTGAGTTACAATAAATTATTAGAAAGATGCACCTTAATAAAACCATCCCTTCTGAACCTTGAGTTACAGTAAATTATTAGATAGATGCACCTTAAGAGAACCATCCACTCTAAACCTTGAGTTACAATGGATTGTTAGACAGATGCACATTAGGAAAACCAAACATTGTGAACCTTGAACTACGATGTATGGAGTTAGAATTAAAAGAAAAAAGCACCCTTAAATAATATACAGTCAAACATCTTCGGTTTACAGTTTGTTACCAGATATGTATCACTTTGGGATAGTATGGAAGATTAGAATCGATACGTTTTTGGGGTATTTTCATGTTATTAAATTAAGTTCTTTTTTTTTTAAGATTAGCGAAAAGCTTGTGTATAAACAAGTAGAAAATACACTGTGCTTTAGCGAGCACGATGTAACTTTAATCCATGATAAGCCAGCTGAGTACCAGCTAACAATTATACGTTTTGATGCGTGATCCGTCATACGGACATTTTTTTCTGTAACGGCAGTATAAATGTTCGTTGTTATAGTTGTGCTATTTTTCGCTACATTACAAATTTTAGTAAAACCACTTAACAATAAAAACAAGATTTTCAGGTTCAAGTGTCCTTTTGTTTCGGGGAGGTAGTGTAACCTACTTTACAACGAAGTACTGTTGGTTTTGTCAACCAATCAGCTATGTCACAGGCCCAGAAACAATGAAGGTAAGGGTTTTATAACGCGAAAAACAAAAACGTTCATTTAAAGTACATAACATTTCTTTACATTTAATGTTCTACGGTTTTCTTCGTATTCTCTCGCCTATTATTATGTTGGTATTATATTTTGTTTCTAATTTCTTGCAATCTGAGCAGCCATCTAAGACATCGATTCTCGAATGTTGCAGCCCTTATCCTTGCTGTATTTGATTAAAGTAGCAGGTTTTTCAAGCTAAGTAAATCAACTTTTAAAGCATAGTTGCATATATATATATATATATTAAGTTTCCTTCAATTTTTCAATTGGAAAACGTTTATTGTGGGTTTTCTATAGAAAGTTATGTTCCTTTTTTTTAATTTTAGACTAGTAGTTTCTTCTTTTGTATTGTTTTCGTATTATTTTTCAACATCAAACTATTGTTAAAGAAATGCAGAAATATCTATATACAGTATCATAGTACTGTATGTTGTATGTCCATGTAACTACTTCGCAGGGTGTGGATG
>NW_013665617.1:2048415-2050098 GCF_000517525.1 Limulus polyphemus
ATTTTGCGTTTTGCAGTTTTTATGGGCGTTTTTTACCACTACTTCGCCTCCTATAGATGTAGTTTCACCAAATTTGATATGAAGGTTCAATTGATCTCTGGGTAGATACATGCACATTTTCAATTTTGCGTTTTGCAGTTTTTATGGGCGTTTTTTACTACTACTTCGCCCCTCCCTCCCCCTCCCCTGTTGATTAATCTTCACCAAATTTGGTACGAAGATTTGTTGGGTCCATGCGAAGATACATGCAAATTTGCAGTTTCACATTTTGTCTTTTGCAGTTTTTATGGGCGTTTTTGCATTGTTTACAATTACATATAAAGGAAGCAACTTTTTATGTCCTAAGATAACCTTTCGTTAATCATGAATTTATATAACTGAATGGATACTCCAGCTAGTTAAGTAATAGTCTATATTGTATATATATATCCACTTTGGTTAATCATATAGATCTAACTTAAGAATCTATTTACGATATATTTATAACCTCATTCTTAATTTTTTTTTATAATTGTTACAGAATATAGGCAAGATGTTTTAAGTATCACGAGGGAAAAAATGTGACAGAAACACGATTTTTTAATTCATTCAAGGTTCACTTATTCACAGAAATTATAAACAAACAGTCTAATGATTACAAAGAAAAAAATGAAGACGAGAATATTTGAACTCAGCGCTTTAGAGAGAGATTAGAAAGTTCTAATCGTTATAATCTAATCAAGTTAGCACATGTATCAATACAATAAGTCGTGGAGCTTGCATTTATTGATGAATACTCTATAATAATGTGTATATACTCCCTTGATGTCTTCATATAGCCCTCTCCGTTCTCTTGGATTAAAGATCTTTCTTAAGAGATTTTACAGTTATCATGGAAAATTTTGGCCGACTTAAGAGAGCACTGTGAAACATTAAGAATGTACTTAAAGGGATGTTCAGATCATTCCTACCTCACATACCTTTGAGAAATTATTATAAGATGATTAAAATTAATTGAGTTGCTAAGTAATTTTACGACGAATAGTTTAAAACCGATAGATAAACGAAGTTCTGTGTCTGTGCTTTTAAGTTTACATTATTTCTGCACTAGAGGCACAAGCACTGCACTTACTGTCCCTACCGTTATATACCAAACGCATTAAATTTGGAAGGGGTATAAACACCAACTCTCACCAGAGTGCACCCGCATTGAGTTTTTATTTTGTTTGTTTGTTTCTTATTAAGCACAAAGCTACACAAAGGGTAGGATACCTGTACTCTACCCACCGTGGATAACGAAACCTGCTTTTTAGCGTTATAATTCCTCAGACATACACGTATTTTTCTCGCACAATTTATATTGTCAGAAAAAACTTATTAAATTTCTTAAAATATCTTATTGAAAATACAAAAAACAATATAATTATGTTCTTCGCCTTAACGACCTCTTACGCAACCATGACATAAACATGTAGCTCAGAAAAACCTTAAGGCTCAGACATAACCATTCTGAGTTTTGAACTGCGGACCAGAGGTGAAACCTATCGGCAGCATCCGCCACCTAAAGTAGCCACTCTTAACCGAATGGCCCCCCAGTGGCACAGCGGTATGTCTGCGGACTTACAACGCTAGAATCCGGGATTCGATACCCGTGGTGGGCGGAGCACAGATAGCCCATTGTGTAGCTTTGAGCTTAATTACAAA
>NW_013665617.1:2050119-2056423 GCF_000517525.1 Limulus polyphemus
CAAACAAACTTAACCGAATGAGCTCTGCATAGCCTAGCGGTGGGCCAAAATGTAAATCCGAGGTTCTATTATTCGCATCCCATTGCCTCAAAATTGCGCTCCAACTTTTAGGGCTGTGGGTATTTTATAAGAGTAACAGTTAAATGCCACACTTCTATTAGGATAACACAAGAATTAGTAGTGGTTGCTGTCAGACATAGGATATTCATATTCGAATGTATTAGAATACAACTTTGGGAGAATTCGTACTTGGATTCGGATACCTTGGTAGGGAAAATTAAAGTATTCGTTTTAGAATTCAATGGCATAGTATTCGTATTCGATAAATGATTTAGTGAATACTTAATATTGTAAGAGTGAGTAAATGTCAATTTTTGTGGTCATCAAATTTCTAGACTGTCATTATTACACCCCCAGCACATTAATTTCTCTTTCACTACAAGCTTCGTTCTCACGAAAAAACATTTCCTGTGGGAACGAAGTTTGAACTGAAAAAGAAATTACAAATTTTCTGTACAGAAAACGACGTACCATAATAGGTCATTTGATAGATGACAACCTTGGCTTTCTATTGGTGGCTCCCCAGTGGCACAGTGGTATGTCTGCGGACTTACAACGCTAGAAACCGGGTTTCGATACCCGTGGTGGGCAGAGCACAGATAGCCCATTGTGTAGCTTTGTGCTTAATTTCAAACAAACTTATATTGGTTATAAATAATATATTATTGAACTAAAAAGAGTACTATTGACAAATCCTGAAAGAGAGGATGTGACAGGTGGGTGTTGCAAGAAAGATCTGATTTTCTATTTGATGACTATGTAACCAAACAAAATTGAAGGTTATGAAAATTTTGCTTTGCCTGACTGATGACAACGTTACAATGAGTAATTTATCTTAAATTTGGTTCTTCTTGGAGGGGTGGTAAATAAATTAGAGAAGAGGGAATGGCCAGAGAAAAAGTGTGACGTTTCTCACACTAGGGGAAATTCTGGTTCTTTTTTTTTAATATTGCCTTATAAGATTAATTACTTAACACTTATGTACTATTAAAATATTGATTATTAGCTTCGATTTTATGCTATACTAATTAGTATAACATTTAAAAAAAGTAGTTTAATTAAATTTTGAATGTAACTGAATAAAAACGTCGTGACATGCGCAGTAAAGGATGCCCGTGGTTAAATCAGGTCAATAAAATTTATTGTATTACATGGTTAGTAACCCAGTCAAATCACTTGAGAGAATTTGAGATGGCTACTAAACTGCCTTCAGTGGTACATGAACGCTTCATACTTCCAACTTCTAGATGTGGACACATCAAGACAAAGTATAAGTATTATGAACGGACCATTTCTAACCTCTGCTAACCTGCTTACACATCTAATTATTATTTTTTTGTTAATATGAACGATATTATATGTAAAGTATACATTATAATATAGGTAATCTAAATTTCTCATGCGTGTTAAACTATATTATTTTCATTTATTTGGTATTGTATGTTTTATTATAAAGTATATTCTATAGTTAAACTAAATTTCTCATGTTTTGAACTATATTAATCATTTTTATTTATTATTATATAGTTTTATTAGTTTTATTATAAACTATATTCTATATCATATAACTGAGATACGCTTTTGTATTTCTAGCGTAATCACGATGCAGAGCTACAGAAGTCTACATCTGGCTCTGATATTTCCGCCTAGGTGCAGCAGCCTATAATAACAACGCACTGTACAAAATCAGCTAAATAAAAGTCTACACACTCTCATCAGAAACACATCACTAACAAACTCGTCAGTTTGATTGCCGATACACTGCAACCCTTGTCAATGGTGGAGTCAAAAGATTTTCAAGATCTAATGGCAGCCATTGATTCTCGGTATATTCTTCCCAGTGGCAAGCATCTTGCCCACAACGTTGATCGAGAGCAGGTTTGGTGAAGTCCGACAAAAAGTCATCTCTCTACTGCATCTTCTACCTAACATCAATGTCACTGTGGATAGCTGGAGTAGCAGACAAGTGTGCAGCTTTCTTGGAGTTACTGGTCATTTTATACTTGACTGGAAAATGCAAACAGCCATGCTGGCATGTCCGCGTTTCAAGGGACGTCACACATCTGGTAACATTGCAACTCAATATGATAAAATAATAAACAACGACAAGGTATCATAAGTGACATCTGATAACGCATCCAACGTGATCAAGGCTTTCTGCTTGTCTGGACTTGAACTGCAAACACTACCTAGTGTGAGAGATGGTAACAGCTTATCTGTAGATAGTAACTCAAAGGTGAACTTTTCGGTGAATCTAAAGCAGCAACAATTTATCAGAATTTCTTCCTGAATATGACCCCTACTTTTCCCACATCCTAAAGTTTGTAGTCCGGAATGGCATGAAAACAGCTTGATTTCAAACAAACAAACAGTTTTAGTGGCACTTTTTTTATAAAGATAAACTATCTAAACACAATTCTTGAACTAAAATATTAAAATATTTATTTAAATGACGATTATGTCCTTTTACAGTTGGGTCAGAATCTTAAATTAGGAGTATGAATAACATAAAATATTTAAATAAATGTCCGCTGTAGCATTTTGATTTCAACAAGAGGGTGAAAAGTGAAAAACAACGATATCCCTTGAACATCCTTGAATAATCCAAAATTCTGTTATCTTCCAAACGCAGAGCACTTTGTAGCAGTAAAATATATTTATATGATTCATATCTAATTGTTATTAATGACGTCAAAAAATAAAAAAATAGAAATAATAAAAAATGAATAGTCAGGATACTTACTCAATGTGTTTATGAAACAACTATTTATAGAAGAACTTCACATTCGATTTTCTTGAAATAAGGTAATGTAATAAATGTTCCAAGTTGACATTTTTTACTTATTTGTGTAAAGTACAGGATGGCCTAAAAACAAATAAACTCTAGTCTTTATTCTTAATAAATACTAATATTAATGAACATACACGAATGATAAAAGAGTTATTATATATCAAATACACAATAGTATAACGTATTAAGCTGTAAAGAAACATAAATATATCATAATATCCACAGTTGTTACGACAAAAGGGTAAATTCTTTATTCTGAATCACGGAATAAGTGTGAATGAAATATAGGTTTTGTATTTTTTGGTGTTAAGCACAAAGCTCACTGTATGGCAAGATAGTTCATCCTAGTTCCTGTATTGTGAGCCTGTACAATGTGCTATGACAATGTCAAATTATTGAAATGTTATGATCCAACATTGTACTGTCCTTTTTGGTGTTAAGCACAAAGCTCACTGTATGGCAAGATAGTTCATCCTAGTTCCTGTATTGTGAGCCTGTACAATGTGCTATGACAATGTCAAATTATTTAAATGTTATGATCCAACATTGTACTGTCCTTTCTGGATTTTTAAAGCTCATAGGCTCATTTAGTAAAGCATGGTCCATCCACGTAGTGAAACTCCTACCCAGTAGGTCGTGTTTCATGAAGATTACAACTGCAAACAGTTCTGTCATACAGTACCTGTGTTCAAGAGTCAAGAGTACACATCTAGAGTAAGTAATTTCACATTCTACTCCATCCTGCAACTTCAGTAAAACCGCTTCAATTCCATTGTCACTGGAATAATTGTCTAACAGGAAGCCTCTGTCTTGTCGTGGATAGGCTAGCACTGGAGCGTCTACTAAAGCAAGTTTTAGGGACTGGAAAGCTTGGTTACATTCGTGACTCCGTCCAAAGAATTTCACAACTTTTATGAGAGAAGAAAATAGTACTGCTATTTGGAAAAGTTGACCACAAATCGTTAGTAATCTAATGCAAAACCAAGGAAACTGAAGATTTCTCGCTTGGTCACAGATTGAAGCCAGTCTCTTACCACATCTACCTTAGCCGTATCAATAAAGACTCCAGATCTCCCTTCAATGTGACCAAGAAACTCCACTTCTATGTGCATAAGTGAGCGCTTTTCAAATTTATAGCCTGATATATTTATCCACTGGAATACCATTTTCAGGTTTTCAATCCAGGACTTGAAAGTGTAACCAAACACCAAAACATTGTTCACACAGACCAGTTATCTCTTCCATTCTATTTTCTTTGGCGTAAGCTCCATCAGCTTTTTATAAGTGACAGGGGTATTACACAGACCAAATGGCATGATATAGAACTCCTACAAACCACCTCACGTGTAAAAACAATCTTAGGCCTGTTCTCGTCATCCAACTCGGCTTGTCAGTATCTGAATGTGAGATCTAAAGTGCTGAACCAAGAGACATCCTTTATGGTACAGGAACGGCCTTAACATGAGTTACTACATTCACCCATCTGAAACCAACAAAGAATCTTATGTACCATTCTTTTTCCTGAAATTCACTACTGGAAATGACCAAGCACTCTCCAAAGGTTGTATGACTCTGTCCTTCAACACCTAGTTTATTTCAGCACTGGCGATATCTTTAGTGTTCCAAGGACGCCAGCACATTGGTTGCATTATTTCACGTGCACTGCCTGTATCTATGTAATGGTGAATCACCACTGTTTCACATAATTGGCCATTCAGTCTCAAAAATACATTGCATATTCAACCAACAAGTCATTGAGTTGTTTTTGTTGTGTTGAGTCTAGACTGTTTGTATAAACCTCAACCAACGACCTCAGATGTGTTGGTAGCCACATACTTCATTGGCCCGGCATGGCCAGGTGGTTAGGGTGCTCGACTCGCAATCTGAGGGTCGCGGGTTCGAATCCCCGTCACACCAAATATGCTCGCACTTTCAGCCGTGGGGGCGTTATAATGTGACAGTCAATCCCACTATTCGTTACTAAAAGAGTAGCCCAAGAGTTGGCGGTGGGTGGTGATGACTAGTTGCCTTCCCTCTAGTCTTACACTGCTAAATTAGGGACGGCTAGCGCAGATAGCCCTGGTGTATCTTTGCGCGAAATTCAAAACAAGCATGCTTCTTTCGGCTATGTTGTAATGGATGCAACTCTAGTATCATTGCTAACATCAATTACTTTAATAAGAGGTAGGAAAACAACGATTCATAAGCATAAGGAAAAGTTTTATTGATGGTGGAACATACTACCTGTATTGGCAGAACATTAGTCACTCTTCTTCAGGTATTACCAGTACTAAGCAGTCCAAGATTTATATATCGTTACTAAGACAATAGGGATTAAATGTGACGGAAATAGTGTCAGCAGGTGACAGGATATACGTAGAGGTTGAGCCTGGTGAAATGTATGAAAGGTGAATAGACTTTGCCAAATACGCTAATGTTGCTAGGGCCATTATCACGATTTAGTAAGAGGTCATTTTCTTTGATGATTGCTGTAGTTTTTAAACAGTCAATTTCTTTTTTTTAGTTTTGGGTTAATAATTTTGTCCCAAAATATTTTGTGACCTTTTTCATATTGATGATATGTTAAGCAGGTAAGTGGAAATTGCCTCTACGCATGTGACCTTGGTGTTCTTTGTGTCTTGACCAGTTACCAGTTCATGATTAAAACTGCCTCTGTCAAGAAGAGGATGTCCCTCACACCTAATTGCTGTCTCATGGTTTCACTCAGAAGATCCTCAATGAACTTGTCCAGGAGGATATCCTCCTGATCTGCAGATTTAATTGTCAGGTAACCTTCCCATGCAATCATCACAGATCATCCACGTAGGCAGCTAGTATCTTGATGCTGGTCTTCTTCTGAACCTTGAACTTGGTCTCATGGATCACCCATTTCTCCACTTAGTCAAATTTGCAATGGAGCTATGAGGTGACTGTCTCCCACTCCTCTTGCTTTCTCTTGTTCAGGTTTATGATGAAATCCAAAGCAGGATTATACAAGCTAAATGTCAAGCATTAACTGGCCTGTTTCTGGGTCCCTTCATTCCAGACAGCTGTCTATCTGAAATGCAATAGGAAATGGGCAAAGTCCTCTTTTACCATTCCCTTAAACTTGTGAGACAAATTGTGCTTTGTCTCAGTCATAGAGATATGTGGCTGAGCCAGAGTGTCTCCCTTGAAGGGTATCAGCTAATGCCTGACAGAAGTGCCACTAATATTGCTGGTACACAACAACAGTTGTACTCAGAGACTTTGAAACTTTGATGAATAATCAGTCCCTGGTCATTGGTGGTATGAAAGCAAGTTGCTCATGACAAGTCATTGTACAGGCCTGCTTGACTCCAGCTATTGCCACGTCCTTACACCAAAAACAAAAACTTTATTAAATCATACACTAAGTTGAACAAAAAACGCGGCCTGGTTAACTAATGAATGAATACATGCTGTAAAATTCTT
>NW_013665617.1:2056765-2064827 GCF_000517525.1 Limulus polyphemus
CCTTATTATTCGGAACAGACCTTTATTTTACAGAAACAACCAGAATCTTTAAAATATACGGTGGTATTTTTCCTCTCTAAAACGGTGTTAATAGCTTCCTTTATAGTAACATTATGTAATTTAGATTAACAGTTTCTTGTCATTAACCCTATGCAATCGGTATAGCCGTATCAAGCATCATTATTTATGTTAATTGCTCAAGCTAATACCACATGACGCTAAACGCTTTTAATTAGGATAATTTCATAAAATTGAGCAAATCTGTGCTTAAAAGTTGTCAGTGAATAATAATCGTCTACCCGTATGATTCTTTTGAAAACTTGAGCGAGAAACTGCTAATCTGGTTTTCTTGTCCTAACCAATACTTGTGTATCTGCACGTCCCTTAACGTTATAGTTTTTGCTGCTATAAATCAGCCGTCTTTAATCCGAATGACAAAAAAATAAAAACCGCCCACTTTTACTCTTAGGTGAGGCTGTTGTAAAAATGTTAGACCAAGAGCTCACGTGACTTTTTGCGTAGGCGTGCGCAAAAAGTATCGTAAAATTTGAGCGGTTTTTGTTAAATAGCTTTGCACATGTAGATTATATTTACACCAAATGAGATTCCTAATTGTTAGTTGAAAAGATCTATAAGTGAATAAAATTTTTAAAGAAATACATAAAAGTTAAGTATGTTTTTCTATCAAATAAAGTTTCCGTACGTTTGGCGCGAAGAAGAAAAAATAGAAACTCAATCAAAATTGGAGATGTTATATCTCAGGTATTTCTTAATGAATTGCCTTGAAATTTGGTACGTGAAGTAAGAGTCAAGTAGAGCACATCCACGGAAAATATGTGATAATTTGGATTACCACAGTCCGACCTAAAGAAAGTGGAATATCGCTAAACTATCACTCCTGTTAATAACACGCAATATGCCTTGATATAATCATAACTAATTTCCAAACGGCATGTCTTTTTAAACAAATCGAGTACACTTACAACTAAGTCAAAAAAGAAGGTTCACCCCTCAATGGAAAATAAACTTATAAAGATAAATATTCAGGGGAGCGTAAACTAGTTTAGCTTTTAGCATAAAAGAGAAAATTTTGAATATAGTTAACTAGTAGCCAAACATACTTTATTTTATGTTATAATTGGGCAAACATACTTTATGTTACAAAATTTTAGAATGTCCTAACAAATTATTCAAATAGATAAAATATAATTTGAATATGAATAACGTATTTGCATTAATTTTTATGTTTTAAGATTATATATTATTGGAAGCTTCTTTCTCTTTTCCTTTTTCCATAAAAACTGCAAAATCATACAGAATAGGATCGTTGTTAATAAATTATATGTTATACTTTTCCGCCATATTTACCACATGTCGCTGGAGTTTATTTCATTCTATGTTTCATAGTTGGTTCTTTATGCAATAGATAAAAAAATGTCTGCGTTATATGAAGAACTGCTAAATAATGTGTGTAGATATAAATGAACAAAACAAGGCCAAACAAAATTAGATTAAAGACGCTGCATAAATTAAAGGGATCCCCAGGGTATAGGCTATAGTGTGGGATATAAAATGTGCCCTGGGTTTTGGAGATGACTGCGGAAGTTGGACCCACATTGCGGTGGGGATACACTGTCTATCAGTCTTAACCTCCGTTCGCCAGTCTCATATGAAGAAATTCAAAAATAAAAATAAAATAATCAAAAGAAATACAAGTTGGGAGAGTGAGATGTGGGTGGTCCAGCCCACAACGTCCCACATCTATATCACCTTTCACTGTCTGCAGACAGTTGTGGGAAAGTGACTGCTCTCCAAAATAAAAGAAAAAAAGGAAAACGAAGTAAGGTAGTACAATTTGGGGGTAAGTAAATATACTTACCTCCTGAAGTTGGCATTCCAGCTCCAATTATAGTAGTAAAACACTAACTTAGCTTAATTAGTAGTATTGTAGATAAACTTTACTAGTATAGAGTTATAAAAGCCCAACCAAGTTATCTAAACTAACTAGTATAACTCCCAATCACCACCCATTAACTCCACTGTAACTACCAATTTTCAGACTTTACACGAGCCTTTATATGCAATAAAGTGTTCATCCGCATAAAAGTAGTGCCCTGGAAATCCTTTTAATTTATGCAGCGTCTTTAACTTAATTTTAATTTTTTGTTTGTACTTGTTTTGTTCATTTAAATATCATTTACCACAGGTTTGGATTTGCTGTTTTTAGTGTAGTTCTTCCTTTTGATTTTATTTTGCTTGACTCTTTAAGTATTAATTTTCTATACATGTATGTACACATATATATATACTGATGTATAGAACTTTCGCAATTACAACAGATTAGTTACATTTTCACAGCCCCTCGGTGGATCAGCGGTAAGTTTACAGACTTGCAATGCTAAAACTCATAGCTTGATTCTCAGCAGTTGGACAGAACGCAGGTAGCTCATTGTACAACTTTTCACCGATAAAACAACAACAATAATGTTTATAGCATTGTAGAAAGAATTCGACGAAATTCGAATTAAAAGTGTATAGACTGAATTTGTGTTTGAATATTATTCTGTAACTAAACGTTGAAAAGCCAGATAATGAAGACCAAAATAAAGTAATATAGTTGAAAAACAACTTCGAAGTCTCTTGTTTTGTAAACGATTTTAAATCAAAAAATAAAGTTCATATGCCTAAGGCGATGCCTTTTTGTGGATTGTTAGCAAAGTATGTTATGAGGGTGTAAAAGGTTAGTTGTAATATCCTTTCAGAACATTTTCTACGATTTTATCAAAATACCAAGTGACAAATTATATTTTCTCATGGCGAATTATGAAAACGTTCAGTTAACATTATTACAAAATCATTTAAATTTTTTTAGAGCAATGTGAATAAATATAGAACAGTTATTAAAAATTACTAAAGCAAGCTATTAATTGTTCAGTTATGTCAACAACGTCTCTATACAAAGTGTTTATTTTTAAGTATTTAAGAGCTATCATTATATATAAACTTCTAATTGAAACTGTGGTTCATTTGTCAATATTCTTATTGTCGATCGATAGATGCCGCTAACGTCGAATTAGGCTTTCAGTTTAAGCTTTGATTGTGTGTGTGTGAATTACTTTAGCTCAAAACCACATTATGTGCTATCTAAACTCTGTCCACCGTGGGAAATTGAATCCCGGATTTTAGCGTTGGAAGTCCGTAAACTTACCACTGACTCATTAAGGAATTTTAAGCTTCAAAGATTTATCATTTAAATTTCCTGCTATACGCTAAAAAGTTTGTGAAAATTAAAACTCTAGGGAACCTAAGCTTTCCAGCTAAAGCACAGTCTGAACTATAACAGCAAAATTAAAGGCTTCATTTCTGTTGCATATATTAGTTTGAAGCTAAATATTTAAAAAGCATTTGTTTTCTAAGTTACTTCATTTTAATTTCGAGGTTATAGGTCATATTTATAGTTAAAGAAATTAGTAAATTCATACTTCTAAACATAATTATTTTACAATAAAAAGAAAATTTTCCATTTAGCCACCTGTATTTTATAGAAGTAAAGGGGGAAAATGTGTTTTCACATCATTGGACTTTTAGCAGTATCTGCATACTACTTCACGATATATATTTACTTCTGTCGGTTAAACAGACTACGTAGCTTTTCGCAACCTAAGATCAAGTAGGTGTATGTACTGTCCCACTTCATGCCACACTTTTTGATTTCCTAGAGAGTTTATTATGCATGTTTGTTTGTTTACTTTTAAGCAAAACGCTACACAATGGGATATCTATGCTCTGCCAAATCCAATTTTTAGCGTTATAAGCCCTCAAATGTACTGATGAGCCATCGGGAGACTATAATGTATCAAATAGACAATTCAAGAAACAAGTGTGGTATTTTACAATTGTCAGAAACTTAAAAGGAACTTAAAATTATTGTGTATTGAAATATCTGGTGGTTAATGTGTCCGGATTTTGAATCCCGAGCTTCACAATTCGAGTCCAAATGCCGCAAAAACACGCTCCGCACATTGGGGTTGTGGATATGCTATAAAAATTGAAACCAAATCCCACTAGACTAGTTCAAGTGCTGGCGGTGGGTGCTCTTAATTAGACGTCTTCCGTTTATTAATTCAAAATTAGGGACAGCAATCGTAAATGCGCCATGTGCAGTTTTTCCCAAATGTCTTGTTTGTTTGTCTTTTAGTGCATAGCTATACACTGGGCTACCTACAATCTGTACATTGCGGGGAACTGAGTCCCGGATTTTAGCATTGTAAGTCCGTGAACTTACCACTTACCCACAGGGACATGCAAACATCAGAAACAAATGAATGCTTTTTAGCCTTCAAAACAGGTTGTCACCCTATCAAATGGAGATACACGAAAAAAGCTTAAATGTTTATATTCTTTGAACTAATGGACAGCCATACTTCTGAAAAGAGCATCATATATAGAACGTGCACGCGCACACTCACTCACACGCTCACATAGTACACTACAGGGAGGAGGAATATCACACAGTGACGTCATACCTGTAAAACACATAACAGATATATTCCAAAATGTACAAATATACTAAAAACTAAATAAACTGTATAGGGGACGGTAGAATTCCGCAATACGTGTCTTATAATATGTTACTTTTATAAGGATGAGCATGTAATATCATACTTATTTGGACTCCCTGTTCAGAAGATAAGATATGTAAGGCGTATAACACCTATACTAACGAAAATATTATAACTCAAACCATTTCAACTAATTGAATTAGACTTTTATTTAATTCGATTGCCTTAAGGCCTACAGTTTGTACAAAACCTTAAATCCGACCATGATACACTATAAAGTATTAAAAGAGTGATGTTTTGCGTTATTTCATTTCAAACTATTTCATGTTCCGTGCCTTTGGAGTATCTTTTAAACCATATTTAAAAAGAAGAAGAAGAAGACGGAAAACAGCAACCATTGTGTGAAATAAAAGGTCTGTTAACTTTCGTTTGCTTGGATTATGTTGTCTGACTAACTGGACCGTTGGCTTGGAAGTAGTTCCACATTCTGGGCTTGTTTGCTTTCGTTTGTATTATCTAATTAGATTTACCATTGGTTTGAGAGCAGTTCCACATTTTTAAACACGTGTAGTTAATTCGCAACAGCTTGCTTCCATTCATTCGATGGTTATCCAAAAATATCCAAATGTCTTCTTTGAGATATAGCCTTGGATCAAAACATTTTTGAGCGTTCTAAGCTCTGTGATTTACTTTAAAATGGCAAGTGAAACAAGATTTTGTGAGACCATTGTATTTAACATAGGCCGAATGGCCAGTCATTATATAATTTCAAATCACATAAAAGTTCTTTAGATACCTGGTTTTGAATAACAGTGAAATTACCAGATGAGTGGCATTTCATAATAGCGGAATTGTCTTGTCATGGCTATAATATTACCAATTTCGATTATTGTTCAATTATTTATTTTTTTTTGTACGCTGTGTATTTTTAAAGGCTGCAAAAGCAAATATACTGTTACTTAGCTGAGCAACGTCATTTAATGAGACTGCTTTAAAATGTATAACAATTATTTTTTACAGAACTGGTAATAAATCTACTTATAATGTCATTTGCGTGTAATTTAGGGATGACATGTATAAGAAAGGCGAACTGTGGAAATTTTTCCGTAGTCCAGTTTTCTGAAGGGAGCTCTGGAGAAAGCAGTGGGAAAATTGATTGAGAGAGGGTGCCCACATCCAGTCCTTTCACGCACCCAATGAAAGCCCTTGGAGTCCCTGATTGTTAGGGACCAATAAAAAAATGGTTAACGGATTTGATTAAACGACCATTAGTTTTATAGAGAAAAAACATGAAAATAATTATATGCCGAAAGTTTCGTTTTTACAACTTTTCAGAAGTGACATTTTACTTTCATTTTTAAATCCACAGTATAAAACAAAACTGAATTTTTTTCCCATGCAACAATAGAGAGTGCGAAAAATTATTCAGCCATATATACAACAAAGTTATATATTAAATTTAACACAGGTAGATGCATGGGAAATTTAATATAATGTTTTTTTCAATGACTTTAATAAAAACTGGAGATTTTGTTTTTGTTCGTGTTAAGAACAAAGCTGCACAATGTCCGTTCTCTTCCCATCTTCGGTATCGAAACCTCATTTTTAGCGTTATAAGCACTGAGACTTCCCGTCAAGCCACCGAGGGCAAATACCGAAGAATATTAGTCATTAACATTTCGCAATATAAATGTCACTATGAGATTAACTATAACGCTACAACAGCTTGAACTGAAATTAAAACATTGAACGGAAAAGTTTTAAACGTTAGAACAAAGATAATACCAACATAATGCTATATTTGTGTGATATCTGGCTCCACACTACAAAATACCCTGCAAGGTCGATAACTTCAAAAATCGCTCTGACGTAATTAAAATAGCTACAGTACTGAATGTAGCAATGTTTTAAATATAATTTGATTTTCCCTTACTTGTCATTACAAGTCACGTTTGGAAAATGTTGTCCGATTTCACGCCATCATGGTATAGGTATAGCATTCCCGTCCATCGGATTGGTATAATTTTATTGTAGAATGTGGACGAAAACGAAATCAGAGTAAAAATTGTAACCATATATTTCATTTAGAGTATTTTGTGATTTATGAGGCATTAGTATTGGGATTCTGCTTGCTATTATAATAGATTAGCACTAAACTGATTATATCAGCAGGTAAAACTGTAGGACAATTTATACACTAGCAGAGTGATTCTCAAACTATGGTGCGCGTAGTTCGTGGAGTTAATATTATTAGTACGCAAATACATGAATATAAAAATTATAAAATCTGTAATAAGTCCAATTTGAGCTTCCCGCGTAATTATACAGATTACTTTCCTCACCTCTAGGCTCGCCAGTGTTTTCTTCCCTTCAAATTGACAAAAACTGCACCACAAATCAGAAGAAAAAAAAACAATCACATCCTTCCCTTTAATGGGTAAGTGTTACAAATATTAATTTTTGCTACTAGGTTTTTAGTTTTTGTTTGTTTGTTTTTTCAATTAGGCCTGGGTTTGTACTTCCAAAAAATGTTTCAACAAAAAGTGGTACGTGAGAATGAAAAAGGAAGAGAACCACTGCCCTAGCGTATTTAATACGAACTACCACATAACTTTGAGCCAAGTCTTTGTAAGAGAGAGAGGATAAATAGAATATAATTACTCAGATAACATTATGAAAATAAAATATGTAATTAGTTAGCTTGCCCTGTGAAATATTCAGGAAACCCTGGAAGTTTTTAAGCTAACGTATTTTCATAAAAACCAATAAGAGCATTAGGCTCACCACGAGGTTTCTTAGTATGACATAAGTTGAATCAGTGGTTTCATTTATTCGAGTAAACTTTCGAAATTAGAAATATATCAGTTTGACAAATTGAACATATTTTGCACCAATATTAATAAAAACGTCAGGTGCACCTTTGATGTGGTGTAAACTGATAACAGTGATATTATAAGACACACCTCAGTGCTCTGAACAACCTTATTTTATATTGGTTGATGATTGTGTTTTCTATGTATGTGTATGTGTGCGCGCGCGTGCGCGTGCGTGTGCACGATCGTATGTTTGCTAATGGTACCTGATCTTTCTCAGTATTCTTATACATCTATACTATCGATCTCATTACTTAGAACAAATTACACGTGATTCTAATTTTTGACAAAAATATACTAAGTTCATTTTCTCCTTCCACAGACCACACACTTTAACGAGTAAGTGAATGTAAGATTACTTTTTAATGACTAAGGACTCTTTATATTTTCTTTCAAGATTTTGTTTGTTTTAAGATATACTATATTTTTCGGAATACAAGACACACCCTTATTTTGAAGACAAAGTTTTGGAGAAAAAAAAGTTACAGTCGCATTTGAAAAATTTTTATTGAACAAAAATTCAATTTGATACTTTAAAAATATGTATATATTGTTCTAAACACAAAAGAACTCAAAACATCAAAATAAGAAAAATACCGTAAATCAAAAAAAGGTTTACTTTTATGT
>NW_013665617.1:2065539-2067880 GCF_000517525.1 Limulus polyphemus
TGAATCCACAGTTATTACATGCTTACCTACAGGTAACTCATGGGTATTGAATCCACAGTTATTACATGCTTACCTACAGGTAACTCATGGGTACTGAATCCACAGTTATTACAAGCTTACCTACAGGTAACTCATGGGTACTGAATCCAGTTATTCCATGCTTACCTACAGGTAACTTATGGGTATTGGATCCACAGTTATTCCATGCTTACCTACAGGTAACTCATGGGTATTGAATCCAGTTATTCCATGCTTACCTACAGATAAATCATGGGTAATGAATCCACAGTTATTCTATGCTTACCTACAAGTGACTCATGGGTGTTGAATCCACAGTTATTCCATGTTTACCTAAAGATAGATCATGAATATTGAATACATAGTTATTCCATGCTTACCTCTGGATAAATTATGGGTTTTCAGTTCTTAGTTATTCCATGTTTACTTATATAAGTCATAAATTATAGAGTATTGATGCAATGTTCTGCACTGGAATTGACGTCGGTATTTCACTATTGATCACATCTCTCGAACGGAACAAAACGTGAAAAGCCTATGGCACAATTAAGATCTACTGTATTAACTCTGACGGGGAGAAGTAATTCATTTTAATTTTTTAGAAACTTTATTAATTGATATTACTTGAAATGCTTTTTGAAACATTTAACAGTATGTATTGCGTGAGAAAAGATATCAAATAAAACTGTAAGGAAATGTGTGCATGAAATTCATAATATCTATCCAGCCAAGTTTCAATTGTTTCACGGTATTTTTTAAAAGACCGGACTTTTCATTTACTAACCTCAGCGTAACCCAATTCCTGGCTAGTTAAATAGATTTATTACTTATACTGTACATTTCTATAAGAGTCAATTACAAACATGAGTGAATATTAATGAGAGAGAGAGAGACCAGAAACATAAGGATATTTTTATAATGTTTGTACGCATTTGTATAAGATAATTAATGTTTAATTTTACTGAACAACTTAAAGCAACATTTGACCATTGGATGTTTTCCACTAATTATGGAAATATTTCTTCTGTTTTTCCTTGAACCGCGAAATGTGTGTGTGTAGGAGAGGGGGACTTGCTCATCTCTTCTGTATACGGTGTAGCATAATATGTTTTCGTTTCACAGAATTGATAAAAACAACGATAATTGTACGTTTCACAAGTATTTCATTT
Organism: Limulus polyphemus; assembly: GCF_000517525.1. NCBI lineage: Eukaryota > Metazoa > Arthropoda > Merostomata > Xiphosura > Limulidae > Limulus > Limulus polyphemus. Next base: position 2,066,727 of record NW_013665617.1, read on the forward strand.
ATTACCACCGTGGTTTCGCCAGTAAATGCATAATCAGAAACAGACTGAAGAAGACGAAATCAAATAAAAACATATATTGAAAACATGTTGAACGCGTCTTACTAGAGCTCTTGAAGTTTATTAATAATTAACAGGGGTCGCTTTCCGAATTTCATCAGCCTGTACGAGTGTGTGTGATTTCTTATAGCAAAGCCACATCCGGCTATCTGCTGTGTCCCTCGAGGGTAATCGAACCCCTGATTTTAACGTTGTAAATCCGAAGACTTACCGCCGTCCCATCAGGGGACATTCATCAGCCTAAATGCGTTAATTATTTTTGACAGATTTCAGTTAAAATGTTTTCACTATGCGAGCATGAAAAAGTACTGTTGCGTCATCGAGTCACATGACTACTGTGACGCAACGTTTCTAGAACTATCATGTACTTTGGCGAATGTTCTAGTTCTTACTAGATATAGGGTAGGCTGGTATATAAAAGAGGGGAATGTAATGTCTGGGCAGACAATGAGTAATTGAACTGCAGTCAGAGAGCACGAGAGACGTTACAGCGTTTGTTTAGCTCGATTGTTGAAGTTGAGTGTATCGGTAAAGTTATATTCGAAAAGAATAAACCAGTTTTTATTAAGAAAGAACTTGTGTCGCTTAAGTTTCGTCGGAAACGAAGTTACGGAAAATTAATTAACAACCGCAGACGTAACAAATTGGTGTCAGAGAGTGGGATAGAAAAAGAAAAAGAGAAGAAAAATTTTCCGCCTCTCGTTTCCATCAAACTACAGCTTAGCAGATTTGATGGCAGCAATACAAAAACAAGAGGAGAAATTACAGCAGTTGTTGGAGGAGAAAAATAAACAAGAAGAACGAGAAAAGAAACAAGAAGAGAAATTAAAACAGTTGTTAGAGGGAAAAGAAAAGAAACAAGAAGAACGAGAAAATAAACAAGAAAAGAAACAAGAAGAACGAGAAGCAAAATTACAACAGTTGTTGGAGGAAAAAGAAAAGAAACAAGAAGAACGAGAAATTAAACAAGAAGAGAGATTACAGCAGTTGTTAGAGGAAAAAGAAATAAAACAAGAAGAACGAGAAAAGAAACAAGAGATAGAGAAGGTCATGGATGGTCTAATCAAGGAAGGGATAGTTGAAAAATCAGATAGTCC
>NW_013665617.1:2068880-2089063 GCF_000517525.1 Limulus polyphemus
GCGTTTGTTTAGCTCGATTGTTGAAGTTGAGTGTATCGGTAAAGTTATATTCGAAAAGAATAAACCAGTTTTTATTAAGAAAGAACTTGTGTCGCTTAAGTTTCGTCGGAAACGAAGTTACAGAAAATTAATTAACAACCGGAGACGTAACAGTACTTTCAAACATTACATCGTAGCTATAAACTTTTCTCCTTCTATAAGTAAAAGTATACGTTATTAAAAAGTATCATGAGAGTACAAATCATATCTGTTACGTTGCTCAGAAGGTCACACCATAACGCTATTATGTAAATCCTGAGTGGAGTTGGATTGAGGTGTGAATTTAGTGGGATTGACCTTCAATTATAACGCCCTCACGGCTGAAAGGGCAAGCATGTTTGGTGTGATGGAGATTCGAACCCGCGACCCACAGATTGCGAGTCGAACACCATAACCACCTGGCCATGCCGGGCCAGGAAGGAGTAGATAAGCGACTATTATTTGTTGTCCCTGTATTTACTATCATAACATTCATATATCAGCAGTTTTGTAATTTGCTACCAAGTGTTTCTGTTACTAATGTAAATAAATAGTTTGTCTTTCAAATAAATGTTGTTTACAGACACATCAGGTAAAAGAACGCAAACATTAATAAAGTCTGTAATTACTCACAAAAAACATGCAACAAAAAATACTGCACTCACATATAAAACGTTTATTTAAGTTGCATTATCAAGTTTATCTGCAGATCCTCTGCTCCTGGGTCAACGATAGTTCTTTATACAATGGTGGACACCAAACACGTTTTACCAAGAATAAATATTGACGGGACAATGAAGTAAAACCATCCAATAGTTTAATTTTACGTAAAGCTGTACGGTGCACTATGTCCTCGGTGAGCATCGAGACTGTAATTCTAGTGTTATGAGCTCTGAATCTTGCCAGTGAGCAACCAGGTGACTGCAGCCAAACTAACAGTATTTTTATTATCACAAGTTGATTTTAGTATTCGTAAAAAGATCGTTTAATTAATAATTGAATTTTAGACCATTGTTTAAATAACAGTAATAAACAAAATATCTGTAATACAATAGTATAAACTTTAAGGAACTTCGCTCTACAGCGTGAGATTAGACAAATAATTAGTTTTGTTTTTAAACACTTTTGGCATATTTTCGATTATGTTAGTTACTGATGTTAGTTACTCAATGTCGTTTTTGTTAATACTAAGGTAGTAGTTTCGTACGGTGTTTCCGGAGTAAGACTTACGTCCTAGTTCGGACACCGGGTGAGCATGTTTCGGTGTGACGGTGATTCAGTATTTGTTTGTATTTTGAATATTCACAAAGAGTTACATAACAACTATCTGCAGTAGTTGTCCCTAATTTTGAACATTTCTATTCACTGGAGAGAAAGGTAACCTAGTCAACAGCACCCACCATCAACTCTTGGGCTATTCTAATTTAATTGTGAGATGTCATTCTTATAACAAACCCACATTTCAAAAGCATGATTTGGACGCAGTGGTACACAAACCATGAATCTTTGGATTCATGGTTCAGCATGCTAACCATTAGCTCATGCCTGTTCCATAATTCAATGTAACAACCAACAAAGAGTCAAAATTTTGTTTTTAAAAATAACAAATTTTATTTTCCCAAATTATCAATAAATAATCATGCATAATTAAAGAGACAGACATTGAAATTGATAAACAAAAAAATGAGAAAGGTAGATATAATATTCACCACAGCTTGAATAAACTACAAAATACTTAATCTAGATGAAGCAACTTCCCTGAAGTCACAATATATTTCATAAAGATATAAAAATACCATACATATAATTTAGTCTTTCAAAATAATACCTATAAAAATAAATTACAGTTGGTTTAATAAAGTTCTTTTCATGATATATATATATATATAACAATGAAAGAATTCAAACATTTAACTTCTGAAATACTTTTATCTAACAACCATCTTTTGACTATAAAAGTACGAGTAAAAACGGCTAATATTGTTCTAGATGAACACAAATTCATCAAAAGGTTTATCACATTAGGAGATCATGATACTGAAAAAATCAAGATATAATTATTCAAAATTAACTTAGAGAACTTGCTGGAAATAAACATTATATTTCAGCAGTGAAAACTGTAAAAAAAAAACATAGATGCAACATATTAGTGTTGTAATTGTATATATTGTTCATTGAATTTTTATAGCTTTCCCTGCTAAAGTATTTTCTGGAAGGATTATAAGGATTATTTTCATAAAATAAACGTTTCAGAATATATCAAAATATTAAGTTTAATTGTGTTACTCTACACACACACACACACACACACACACACAGCATGCATGTAAACTATTACAGTTAAGCTTAAGATTTTGACTTTTCTTTGAAAATGTTCAAATTTACAACATGTAAGATTTTTAGTGGCACATTCACTTCTTTATAGTTATTCATTAGCCTCTTAAAATATTAGATCTTGTAATCCTTGGATTTATTTGATTTTTATTTATGGCAAAGCTACTAAGGCTATTTGCCACCCTTGGACTTGCACAACTCTCAATGGTATTTTTAATATATAATTATTCACATAACGTTTGGAAGGCAAGTTGAACTTGAAAAATACTGTAAAAAATCTTATGGAACATGAATTTGAATACTTTTTAAATATTTATTTTAAATTAAAATGAAATCATCATTTTTGTTATAATTTAAAATATTTCTCCATAAGTGGACTTTAAAATTATTTACACACACACACACACATATTATGCAATACTCAAGAATAATCCCAACAAAATTAAATTTTGGTATCATGTAAAAACATATTAATTTGGTAAATCAAATAAAAATTAGTTGAAAACATATATAAGGAAAATTATTGAGTAACAGGAACATTTGTTGTTGTTTTTTTGTCTATAAAACTAACTTAAGCAAACTTTTGTAAGCATTCTGCTTTAAGTTGAACCACACCCATTGAACCCCAATATATACAATTCTTTTTAAATATTGCTTTTTTTCTAAATGAATTTATTAAGTAACAAGTTTTACCAAAGTTAAAATGAAAGCATCTGCAAATCTGTAAAAATTGGTAGTATGTTTAAACTTATAAATATCAATATTCTCATTTCAGAATGCAAGTAATTATTTGAAAATAAGCATGATTTCATAACAATTATTTTCTCTTCAAAGTAAAACCAAAACAATATACTGATATTTTTCCATAAACACTTTTTGAAAGTGCAATGTTAATATTGTTTTTGGTCCATTTCAAGCATGGGAAATTAATAGTGGCAGAGTTATCCCATTTTGTATTGAAGTTTTACTTTGAAAGTAAAATCCCAGTGATCTTTCAACCTATTTGAAGGCTTTTTCAAGAGTTCTTGAGTGGTATGAAAATTTTAAGTATTGAAGAAATACAGTAAAAGTAAATAAAATGTGCTATAAATACAAATTTTAAATAAATACTACAATAATTCATAAAGCCATTCAACGCCTTAGTTTCTAAGATGCAAAAAACAGTCTAGAAAAGTTTGAAATGTATCTTTTTCCCAAGAATTAACTGTTCAAAAAACATGAAAGAAATCTTACTAATACAATAATCCTACTAAACTAACAAAATATTACTTGCTTATACGAGATTTTTTAACTTTATAAACTACACTGATCAAATAGTAGTAACTATTTATTCTTTAACTCGTATTCATTTTCTTACAAATTGAACAAAGTCACCAATGTATTCACAACTTTCCAGCTTGACTAGATACTAGTCTAAAACCTGTGTTATGAATGAAATAGTCATGAATTTTACATTTCCATAACTAGTATAGAATATATCTTTATTCGGGTATATTCGTATAATATTTTTTCTAAATTTCTTTGCAATTTCTGCATGTAGTTGACAGTTTTACTAACCTTATGTTTCAAGGTTGTAAACATATGCTAATCATTTTACACAAGCAAATGCCACATACCGCAACCTTTGTTCAAAAGTCTCAAGCTAGTGTGTATGTGTTTGTCTTCAAAAGTAACCTATTTGAAAAGGCAATACAAAAACCTCTAAGCATATGTAACATGTGGAATACTTGACTTTCTTTGTTTTTACAGGATATTTAAGTCAGGTATAATCTCAGTTTAGTCTCTTGATTTTGATCTCTATTACTCTTGGTTTTTATCTCTTGTTTTGTCGTGCTCAATCCCAGCAGCCAGGTTACTCAAAAGAATAAGCCCAGTCAGATTTATTGACATAACATTGTGTTTGTTAATAACGAATTTTTGTTTAAAACTACACTTGTTTTCCTTTACTGTTCATGTTCAATTTATTCTTCACTTGACAGTTCTGGATCCCCATTTTGCAGAATCTTTTGGCTTTTTTGCTAGACATCAGTAAACCTGAATACTACATTTTTATCTAAAAATAAGGAAAACCTTAAACAGAAACCTTGAAACATTATAAATACAAAAACAAAGAATGAAACCACATTGAAAACTAGCCAAGATCTAGCCAATGCAATGTCTTACTCATCTATAATAACTTAATCCATTTACTGTTTCATCTAATCTACCTTACATCTAAATAAGCTCCATAAATGTCAATGCAATATTTACAAAAATATCATTAATTTGGGGTATTTCAAATGTTAATTTAAAATATATATATATATATATATATAATATAGATGGTGTTTCTTTATGATAGGTCTGTAAACAGCATCTCTGTTAATTTCCTGCTTGGCTTCATCACCTTCAAATATACCTTAATTATTTTTTATTTCACCGTTGCCTTATGCTCCATATGTTTTAGAAGTAATTAAAAAACTCATTCAGTTTTCATACTTGAAACTACACTACATATTTTCTTGTTTTTTTTTCATCTCTATATATAAACAAAGTGATTTTTACCACTGGATCAAAGTAGTTCTTGCTATTAGCACAGTGGATATAAATATTTGTGCATTATGGATAAAACTGCAGTGTTCTCCAGTTGGATTCAACCATAGAAATCACTAAACACTTCAAACCAAGGTGCAATTCGTACACGTTTATGTGATTAGCATAATCTAAGGAAGATGAACAAAATGTCATTTATATATATATATTACAATAGCCCAAAAGAACTGCTTGGAACTCAGTAATTTATTTCCAAGTTCATTTTTAAACTGTCATTTGAGTAGCAAACTAATATAAATGCGAGCACACTGCACTTCAAAAAGTATATTACACAAGTAACACAGTAAAACACTCTGGATGAACTGCCATTTTCAATTTTATTCCTTAAGATCATGAATAGGAAAAGGCTGACAACAAAAAGTAAAAACTTACTTACTATCTGTGCATTAACATGCACTGTAAAAAAGTGTATAGAAACTAATAAAAGTATTGCATAAGGTACTTAATTAGAAACTAGAACATAAGAATATTCTGTAATAAAAGTACTGTAAGGCAAAGATAACACTTATAGATAGAGTGCTTTAAATAATAATGTATGAGAAAAAATTTTTACTATTCAATATCCTTTGAGATTTTGGAAGACATTAAAAGGGAGATTTGGTAACTGACACAAATTCAATATTACCATCACTCAATACATAAACCTCAATGATACTTTTTCTCCAAACTAGTAACCAAATGTAGACGTTACTCAATAATAGACTGAGACACTATTAAGTAAATGTACTTATGAATACATTACATTTCAGTCAAGATGCCAATTCCAAACAAACTGTAATTCAATCCCTGGAATAAATGGGACCCATTGACCTTAAAGTTTATGTTGTATCACATCATAAAATTTGCAAGAAGAAATTTATAGCATTTACTAGTGTATAGCCCATCAAAAAAGATGAAGCAAGTACTACCATCCCCACCACATAGTATAACCTAATCTCACATTTCATATCTAACTGGAATAAATAAATTTTGAGAAATCAAGCTTAATCGACAAAGAATCAAAAGGTGCAGTCAAATGTCTGTACATTCCTTTGTGAGCCAATCAAAATTAAGATCATCCATAAAATGAATTTGTGGCATATTCATAGAATAATTATTGGTAAAAATCAGTTGGATTAACAACTTCTAATCAATAGAAAAGCCAGTGTGTTTTAGTAGCACTACATTCCAACAATGGCTTTTATGTAATGTTGCTTAGGAAAAAGTATAACCTAATATTGTTGTTAGTCTATGTACTGAAAGTATAAAATGAAAAAGTACAGACAACAAAACTGGAAAAATATTTGTTGAATTTTTTAATTTAGGGTTTCTGTTGATGAAAGAGGTTTGTTTTTTATTATAAACATTGGCGATTTAACTGAAAATTGAATTGATATTTTTACTTTCAGGATAAATTTTATGCACTTGGCTCTAGGCTAGGTGATCCCACAATACGCATTTACTTTAGGCTTATTATACCAACCCTCACTACACTCATAAGGATTCACGGCTCCACCACCCTCGCGGCCCCCCTTGCACCCCAGTCATTAAACTCATAATGGGCAGACACTAATTGAATTATTCCATCTGGATAAATGCATTTTGGCTTTTATGACACCTCTTATTTCAAGAAATCAAGAGTGATATGACACACACACTGGCTTTTATATAGGTTAGATTGTTAACAGAGGAGGGCTTTTTTTTCCATTAAAATATAATTATAATGGCAAAAACCAAACATAAAAAGTGTTTCCTGATTTAAAAACTGAATAATGGATACAAGCCTAGTGATCACTTACCAACTTAATCAGTGTATTTCAGTTTCCTGCACTGAAAAGTATGTAAGAAGGAGCAAAGAGAAATCAATATTTTCCAGGGTTCATCAAATCACCAAATATATTATAGGTTTCCTCAGTTCAGCCTTTTTAGCCCTTTTCACACTGAATCAGTCAATATAACTAATATGATTATCATGAAGTCACTGTAATAAAGCAGTACACAAGTCTATGGCTTAAAGTTCAAAGTCAAACTAATGTTTCTTTCAAAATCAGAAAGTGTATTTAAAGAAATCTTCCTTTGTTAAGTTCATAAATAGTAGCAATTAGCACAACAAAGACAAGTTATCCAACTTGACTATAACCAAAAATACGGCTAGACCTGAAGATGAGATCACTGGTGTAACTAAACCAGAATGGTGCATAAGAGGGAACATACCTTTAACACTTTTTTTTAAGTATAAACTAATTTGGTTATTTTTATATATTAAATTGTTTTCATTAACAAAGTTTTATTTTTCCAATATCTAAAGGCATGTTTCATCTATTGGTTTAGAAACATTTGCATCTTAATGATTTCAGGTTATATATAAAGCATAAGTAGTGAATAAAATGTCCTTATCCAAATAAAATAGCTCAGAGGCTATACTAGTCGATAACATTATAAGGCACATTTGGCAACAATGTAATGCATGTTTCTCACAAAAACATACATAAGTATTGGTATATCTTTATATATCATCTGTTTTCATAGTAATTTGCATGCACCATCTGTATATTGATTAATTTTCTTGAGAAAATAGAGGTTCCAATTGTAAAAAATACTTTTTTTAGTAATTATAAGTATACTCAGTTATGAAAAAGTGGGGGTTTGCTCTGTTACACTCTCAGAAGAAACATCAGAAGCAGATGTATATTCTTTTCCATCAGAAGTACATTCAACATTTTGTGGGTTTTCATTCTTGGATCTTGGAATTCTGCTCTAAGAAAGGATGAATTTAATTAAAAGTTGACTTAACAAACTACAGATGTGGGCTGGTATGAACTCGTTATTAAATAAAAAAGAAAGATTATACTAATGCTCATAACTCAGTCATCAAATGAAATAAAATTGTCGGCACATTAGAGAAGTTAAGTTTACTGTTTAGTGAGTATGGTAGGTGACTGTCAAATATTCTGATGACTCAAATCTTTAATGAATATTAATTTTATGTTTATCCTATTCAAATAACATGCATAAATAAACAGACTAAGTGGATACTTAATTACTTCTGACTGTAATCTTGACACATTTTAAATAAAAACACTATTACTCTTACCAGTGATAGCAAAACAGATTTGCATTATTCAATTATCAATTTATCTGATTTATAGAAGATCAGTCAGGGAATACTGCACATTTTGAAAAGAAATGAAATGATGACATATGATGGTATTTAGTCTACATTAGTGATTCATTTGCCAAGTAGGAAATATCCACATTATTTATAAAAAAAATTGTGACAAATTAATTTTTAAAGAATAAAAAAAGTTTGTTTGCAAAACGTGAGAATGGAGCTTCAGCAGAGACCTATCATATGAAACCAAGGTCAATTCAAAAATTACTTAAAACAAGTTATGTAAAATTAGAAAGATTAATACCATATCAGAATAATAGAGTGGTTGAAAAAAGCTAGCACATCCTAATTTCTGTCCTTATACAGAGGGAGAGCTTTCATTCAATTAATCAATTAGAAAAACTAATAATTATCCATCTCTTTGTATTACAACTATTAGGGCTCTCATTCTTTAATACCAAGAAAAATACTACAACGTTTAGAAGCTAGTAGAAAGCACCAGTGGGCTAGATGATGCAGTACCCATTACGTGTGATGAATGTGTAAGTAGTATGATGCTTGCTTAACATTAATGGAAATGGTACCTGATAATCTGATTTATTGTAAAATTAATTTCCAGTTGTATTGGATTTTATCATAGTTTTTTAAAGCTAGTGGTGCATTTGCACTGAAATGTACTCTTGACACAATGTTCTATGAACTATCAATATTTTTTGCCTATTTCCAAAACGGTTTCATAGCTCAATTGCTATGTTTGCAATGGGTCAACTGGGAGAATGGAAATATGCTATTATAAAGGTTCTCTTTTTGTTACTACTAGTGATCTATATGTTTCTTGGAATATGTTCAAATCAGAAATTTAGAACTTACAGGGAGATATTCGTTGTACTTAACTTCATTGGAAAACAAAGGAATATGGATCACCTTTGGGGACAAGAACCACCCAGAAAAAGACCTACAAGTCATGCCCCAGCTACGGTAATAGAAGTGCAGTGCCTTGTAACAGATGGGAATGTATGAACTAAGTTCAGTAGTAAAAGCTGTCCATGTGACCCAGGCAACAGTATGCAAAATAATCAAGAAGGATTACCATCTGGAAATTTGGCCAACAAGATATGGGTTCAACAAGATAAAGCTTCAAGTCATACCTTCTTTTCAACTGTCACATACCTCAAGTAACTGGAGAAAAAAATGAGTATTCATGCTCTTCCATAATGAAGACATACTGCTCACATCACTAAATACAATGTCTATGAATTTCTGTGTGACCAGACTGTTGAAATAGGCACTGGGAAATTGTTATCGTCATAAACTAGATGAATTATGGAAAGCATGTTAGAAGAAGTGGTGTGTGGCTGGCAGGTAGAGCATGACTGGATATGGCAAAATGGACTTTAATAACATGGTGAGTCTCCAAAATCATTTTAACGTAATGTACTCAAATGTACTCAATCTCCGTAAAATCCAGCTGTAAATGTTCCTAGGTAGAAAATTAGGACACCAACACAGATACAAATGAGTGAGATAACACTATATCATCTAATCACATCTTATTGGTATTTTACGGATGGATAAACATTGTGAAATTGAAATTTACAATGGACTGCTCTTTTCAGTTTCTAGGCAGGAGCAGTTCTCTTGAAATTTCCACCTTATATTATGCAATCTTGTAAACGTTTTAAAACAAATTAATCCCTATTACTGAATTTATATTAATAAAGAAATATTGTTAAGATGAATACTACTTGGTATATAAACAAAGATTGTCAAAACTGTTCTGATCAAGCTAGGTTTGATGGCATACAAAAGATGGTGTTAAATATTCATGGAGTTTTGTTTGTCTTTACCCCATCTTGTGGCCAAAGTTTCCATAAATGGTGACAGCTAGACTTTTTTTCTTGTGTAAAAGTATGGTATAAATAAACATCTAAACAGAGCCCTGATATGTGATTATCTATACAACTGAATGGTATTTTGCTGATGGGATTACAGTTGGTTTTGTAGCATTACATGGCCAATTGTAGCTCACTCATACATATATAAATTTCTGAATATTGTTGTTTTCAACAAGTTATAGGATTATTATCTGACAACAGAAGCATTTGAAGGAAAAAAAATTTCTTTTCAACATAGAAATTTCAAATTCAACCTGAAAACTCAGTCCTGTTTCTTCTGCTATTAAAAAGACAACAGCTAAAATTTGAATTTTTCTATTAACTATTTGGAATGCGGTCAATGAATGAAAGCCTACATAAAAACTGTGTAACCTTCTACTGTAGGTTTTGCTGATAGAAAATTTAACTGATTAGGCCTATGTCATGCACTCATTCATGACAAAAACACAACAGCTGTCACCTTATGACAAAATAGGGAATACCTATTAAACTTTAAACATCGAGATAGATATTAAATATTTCATATTTTACATTCTCAAAGTAATCTCTACCCAAAAACACAATGTAGTTCATAATTCTTTAAATAGTTTTCAAATATATTAAATAGAAAAGAGAAACTATCACATTAACCACCAGCTAATACCGACATAAAGCTCTATACATTTTAAATAAAATCTGTCATCTGGCTATTAAAATCAAAGTAATTTGCAAGAAAGTTGTTATGGTTGCAAAGTTTACTTTGAATCAATTTCAGGAATAGAAATAATGAAAGAAAATTACATTCACTCGAGGGAAACTATCCAGAAAATTGCATTTCCTCATCAATTGTTTTTATATTTAATCCATGCAATATGTTCCCTTTCATTAGTCATAACTAAAGAAATTTGGAAGGACCATGCATTCCTGATCATGAAAGCCAAGTAAAAAGATGGAATTAGTTAAATTTTTCAGGAATGCAGGAATGTATTATTTCTATCCCTGAATGTCTCATTAATATTTATTTCTTATAAAAAGAACAAATACTACTTTACCATCTCTATTAGTGTATTAAGTACAACTATCTTTCAACCCAATTTAAATGCACAATAAAATTTAAACTGAATAAACAACTCCACAAGACCATAATTTCTACTAATATTGATAGCAGTACTTAAAACTTACCTTAACATTTTCATAAGCAGTTTCCACTTTCTCTTCAATTGCTTTGTAGGTCTGGGAGTTTCTGGATAAAAACAAAGTTATGTTCATGTGTAAGTAGTAGCTCTTATAATGAAATTCATGGAAAACGTCTTGATTAACAAACAAATACAGCAAGTGCAGAGAATACATTCTATAACCCATTACCAACGAGAATGTATTAACAATTAAACACTTCATAAAACATGATGAAATAAACGTAATATTTTCAGTAACATAAAATTTTTTAAAAATGACAAATTAAATACCAACTATAATTACAAAATCATTATGTATGATTTTTCTGAACATAGTACTTATTACAGATGTAAACTTTACATAACTGATAAACAAGACAAACTCCAAATATTAGCTTTTACATAAAAAAACTTAAAAGAAAGAAGCAAGTTAGGAAAAATTCATTAGCTTTGGGATGTTACAGAAAATAGTTTAGTTCTATGTTTCTAATTTTCCAATAACAAGATTTACTGTTCATTGTCAAAATCATTTCTAGTAATAAACTTTAAAGTTACTGAGAATATTTGGTATAGCATGTAGTTCAAATTATAAAATCTTTATCTATTTTTTTTTTAAATTACATAATTAAATGCTGTTAAACCTTAAATATACATTTATAATGCATCAGATGTTGTATGAACTATTTTTTTTATAAGATATATTTTTTTACATTTCATGGTCAAATTCTAAATGAGTGGAGAGTAAATTTCTTTTTTTAATAAGATACACTGTTGCAAATAAGACTAAATTTTTCTACATTTTTTAAACTGTTTTCTATAAAAATATTCTTACTAAAAAATATTTTCTTTGCACACAAAACAATGAAAGATAGCATATGGCCATGGAAAATATTCTTAATGGTAGCAGATTTATGTTTACAATAGTATTTGTGCTAAGCTGTTAAAACACCCTTTTGTTTATATTTTTATAGCTTTGAGTGAATCTCCAAAAACAAAACAAACACAGCACTTACTTGACTTCTTCAAACTTTTTACTCATGCTTGTTCCAATGTTACCAAAAGCTGTGGAAGTTCTTTCTCCAGCATTCTTTAGTTTTTGACTAGTCTTCTGACAACTAAGGATAATATAAACAACTTTGTTACTAGCTATAGTTTCTCAAATCAGAATAATAATCCAATCTTTAAATTTCTAGAAAGAAAAAAAAAACTAACTTTTGTAAGAATTTGAAAAGTGAATTTATACTACCATTAATAACAAATATAAATAATAAATAAATAACCCTTACCTTAAAAATATGATTTGAAAGTGGCTTTAACCAATTTGATAATAATTACTATTCATTTGCTTAATCTGGTTCACACCATAACAACTGTTGTTCATGAAAACTGATGACATATTATAGAATAAACTAAGTAAACATAAAACCACATTAATCAATGCAAAGCAAACTATCTTATTTCAAGCTTATATTTCTCTTTCTAAATCATGGTAACTTGATTATCAACCCTGTAAAACACTTTCTATTTGAAATTTATTTCTTCGTTTTTTTATAATTTCCATTTATGACAATACGCAGTGAAGGACCAAATTATTACCTGCAGTATATTGATAATGTTATATGTTGCTGTCTGACTATTGCAGATTAAGTCTGAAACTGTACAAAAACAGCATAAGAAACAAGAATTAAGATTTGGGGTTTCCAATATGTCTTACACACACACACACACGGCTTTGAATGACAGTGATAAATTACCATATAACTTGCTTTGTATTCAAAAATGTTTTGGCAAACTGTTGTTTAACATCACAATTATTCTATAACACACACCAATACTCATGCTGTGTAACTATGTTCTTTACTGCATCTTTATTCAACCACAAACACAAGTTAACATTGTTAAACAGCTGTGTTATCCTAAAATTGCTAAATAATAATTAAAACTTGATTATAAAGACTATCAATGCATCAAACTGCTTAACACTGCAAGGGTCATTTCAAAGCTTATCCCATAATGCCTCAAATGATCAATACTTTCCTTAGCCTTGCACCTGTGGCTTTAACCTACCATTTGCCAGATAAGGATAACCTTGATATGCAAATATTTGTGTTTCTACAATTTTCTTTCTCTGCTGGTCATGTAATGCATAGTAGGTTTTCATTGACTGGGATTAGATGGTATGCAGAATTTACTATTAGAGGCAATAACTTTAAGCTTGGAATACTCAGAACTAAACTTCTTTTTCAAAATAATCATGTCTTTGTTTAAAGTTATGAAACTGTTAATCATAGGACATGATGGGCATATGGAGGTGAAAGGCAGTATTTAGTTGATCATTTTGGTGGGTAGAGTGACAATTTCATAGGACTAAAATGGCATGGAATTATGTCATCTATCCTGTCCATACATTTTTACATCAAATATACTAACCTTTCTTGAATGTGTCTGATCCCTTGCTCCATATCTTCTTTAAATTCCACCCAAGGAGTGATTCCTAGTTTCTGTTTTAGTTCTTGAGAACGTTTCAACTTGTATTCCATTACTTGACGAATGGCCAAAATTTCATCATCAATCTATATTAAAAGGAATTTTATTTGTGTAACATAATTGCCTAACTGCTATTCTATCAGCTCATATAAAGATAGTTTGCTGAGGATTATATTCCACCACTTATTTTCCAAATAATTTTAAAATGCTATACATTTTAAGTACTAAACAAGCATTTTTTCACATACACTGCATTACAAACAGACCCCCTTAAGTGAATGCTATAGAAAGTTAGTAACAGATTTTATTGTTAAATAATTAATTACAACTACTACAATCTTCATTATCCCTTGAAACAACAAACTACATACACATGTACTTCATAATGAATTTGAAATCTAGCTGCATTAAGTTTTCTTCAGCTGAAATAAATTGTTAAATGTTACTGTAACAAACTAAAACCAAATTGTGCTACAACTAGAGTCGAAAAAAAAATAATTCATTAAACTGTAACTAAAAAAATCCAAACTAAAACTTACAAAAAAAACAAAAGTAAATCTCTGTCTGGCCAAGACTTGATACAAATGTTAAATAAAATGAATTAAGAAAAAGAATCAGAAGAAGAAAAAATCTTATTCCAGAACAACACAGTATTCCAAAATTAAACCATTTCAAGAGCAATAATAATATCAAGCAATAATCTGCAATAATGCATTCAATCTATATCTCGTGAACTAACTCATTTAAGATCAAGGAAGAGTTTTTAATTTAGTGGTTAGACCACAAGGTTACACCTCATGTGACTAGTTAATTTATATAATTAATCTTTCGCAACATTAATATCTGTACATCATCGCTAGGGGAAGCTTGTGTCAGTTTCATTTATACATACTCAAATTCAATGAGGTCTAGCTAAAAGGTGAGTTAGCGCTTTAATCTAGCTAAACATTTATAGTTGAACTCAATGATAGAAGGAGTAATAAATGAACAGTAAACTAAACCATAACAAAATAAAAGTAGAATTTACTATCTCACATTACAGGTGCAATCAGACATTAAAATTTTTGAAGACATATACATGCCTTGATTCTTAAGCAACAACTAATTTAAAAACACACCTAAATGACAAAAAAGAATGATTAATCATTCATGGTTAATTATTTTACAAACAGACAAAATAAAATTTATTACTGATTTTCATCAAAAATAATTGATAAAAAAAAGCACAATGATCAGTCAAGCTTTTTATACAGTAAGTTCACATCTATTGTTCCATCACCTTAGATAACGTGTACAATGTAGTTAATCATTCAGCTAAACCTACAGTTAATGATATCAAATACTAGAGTTACTTATAATAGCAAAGATTAATATTGATTATTTTCTGAAGCTTCTTAACATAGTAAGTTACATTCTATTCAAAGCACTTTGAGCTAAGAAATCATTTTATTTTCTGTTCTATTAAGAATTTATTTTTAAATGTCAACCCCACTATCACATACACAATTTTAACTTTCAATTATGATTTTTTCAACACATTTAATCAAATGTTCACAACCTCTACATATACAGAAGGTTGAGTATATTATATTTAAACAATTCTGAATATGTAAATCAGCAAGTAATGTGACAATAACATATAATATAGTCTCAGTAGAATGGCATGTATGAGAACTACACTTTAACATTGTTAGGCATTTCAATTATAGTGTGGTACCATCAAAAATTGATCACTTTTGGGAAGGGTATGTAAAGCACTTTCCAACACAAAATGTTCATATTCATGCATTCAGATTGGGGATATAGAATTTCCAAGATAGGGATATCCCTTGCACTAAATGGCATTGAAAAATAAGGGAATATTGATAAACTTGGGGCACCATGATCATCCAGAAATAGGCCTACAACAAGCTGTACCTCAGCCACGGTTTGCAAAGTGCAGCATCTTGTAACAGGTAAGAATCCATGAACACAAAGGCCAATGGCAAAGGTTTTCCCACCTGTCCCAGGCAACTGTAAGCAAGATAATCAAGAAAGATCTCTGTCTGAAAAAAAAAAAGAGGCCACCATGATATGGGTTCACCAGGGTAAGGCTTCCTGTCATACTTCCTATTAAACTGTCACATACCTCACACAACTGATGAATGAAACAGTTACTCATGACATTTCATATGAATTGACAAAAGTAGCACCTATGGATCTCTAAGCAATCAGGCTGTTGAAGTGGGCACTGAAAAACCATCCTCCTTGCACACTTGAAGGGGAGTTGTGTGCTTTGGACATGACAGTCTTACAACAGAGCCTTTAACAATGGAAATTACACTGCAAAGCTACTGTCAAAATGAAAGGTCATCAAACAGAGTATGACTTGATGTGGCAACATGAGTTCTAACAATGTGTGACTCCAAAATAATTTTAATATTATGTACCCACCCTCTATACATGAAACAAACTATATATCAATAGTTCAGTTTGATTTCTTTAGTTATCATAAAGACTTTATTGTTTTACTGTTCATTTCTTTTAATTACTTACTGATGGTCAACTGAACAATACAAAAACTAAATTTTACCTTGGGAATTAGGTTGTATCTTTGATAGGTTATTCTAAGTAATTGAATGTACCATCACTTCTGGAATTTAATCACAAGTAACATAACAAAATGGTAGTTTAAGTACAAGTTCTAAATATCATTAAGATCATCTCATTCCAGACTGGTCATTACATTACAAATCTGTCTTGGTCAAATATTAAAAATAAAGTAACTCCAATAGTTAGTTTCTTGGTAACCTTTGAAACAATAATATTTGTAATAATTTAATTTTTCAGCCTCCATTCTAGTAATTTTGTAAGTACTACATTAATTCAGTGTGCAATATTAACTTTATGGTTAAGAAATAATATATATGTACTTTCTGTGTATATTTCCTTATTTTTACCTTAGACAATTCTTCTTTCCATTCAGCTTCAAGCTTAGCTTTCTCCTCAAAGTCTTCATACATCTTGGAAATGTCTTGCTTTTGAGTGCTGGATATATATGCATCTTCTTCACCAACATCTGGTGAAAATTTTCAAATCATGAATGAGATAAATAGGATTAACCTTTATACAATTTTAAGCTTACAACTAAAATGTAATAATGAAACAGTATTCCAAAGTAAATGGAAAAATCTCCTGTCTATATTTGCACAGGTGCAGCCAAGTTTAGACCTTGTCATCAATTTTGAGAAAATTTAATCACTAATCCATAATAATGAATATCATGGAACAGATACAATTAGGTACCAGTGTTGCTGCCTTATACTCTCTCAACCTCTGCAAAATAAAGGGGTACCTCCATTGTAATTAGCTATGAAAACATGTGAGAAATGAAGCAACTTAAATATATGCTAAATAAACAATTCATGTGAAATAAAAGTATTCTTCCACCATACCCAACAGAAAAAAGCTTTCATAAGAGTTTTACTGAATACTTTAATGCTCGAGTTTCAAGCCAAAGTGACTTTATTTATGTAAACTTGTAATTATAATTCTTTATGCGAGTTATGATTAAAACTGAAATGAACCCATATTTTACTGAATGATGACTGTTTCCAGTGTTTACTACTACTACTACTAACGTCGCAAGGTCTTTTCACTTTTTTAAGCTTCAACTGTTCAAGTGTGAAGATCGATATAACTATGTAATTTACTAATTAACTAACTTTCGAAATTATTTCAGCTCTTCAGTTTAATAAAAGAATCATCAACTTGATCATATGTGATCATCAAAATTGTGTGATACAGGTACTAATGTGTGTGTTAATATCAGTGTTAACACTAATAGTAATACTCAATAATACTAATAGTAATTATAAATTACTGTCCACACACTCAAACACTTAATACCTAATTCTTCCATTGCTTCTGCAGAGGCAAGTTTCAAGAAGTTTTGGTATTTGACTTCTTCTTCAGATGTCATAGAAAATGGCTTACTTAAATCATCATAATGTACAACAATTTGGCCATTCCGAACCGTTGCTTCTGTAAAAGCATAGCTATGGCTACTGAAGTCTAACGTTCCGGGTTCCTCATAACAATCTTCTTCAAGACTCGTCTGTCGTTCCATTAGGGCTCACTCACCACACAACATAAAAAAAACTATAATTAACTTAAGAAAGAAAAATGTGCATGATATTAAGAAACCCGCTTTCGCTCAACAGCATTTGTAAAGGCCAGTTACAAACGCTCGCATTTCACATTACAAAGCAATACAAATATTACTTATTACATCACTAAAACGACAACACTGCCAACTCAAATTATTTTTTTTCACATACAGTACTAGCAAGCAGAATATTTAACACTCGTTTTGAATTATTTTTGTATTTCTTATTATAATAAATCTGAATGAACTGTTTCAATTGCACAAACAATATACTCGCACACGCTATCACATGTAAAATATAGAAGTGGCTCTAGCTGACCAGAGAAAGAAGAACAGTGATAAAACCAGTTCTAGCTTTCCTTGTACAGCAAGTTTCTGTAAATTCCGCATTAAAAAAACAACACAGTAAAGCGCCACCTTCCACACTAGATTCGCTCGAGTGACAAGACATGGTTCAAAGAACAGCTGAGCCACGCAACGAAAGGCCTTGAGTTATTTTATGTAGAAAGCATTGCTGTTAATACCATTTCAGCTCCTGACGTCATTCTATTAAATCATCAGCAATTATCACGTCTTATTAACGATTCATATCTATTTTAGGACTTTCCTGATTATGTATTCGGATCAGAGAATCTCTTTAAACATTACAGGTTTAAACTTTGGATAATAAGAAATAAACGCCGATTATTTTACACATAAAATTTGCCTTCGAATAGAATCAAATTATAAAATTGAAACCAACATATATTAGCTTTCATAAATATTTATAATAAATTATCAGCTTCCAGATTAAACATACGATTAAAATCAAAACAAGAATAATAAAGAAAAGTAAATAAAAAGGTTTAGCACTCTAGATAATCAGATAAAATTAACTTTTCATAGAAGTTTCACCCAATTCTTAAGCTGCCTATAGTCGAACACATATTATTTCTTATAGTTCTAGTTACTCCTCAATCGCATTTTTACTTTAACTGTATACAAATATTGTGTGTGTGTACAATGTTTTGGTATTTTGGTTAATGATATTTGCCTTAATTGTACTCGCGGTGACCTTACAAAAGGTGCTGGACAGAAAAGCCATAGCTGAAAATATTTTCATTTCACTTGACGTCACATATAAAAATAGTTGAGTTGATCATATTGTTATAAGCTATATTTTTAATGTTGTAATTTAGATGTTTGCTTGAGGGAGCTGCGGGTAGTAATAATGAAATTAAATTATGTCTAGAAAGTTCAAGAGATTTGACGTAAAACTTCTAGTAAATTCGAGGGTAGGTTATAAATATGAGGTTCAGTGAAGCATCAAGGAGATAGTTAAAAATACAGAGAGTTGTTTTGTAGGTAGTAGAAGGAACCAGTCAGTGTTTCCTCTCCCTTTTTTAAAATTTAACTGTTTTAGCTATCGCGCATACTAATTAACTTACTTTGTACAAGTAAGTTGATTCTTTAAGTGTAATGCAGTTAGCGTCATTCATATATGTAGCCTAAAAGTACCACAGTGTTTAAGCTTATAGAAGATGAAATGAACCAATTCTGTTTTATCGTTCCTTTAATTAGACATTGAATAATTTTCACCAGGAAATTTGAAAGAAGCTGCCAATGAAAGAACAATATAACGTTACAACAATATATATTTTGCATATTTGGAAAAATACTATTTCGATGATGAATGATTTAAAAACTAGTATTAATACAGGTGCTGTTTAATTGTAAAGTTATTATTCAAATTATAACAATAAATTATCATATGCTGCCTCTCCGCTGTGAGGATGAAGGTTTCACATCTTCCTTCTCTGAAATCGCCCCCCAGTGGCACAGTGGTATGTCTGTAGGCTTACAAAGCTAGAATTCGGGTTTCGATACCAGTTGTGTCAGAGCACAGATAGCCCATTGTGTTGCTTTGTGCTTAACTTCAAACAAGCAAATATACTTTTATACCACTCACTACTGCTGAGAAACTGAGTGTGGCCCAATAGTTAGCTGGACAGTGAATCTGAGAGTACATGTTCGTGTCCTGTGACCGCAAGTTGCGTTTAACCCTTTGTGGTTGGATGTGCATTATAAGAGTGGCGTTCAAATCCTACTATTCGATTACAGGAGCCCAAGAGTTGAAAGAGTACTGTTGATTACTTACTTTCCCTTTAGCCTATCAGTTAAAAAAATAATGGCGGTTAGAACAGATAGCTCTGTCTGTTTGTTTGAAGTTAAGCACAAAGCTACCAATGGGTTATCTGTGCTCTGCCCACCACTAGTATCGAAATCCATTTTTTAAGATTGTAAATCCGCAGACATACCACTGTAACACTGGAGGACAGAAAGCTCTGCTGTATCTTGCTAAAATATCCAAAATAATAAAAACCTACAAATTACTTATTGCATCAAATTTATTAATTTTATGTTTTGGCCTGTTTTAACACCAACGTAAAAAAATGACCAAAAAGCAAATGAAGCGAAATAATTTG
>NW_013665617.1:2089337-2092321 GCF_000517525.1 Limulus polyphemus
ACCACGTGTATCGAAACCCGGATTCTAGCGTTGTAAATCCGCATACATACCGCTGTGCCACTGGGGAGCATGAAACGAAATAACCAATGTTCTACATAAAATGTATAGGAAACCTCAACAGTAATTAGTGGGATTAATTATAATATTGAGAGTATTTTTTTTATCTAATTTGTGTGTGTGTGATTCTTACGTTATTAGGGACTGAAAGTCAGGGACTCAAAATTTGGTACATAAAAAAAACAATTTAGAAAGGCGTGTTTTAAAAATGAATGGTGGGTTTTACGACTCCAAAGGTAATTTTAATGCTAATTTTTTTAATATCTTTAGGTTAGGATGATAGATGTTGATTTTGTGTGATTGTTTATTTACCGATTGACATTATAGGATATCTGATTATTGCAGCTACGAGCAGGCGTGTCGCTGGGTGCTGGCCCACAAGGTCCGTTCCCCGAATCTATCTAAAATAAGCTATAATATGTTACATTGCAGTTGTGTTATAATTATTTCGAGTAATAGCTGCCTCTTGGGCCCCAAGCCCGGAATATTTCCGGTAGCTAGCGACTCCTCTGATCTAAGAGTGAGGTGAACAGAGTGCCAGGATGTTGATTACAACTCACTTCTTTTGATGTTAGTAATAGCTTTGGTACTTTGTAGGTACCTGTTTCGAATAATTTCGTTTAAAATTCTGGATGTAGAACCATAGTTACTTGAAAGTGAAAGTATTGTTACAAAATATTTACTGTATGAATTAGATTGCATATATTCTTTATTTGAATACGAGACGATGGCAAAATTAAAATTCCTAAATAGTGTTTGTATACACTAGATGGTTTTCACACTGTAATGTATTTCGGATTAATAACAACATTTTAAATTTTCACTTCTGTTTCAAGCCATTTCTGTCTTCAAGTTCT
This sequence comes from Limulus polyphemus, assembly GCF_000517525.1. NCBI lineage: Eukaryota > Metazoa > Arthropoda > Merostomata > Xiphosura > Limulidae > Limulus > Limulus polyphemus. The sequence goes on from NW_013665617.1 coordinate 2,090,252, forward strand.
GATTTTCTTATATCATATTTTATTTCTTTTAATTAAAATGTTTTAAATGACTCGATGTAACATAAAAACTTATTGAGCTTTTCCTCATTATTCTGTCACATCAATTAAGTCGTTTAACGAAAAATCGCGGGAGTGTTTGTTTGTTTCAGAATTTTCGCACAGAGCTACAGAAAGGGTTACTTGTGCGTAGTTGTTCCTAATTTAAAGCTACTCTCTAGTCTGATTGGTAGTGGAATGTAACCGTCACTCTTATCACACAACTACAACCTCAAAGTGCGGAATGCGTTTAGCGGCAATGGGCCGCGAACTATTAACCCTTAATTTCACAATGCAAGATTAAGCTTGGGAGAGAGATATAATAAAGAAATGATCCAAGCAACTTTAAACAGAATATTGACTGATCTTCATAAAGAAAATTGTTGTTTGTTTGGAAGTAGTCAATTTTCTGCATATTGGGTTGCTAAGCAGTAAAGTACATAACAGTAACTTATAAAAGGAAAACACTGTAAAGAATGTGCTTAAACTTAATATTTATGCTTAAAGTATGATTTGCTAGCAACTGAATGTTAGTGGGTTAATCCATTAGCTGAGTTGACAGAGCATTCCCTGAATTACGAGAGGTTTTTGGTTCGATTGTGAACTGACGCTCAAACGATAGTTCCCGAGGATGGAGAAGGGTGTGATAGTTTGGGTTGTCTTACTACGTGTTAGTTGTTTAACTCTTCAACTCGGTTGATAGACCACTTGGTATAGACGAACGATAGCCTTGATCGGGTTTTAGATCTATTTTGATACCTGGAATAGCCATGTGCAGCAGAGACGTCTTCCTTCCTCCTTGGCAACATATTTATGTATTATATTACTTCGGTTTCGGGAAAATATTGTGCGGATTACGTCTTAAGATCAAGGTTCTTACCCTACGATAGTATTCACACTGACCCTTTCTTCCCTTTTCAAGGCCATGTACATAAATGTAATACTCATGCCCACTGATTGTGTAAAAGACCTACTCTTCACAAACAGTTCCGATAACAAAATAAAAAAAAATTCACTCGATTAGATACATATTTTAAATAAATACACTTTTAATACCTTAACCTAAGTGATATGTTATTAGTTATAATACCTTTAGCGAGATATTTCCGTTTGAATGTCATTTGTAAACTTACGTCTGCAAGTTACAAGTAGCTTCGCACGAAAATTCAACAAACACATATAAAAGAAACAAATACAGATATAGAACTACATGTGATTTAGAAGGTTACAGAAATGACCACTTCTTCAAAAAGGTGAAGTAGAAGATTAAAAAAAACTGCACTGTCTGAAATTACCAAAAGCAGAAAAACGAAAATATTTGAATATATTTTGGAGGTTATTGATAATTTATAAATAAGTAAGAGATTATTTAAATAAGACAATACAATACACTTCGTTAGACTTCTTAGTTTGTTCAGTAGTGTCACTTGCAGCAATAGAGCTACAAAGGAAATAAGTGAAAAAAGCTTTCAATGACGGAAAATATTGCTTTCTCAACCAGATTCATAAGTAGCCACAAATAAATTGAGCTTAAACAGAAAATGTATTATGGAGTTAACATGAAATTCTATGACTCTTACTGAGTTTGAAGCAGGAAATAGACTAAATGCAGTGTGAACAAAGCGAAAACTTATTGACTAGATACAATTCTAACAAAATGAAAATTAATATTTACTTACAATAAAAACAATCAAAGTTAATGGATGCATTTAACTAAAATGCAGTTTTTAATTATATTTTGAAAATGTCATTCCAGTAACAAATAAGGAGATGTTATTGAGGTATTACATGACTCACCAATAGAAAGGATTAATGTTCACATTTATACTATGTTTTCCACTATACAGCAGTCTTTCACGAGAAAGTGCATGTGACACTAAAATTGAACGACCTAGCACCATAAACAATTGGGTTGAAAGTAATATACACTGAGTGGTCACAAGTAAATAGACACCTAATTTTACGCCATTTAACTGATTTATGCTAACTAATTTGTGTTCACAGAGCACTACATAAATTAAAATGGTCTGCACA
>NW_013665617.1:2093321-2094885 GCF_000517525.1 Limulus polyphemus
AAGGACTTGTGTCCCTAAAGTTTCGTCGGAACGAAGTTACGGGAAGTTAATTAACAAACGGAGACGTAACAATATCAATTCATGTGAATATGACTGAAAATTTTAATTTTTTCTTTAAAGGTGGTTTCTATTTACTTGTGACCACGCTGTGTACGGTGTGTAGCCATTCAGCCAACTGCAAGCACCAAGGGCCGCGTGATGTTGAAAAACACACATTAACTCAAACTCTAAAAATGCGAAATTTGCCCTGGATCCCAACTTCTTAATCTACTAACTCATTCATGGGTATAAAAGATTAACTGTTATGCACACTGGCTTTTTGTATATCAATTTACTTAGGTTTATTAGCATATTTAATGCTAGAGCTACCTCAGGATCTTCAGGTTTGGAATTGTTTTTCTACACTTTAAGTTTTTAGCAGAAACAACACAGATTTCTGCTAACGACTTCCTTTGTTTTCGCCTTAAAGTATAGAAAACGTTAAAGCTCTCGCGTATAGTTAAAATCTCACATTAAGTGAATTTATGTTTAACATTGGTATTTTTGCTTTGGATTTTGGGGGATTCTTTGGGAGAACTGAAATACGGGAATTAAAGAAAGTTGTATGAAATCCAAGTATAGTTTGGATATCACTTTATTTTATTTAACTAGTACTTTTTAGTTATGTTGTTTTTACTTAACTTACAGGGTTAGAGGTTGGGGGTAAGAGGAGCTTGTTAGGCTTGAAGTGAAATGTTTCTTAGCTCCCCTCCTTCCTTTAGCCTCAGCACCCAATCAACAACGCTTACTGTTAAAGTTGATTCACTTCCTAAATACTATAGTATGTGTGCCCACAAGATGTAGAGTGCAACCCTTTCAATTATTTGTCTAGCCCACCTCAGCCCCTCCTTGGTACGAAGCTGGCGCTCTTCCTGTACAGGGATTTACATACTGAAACTGGTGAGAGCTTTTAATAGATATTTCTTTTTGCATCTCTCTCTCTCACACACACACACACACTTACAACAGACCTGTTGTTTGCTTTGTTTTGTTTTTGTATAATTAAATATTTTGATTTGTCCTTCCTTGGCTTATATTTTTTCGTTGTAGAACATACTTATTGGAGAGAAACAATCTCCAACACCTGCTATCTTCGAATCTTGTCACTTTGAACTTTACCCGGACATCTTTTTCCGTCATATGTAAAAATAAACACTAGGTACGACGAAAAGGCACGAACAATGTTCCAATTTAGAATGTCCTGTTAATGTGCTTAATTACTTAGTCTGGGATACATCCACATGCCGAAAAATAAAATACTAGTGCTAAAACTACCCACATGGTTATAAATGTGTATGTACGAAAGGTTTTGAAAATTTTAGGTGAACATGAAACGCTCGCCGTACTAAAGACGGGGCCTGGCATGGCCAGGTGGTTAGGGCGCTCGACTCGCAATCTGGGGGTCGCGGGTTCGAATCCCCGTCACATCAAACATGCTCGCCCTTTCAGTCGTGGGGGCATTATATTGTGACGGTCAATCCCACTATTTGTTGGTAAAAGAGTAGCCCAAGAGTTAGCGGCGGGT
>NW_013665617.1:2094906-2098167 GCF_000517525.1 Limulus polyphemus
AAAACAAACAATACTAAAGACGACAGGAAACACTAAATATGCCTTGCAATCACAAATAAAAGCCCTATAAAAATGGTTTCAAGCATATATTTCACGTTTTATTGTTTGTTTTGAATTTCCAGTAAAGCTACTCTGGAGCTATCTGCTTTAGCCGTCCCTAATTTTGGACATTTTACATTTTATGTCTATATACTAAAACGTAGTGTTTGAAATCGGAATATTTTATTGTTGGTTAAAGTTTTTTGTTTTGTTTTTTTATATGTGAACAGCAAACAAATTTCGTTTATGTGGAAGTTCTCAAAATTAGTAGATTTTATAACATGAATAAATTTAACACATTCTGGATTGTGATGATTACACTCGTATAACCGTATTTTCAGACTTTATATTTTAGAAGAAAAGTATTGGTCAAAATGTAAAATTACAGCAAATGAGAGTGTACATGTCAACCACATAAAGATCTAGTTTTTCAGGCTATAGACTAGTTAATACCATCAAGACACGATGCAAACGCCGTCGTATATTGTTGACGCATTTGTAATTAACACACTGTAAAATTTAAGTAGTCGCAATTTAAATACTATCAAATACCAAATCTACACCTCCCACACCAAAGACCATGAGAGTTAGCTAAGGGATAAGGTATACAAAAATTAATGCAATAATATGGTGATTCAGTAAATTAGAAGCTAGCAACCGTGATAAATAACAACGAATAGTATTACCATATATTAATTTTACTGAATTTATAATAATTTCTGATGAGCAGTAAGATAATTATATAAGCAAGGAAATTAAAACTTATAATAATTAGAATTCATTTAATCGTTAGTTATATATCCCATTGTTAACAACCAGTTCCAAGCACTTGCTAGTGATGAGGGGGAGCAAGTAATGGAAACAGCTGAGATCACAAGGAATGATAGTCAAACATACTGTTGGTGTGAATGTGCTATGTAGTTACTATGAGAAAAGCCTATACACTGGATAGGTGAAGTGAAAAAAAAATTTAACTCGCCACTATTCAGTTCTTCACGATATATAGCCGCACAACAGCAGATATAATAAATAAACTTAGTATTCCGAAAACTGTTTAATTTAGAAGTCTAGTGTATCCATCCTATCCAGTGTATAGGTTTTTCTCATGTTGACTACAAAGCACGTTCACACCAACAGTATATTTGATACTTTTCACTACGATATAGGTTAACTTGTGTTCAGGGTTACTGAAACTGGTATAACTCAGTAACACACGTTTGATCAATTGAATTGGACATCCCTTGAACTTAGACTTCGAAATTAAACAATTTTCGGAATGCTAAGTATATTTATTAAGGATTGATAGTGTAAAGGATAGAGAAGTTATAGTTGTAGGTGACTCTCTAGTTAGGCATGTAGATAGAGTAGTATGCGGAGTAAATAGGAGAAAAAGGATACGCTTATGCTATCCATGAGCAGGGGAACAAGATACAACTGATAGAACACGAGAAATAGTTAAGGGTGCTAGTAGCAATGCAGTTTTAATGGAAAATTAAATCTTTTTGGAATGGATGGCTTACACTTAAACAAGGCAGGGGCTAGCATGTTAGCTAGGGATATTAACTCAGCTGTAGTGGAAGTTTTAAACTAGGGCTAGACAGAGGTGAGGGCTATGATATTAGTAAAATAGGAAATATAATTGACAGGAAAACATGTACAACAGGTATAAAACATGAACGTATTTTAAAATATATAATTAATTGGTACTATTGTAATGCTAGGAGTATTAGAAATAAAATTGATGAGTTTAAAGCAGTTGTGAAACTAAGGACTTTGATATTATGGGTATCACTGAGACTTTTTTTGGATTTGAACAATTTTGATGAGAGAATTTTTTTTGAAATACCAGGCTACATATTATTTACTAAAGATAGAGTATTGAAAAAAATGGGGAGGAGTAGCTTTTTATGTGAGGAGTGAATTGCATCCTGTTGAGTTAGAGCATATTAAAGAAAATAGCACTGATTTTGAATCAGTTTGGGTTCGTGTTAGTGGATATAAAGGAAAAAGTCTTGTAACTGAGATTTTTATAGGCCACTAGGTCAGAATGTAGAAGTTAATGATAAATTGTATAATGAGATCAGAATGGTAGTTGAAAAATGTGTTGTTATTATGGGAGATTCTAATTTCAGAAGTATTGATTTGGCAGAGTCTGACAGTGATGGGGATATGTTTTTGGAAATTGTTCATGATACATTTATATTCCAACTGGTGATGGAACCTACAAGAGAGGAAGCTGTATTAAATTTATTGTTGGCATCCGATGTGAATATGATAGACAGAGTTGTGGTTGGTGAGCATTTAAGTACAATCCCACTATTAGGTGTGGGATTTTACTACATGTAGAATTGAAGAAGAATAGTACCCTGATTCCAAATGTCAGGAAATCTAATTTTGATGGAATTAGACATGGTCTGGCTTCTGTAGATTGGACTAAAGAGTTGGGAGGGGATCTTAAATACATGTGGGAAGTATTTAGGGGGAAATTGATATGCATACATAACATGCATATTCCCTACAGAAAAAAAAACGCAACGGAGCGGAATAAGCTAGTATGGTTTGGTAAAAGTTTAAGAGATCGTTGTCATGATATGAAAGACTGTTTGGTTTAAATATTAGTGATTAATGTATATTTGTGAGTGAATATTTTATGATTTTTTAGTTTTGTTATAAGCAGACGATTATAGAAGGTTTTTTTAATAACTAATTGGTTTCGAAATATAGAAAGTGGCCAGACGACTATATAACAAAGATATAAATACCACAAGACGATCGGGAAGCAGCAGACAGCCAGTATTAGACAGATAAAAGCAAATAGAATATAGTTGGTGCAAAGTTAAGTAACGTAAACGTGATGGGGCTAACGTTTAATACATATTAGAAAGAAACTAACAGTGGAAAAGGAAATAAGAAAGAATAAGTTTATTCCGTCAAAGCGAAATTCTAAAGCAATTGAATCAGCTTGAGTGCACTTTGACAAAAGGAACTGGGATCTTCGGAAGAAAGAAGACCACAGTCGTAAGAGAATCACACCAGACTAATATTGCGATAGTATTGGAGAAAATAGTTCTGCTTATCAACTGTAATTGAACAGGCCTAAGTAAGTGGACTTTTGACAAAAAGAGAAAAACTATACATATACTGATATAACGTTTACTATATGCTTATATTCTCTATGGTGTGAATACTGTTACGTCTCTGTTCGTTTGTTAATTTTCCATA
>NW_013665618.1:0-15175 GCF_000517525.1 Limulus polyphemus
AAAATGGTTTCTAGAAGTTGCCCTGGCAGAGCCAATCTCCTGACATGAACCCCATTGAATACCTCTGGGCCATACTCGACCGGCAAGTCAAGAAACAACCAAAAAACCAACTTCGAAGAGCGATCTACTCCAAGTTTTGAAGCAAGAGTGGGCGAAAATCCCACAATCTAAAATTGACGAGATGATTCTCACGATGCCCCAAAGGATCAACGAACTCCACGAAGCGAAAGGAAGATCTACTAGATGTAATTAAATAATAAATATATCAATTCATGTGAACATGACTGAAAAATTTCATTTTTTTCTGAAAAGGTGGTGTCTATTTACTTGTGACCGCGCTGTGTACATAGATATTAATTCTTGAGTTTTTCCTTACAGTCTGTAAATGTTGCCTGACAAGTACACATTTATAAATTGAATACAAAAGGATATATTTGTAAATACGAAACAAAAGACATTACACGAAAGTAAAGCAATTTTAATATCTGACATTAGAACACTGAAAACAAAAACTGGTTTGAATAAATATGATACCTGATTGAATCTAGTGCTCTAGGCGAGTTCATGGAATTCAGTGAAAGGAAATACAATTTTGGGGATTCTATGAACGTTTTTGTATTGTGAAAAATTGGCAAATCTTATACCCATGACTGATACAGAAAAAAGAACAAAGTTTCACTCGAATGAATAAATGTAAACGTATAAATAGATTTATCAATTGGCCTAAGTTGTAAACATGGACATATTTGAAATCATGTAAACTGAACTTAACTAGAAGCTTGAAAATAATTACTATTACTTCTAAATTAAGGACAGCTAGCGCATATAGCCTTCTAGAAACTTTGCACAAAATTCAACAACAAGAAAAAAACAATTCCACTCAGTCTCGCTTTCAGTAATTTAATATATAAGAAATAAATTGAAGAGTAGATATCCAGGACGTAGTGAACAATGTATGCGTTTTCTAAGTTTATTCTTGTTAAGAAAATACAAAATATACATAGAGATAGAAGATATATTGATATTCCTGGAATGAAATTTTTTGAAGCCTAAGAATTGTGATTTTTCTTTGTTTTAAACATAGAAAAGACACAATATATTTCCAAACAAGAAATTCCAGAAGTTAGATTTTTTATTATTATGAACGTGAATTGGGGAATGATACATAATAGCCGTCACCAGGCAGCAGTTCTGGGATTATATCCTATTTTTCTTAACCAACAAAAAAGCTGCTAACACATTCATCATGACAAAACGAAAAATGTGAAAACTTTAATTTAAATTCAACGAAATTTCTTGATATTGGTAAAATTATTATTTATAATTCATACTACACCTCTGCCTCTAGGTAAATATCTCAAGTCATATAATATTTAATATGCTATATTAGCAATTACTTTATTTACAAAATAAAATTCAAAAGCATCAAAGTGAATTGGTGAAAGAATAAAATAAGCCTGTAAAATATACTTCTTCAATAAAGCTCATAAATAAGCTTCACTGAACGAAAATTCTTACCATACAGTTAGATGGGCTAATGAGAGCTGATATAACTCAAAAATGCAGTTTTTAACAGCAAATGACAAATATTTGTTATCTGGTTTTGTAACTTGTGATAATGTATAGACTTTTATAAGTTGTAAAATACTTGTGTGAGTTAGTTAAAAGTACTGTTTAATTATGTTTTAAATTCGTACTTTTCATAAATAAAAAATAATTCTAGCAAAATATATTCAATTTTTTTTGGATCTAAGAATGTTAACAATTATATAAGAAAATAGCTCAACGAAAATATTTTTGTGGAATGTACATCATTGACTTGTACGTCAATTATGCATTATATAGCTCTTTTGAACTATGTGTATAAATTGACAAGGTAATATGTTGTTGTTTTTTGTTAAATAGGTACATATGAATGTAATTAATTTAAGTTTGAATGAGAATTTTAATGAAGATCACCTCGAGTCCTGGCCAGTAATAAGATATGTTACATATATTTATGCCGGTTCTTGAAACTTAAACTTTTCAAAAGTAACGTATCTTGATAATTGTTAGATCCAATACCTAGGAGGAAATTACGTCTAGCGCCCTATTTTCGTGCTATGATAGAGGTTCCGTTTAAATATATATTATTAATACCCTCACTCAATACATTAACAACGAACAAGAGTATTGGATGAAATACTGAACTTTGAGTTTTTCAACAGAACAAAAAGATAAAAATAATCAAAATTTATATTACTGCCCTGGTTCAACAAAAGTCGAGAGTTTATAGATATAGCACACCAGACGATTCATGATACAAAACAAAACTTTTGATAACCCAATAGTTTTATGAAGATATACCTTCTTTCTTTAGGGTTGAATTGAAAAGGTAATTTAAAGTTTATGTGTTGTTAAGGTTGTGTTCATCCACCACATATTTAAATCATATTCTAAAAATTTCCACTTCATTAAAACTTTTAGTTATTGATAGCGTTCTGTTCGGCGCTTCGACGGGCTTAAAAATGAGTTATCAAGAAAAATGTTCACTGATCTTACATTAAGCTCCGTACTTTCTACTTATAATATCATTTTCAATTTAATAAAATGTCTGCCTTTCCAGCATAAAGATAATAAATAACCATAAGATGTTTAGACTAAATCCTTAAATGTATTTACTCTCTGTAAGACAAAGTTTGTTTGTTTGTTGTTAAGCACAAAGCTACACAAAGGGCTTTCTGTGTTGTGCCCACAACGAGTATTGAAACCAGGTTTTTAGCTGAGCCACTGAGGGATAAAAGTCCATAATAATATATTTAAAATTAAAAAAGTCCTCTATGTTTGACGAGATATTATTACTTCTTTTGTATGGCAAATGAAACTTATTGCGTTATTAATTTTTTGTTCTTTGGAAAATCCCTCTAAAACTAAATACAGATCTACTGCACTTCTTTCTTATCTTGTGGAAACCAATATTTAATGTATGAAAATAGTCATACCAAAGTTGTTATAAAATAAGAACAAGTAATAAAAAACATTTTGTAATTGTAAAATGATGTAGGGATGGCAGTGCCAAAACGAATGGAAACAAAAATATAGGGAGGATACAGCTATACATAGATCATGCATACATGACTTCCAATATTAAAATTTAATGTTACAATATTAAATGCATATTACTATAGTTGGAAGTTACACATTCTTGACTGTTGGTATGTAGTTTGTTAATCATAATATCATGGTCATCAGTGTAATGTAACTAAGAGCTTAGGACTCATGTACAAGGAAAACCAGTGCAACATTAAATTTTAATATTGAAAGTCATGTAGGGATGATCTATGTATCATCTCCATATTCATATTTGTATTCTTTTTCACACTGCCACCTCTTCATCATTTTACATTTACAAAATGTTTTTATTACTTTTTTGTGACGTTTTCCCCTGACTGAAAGTCAGTGTATTCTATGAATGTGTGTAATAAAATTTAATATTTATGTGTACTGATTTTTTTTACTCTTTCACTTCATACATATTATAAGGGTTGGCTCCCTAAAGACACCAATTGTATAGTGTACAAAGCATTGAGTTTTCTACATGTTACAGTCATATAATGTTAATCTGTTATTGGCTCTGTAATTCCTGTTTCACCTTAAACTTAAGCTTTTTAAAGGAACACTATATTTTTGTGAAAAAGCAAATTTTAATGGGTAATGATAACGTTCTTTACACTAAAAGTATGAGTTTCTTTTTTAATTACTACTAGTTATTACGACTAAACGATAACATTGTTCACTGCCCAGAAACACATAGAGTTGATTTAAGTTTAAATCAACGTTAGTGATAAAGTAGTTGTAGAGTTATTTAGATTGAAACAGGAAGAAGAAAGATGAACAATTTGTGGAGTTGGTAACTTTCTGGTTTGGTATCTTAGCGATGGTTTCTTGCCTTGTTGGGTACAGAAACAAATGAAAGTGAGTGCCAATCATCTTTGGAAATAAAACTCTCTGTCATTGTTGATTTTTAGCGTGCATCCCTACATATAGAGCCTACCGACTCTATGATAAATGTTTATCAAGTTATTTGAACTTTTGTTTTCAAGTTATTTAAGAACTAGCGCTATAACTACTTCAAAAGGCTAATCTTATTTTTCTCTTCTATCTACTCTCATCAAAGATAAAAATGATTAGAATAATGTTTGCTAATTTTGAAACTTAAGTACCTAAATATCCCATTTTCTTGCCGCACTTGTTATTCTTACAACACTCGTGCTCTAGTTTCTGTAAGATTAGAAATGCTAAAAGATATTAAAATCTATCCAAACTTTTTTCAGCAAAAACTTGCGTTTGAATTCAGGCGATGTCTATCTGATGGTAGTTGTTTGTTTTACATTAAAAAATATACATCTTAATAGCCTGCACAAATAAATTGCCATACATCTGCAAAGTCTGTTAATGTTCTAACCTCCGCATGTCTTATTCGCAATAAACAGTGCAATGATATATGTAAACGTTACCCAATTTCTGTTTAATTAAGCACAGACCTGCACAATGGGCAATTTTCCTGTGTCAACAGCAGGGATGAACCTCGAATTTAGAGTTATAATTAGCCCTTAATCCACGTTATCCAGTTTCAAAAACGTAAAATGGAACTGCATTAAAAAATCTATACAGCTCTTTATACTACAATCATACTAACGAATTCTGTTTTGTGTGCCTGTAGTTTTTCTTAGCACTTATCAGCATTTTCATTAAAAAAAAACATTTAGTTCCATAATACCATTATAAGTTTGGAAATTAGACATACTGCAAATAATGTAATTTTGAAATAAGTCTGTTTATTTTTGCAGTTACTAAATGACTAGGGACTATTACATAAACGTAAGTTTGAAAATAGACAGGGTAACATATTGTAAATAATATAATTTTAAAATTAGTGTGTTTATTTTTGCAGTTATTAAATGACTAGGGACTATTAAATAGACGTATAACTATATATATGTCTTGCTAATCAACATATTGGAATCACGTTGTTCCTTAAGAAGGAATAAATATAACAAAATAATGTTATTTTCGTTAATCTCAAGGTATGCACTAATCATCATCTTAAGTACACTTAAACAGGTCTCTGATGATTTTCCACAAGGAAAACAACATAAAGAAAACAAGAAAATAGCTAAATAAATTCGTAGATAAACGCCAAGGTTTAAACTGTATTAGGAAAACAGGTAGCCAATGTTTAAGTTGAAGCATTTTGTCTTTGTACTGTAGAAAGATGTTCTGTGTGTTGTTGTTGTTTCTTGGACCAAAATATGTTCTATCTTCAGGGTAACTTCTATTTGTACCTTTCTCTTTAATTTTAGGTACAATGTTTGTATTTTTTGTTATTTGAAAGGACATATATGCCAAAACTATGCATCTTTTAAAATCTTATATTATACCTTTAATTCTAAGATTTTGTCAACATAGCATAAGTGTGAACTACATAATGTCATAGTGTGACAAATCACACTGATTTGTTTTCATCAAATTTTACCCTTTCTAATTGTCTCTTGCTGGTCTAATGATAACCAGGTTTTACGAAATGCCATTACGCGACATACAACACAATGGTTTATTTTTAGCAAATTTTACCCTTTCTAATTGTCTCTTGCTGGTCTAATGATGACCAGGTTTTACGAAATGCCATTACGCGACATACAACACAATGGTTTATTTTTAGCAAATTTTACCATTTCTAATTCTCTCTTTCGATGGGTGTACTCTAGTGTCAGCGTGTCCACGTTATGAACACGATGATTTTTGGTTCGTATCCCGATGCAATAAAAATGCATACCGTACTTTGAGGTCGTGGGTGCATAAGAATACCGGTTACATACTACCATTTGTTAAGACAAAATTAACTTAAGAGTTGGCAGGGGGTGTTGGTGGCTTGCTGCATTCCCTCTAGTTTGTCAGTCCAAAATTAAGGACGTCAACGTATAACTATGTTTCACACTCTAAAGCAATCGAACTTCTTCTTTTAAAGATTTTACAGTCTTAAATAAAAATAAACGTTTATTATTTTTATTAATAATATGTAGTATCCTCAGGCAAACATTTGAATTTATGAAAGAATGCATGCATATCGATTTTCTTCAACTTTTTTAATGTGTATCACTTGATCCGTGTTTCTATTTTAGTAAAAACTGTCTTTATGCTAAGTTTTCAATTTTTTGTCGGTATATTTTTCACGTAATTATACTTAGTTTTGCTCCATTAGGAGTCATATAATTGAGATCCCGTATTTATATTTTACTTTGAAATATATGCAATATGATACAGTTCTGTATTTCATTTACGTGTATAAAAATCATCTGAAAAGTCCATCTCTACATTCTTATAACAGTTTTGTGACATCTTGAGCTACTTTGCACAGTCTCCATAAACATTAGAATACTAAACAAATGGAAAATGTTCTGAAAATATAAAAGAAAAGAAAATATTTCGGTTAGATTTCACAAAACTAAAAAAAGAAAATATGTTCCACCACTAAAGTATTTTTCCTTCACGACGCTCATTTTCATCATAGTTTAATTTTGTGTAATACTGTTATAAAGTTAGGAGTAAGAAAGATCAGTTAAAGCTGAGAGAGGTGAGAAAGCGACCAGCCTTTGGTCAGTTTCTAAGGATTTGGAGGATTACAGTACTCTAAGTCGTTAGAAAATGGCTGAAATAAGCGGGTATAGTGGCCGCCTTTTTAAGTTCAGCCGATATGGCAGATACAAGACATCTTATGGCTATAAAAATCTTATAATTCGATGTACGGGAAACAGGTGAAGTGTCAGGTAGAAAGAGAACTGTTTGATATGGATTTGAGAAAGAAAGGTAAAAGACAGGAGTTCAACGAAAAGAAAAGGAGGAGAAGAAGGGGAAGTGTGAGAAAGAGAACGAATAAACCGAGAGAGGTGAAGGAATAAAGTAATATGCTGCCAGTAAGAAACAGAACCTATTTCTAGATCTATCTGTTATTCATTACCAGTAATAAACAGTAATTTGTAGGTTTACATTGGTATGAGTCCTATCAGAATAAGCACAGCCTAAATAAAGTTAATGGACATAAGGAGGGAAAGCGAAGTGTGAGAATACTGTTTGTTGTTGAGCACAAAGCTACAAATGGGCAGTCTGTTTTGTGACCACCACGAGTAACGCAAAACGATATTTAGAGTTATAAACCCTCAGACTTTCTGATGATGGTTACACGAGTAATCAAAACATAGAAATAAAGTTAAACAAAAATAAAAATAAAAAATTCACTCAAAAGTTGTACTTTTGGACTTTTACTTAAAGTTTATAGTGGATTTCCTTTCCTCACAACAAAACTCCATAGTAGTTTAAATATACAGTAATAGGTGCCCGGTGGTTTATGTGTACTCATGTAACTGAGTATTTTTAATCACTATTTCATTATCAAGTTTAGACTTAAATCGGTTCACAAAGGGTTTATCTATCATTTGGAACACTGTTGTTACTTTGAAAATTTTGCAAATGTCTTCTCTATTGAAAGTGAATGCCTGTAACTTAAACATGGGCTGCAATGAAACAATCCTACGTTTGGAAAGACTGGAATCGATCTGGTTATTTCTGGGCCTCAAACACCATTACTATTCAGAGGCGCTCCTATATACGAATATATAGCGAGGAAACCCTCCTGGGCTAAGTGCCTCAGGTCCACATCTATTATATATATAATTGATTACGTGACTGAATAATATAATGCTAATCATAAGGATAAAAATTTTCTTAACCCATTATTCTCTTTGTATACGGTATTTCAGTTACTTTTGTTTAATAAAACTGATCGCTTTGTTGTATTTTTTCCAATAAAAATTAATGAACAAGGCTGTGGTGTGAAGTGTAAGTGGTTCAAGTCACAGAAAAAAAATGAGTCTCCTTCGTCATGATTAGTAAGTGTTCATGTCTAATTAAAACCTATGAATGTTTTTTGTTTGGAAGTGATACTTTAAATGTGGAAATAGATGTAGTTTTATACGATTTTTCCCAAGATTTGTACAAAGTTACCTGTAATAATATATTTTTACAACTTAAACAAATCTAATACCCCTAGGCTGCTATGTTAGTGGGCCAGTTTGAGCCATATTCACTATAATATTAGATCCTTAAATTCAGATATAATATAGAATAGCTAGGACTATTGAATACAAAGGCCTGTTTAGCACTATAATTTCCTGTATATGTTTAAAATATCATATAGTCTTATTATATGCCCAGGACTTAGTTTCATAGGCCCTGGCTCTACTACTAGTATTATGGTAGGCCTATGTAAAGTTGCCATTTGATTTTGCATTATTTACCGTAAACAGGGGTCCTTCATCACGTCGGATTTTTGCAAACCACCATTTCCTTCTGTTAGCGTCTGTAGGAAACCCGTGGAACGAGAGAGAATTGTTATATGGTGCATCATTAGTGCACATCGGAACACAACAGTGATAGGATACCATTGTTCTTTGTTTGTGTTAAGAGTCTTGTTCTTGATTTAAGGGCCTGGTATAGTCAGATGGTTAGGGAGCTGGACTCGCAATCTGCGGGTCGCGGATTCGAATCCTTGTCTCACCAACCATGGTTGCCGTTTCGGCTGTGAGGGTGTTATAATGTGACAATCAATCCCACTATTCGTTCGTAAAACAGTAACCCAAGAGTTGGCGGTGGATGGTGACGACTAGCTGACTTCCCTCTAGTCTTTTATTATTAAATTAGGGATGGCTAGCGCAGACAGCCTTCGTGTACCTTTGCGCAAAATTCAAAGCAAACCACACCAAACTTGATTTAGGATGGCGTGATATCAGTGAACAGAGTAGTCTGTAACTATTATGAAATGTTTTAGTGTTTTTTAGCTCGTAAGGGATGATAGAGTGTTTTTAAAACTATTATGAGATGTTATAGAGTGTTTTTTAATTATTATGGGAGTTATAGAGTGTTTTTAAAACTATTATGAGATGTTATAGAGTGTTTTTCTAACTATTATGGGATGTTATAGAGTGTTTTTTTAATTATTATGGGAGTTATAGAGTGTTTTTAAAACTATTATGAGATGTTATAGAGTGTTTTTTTAATTATTATGGGAGTTATAGAGTGTTTTTTAATTATTATGGGAGTTATAGGGTGGTTTTAAAACTATTATGAGAGTTATAGTGTTTTTTAATTATTATGAGAGTTATAGAGTGTTTTTAAAACTATTATGAGATGTTATAGATGATATGGCTTTTATATTATGTTAATTAGCAATAAAGGTATGACCTGATATTGTTTTATAATGAAACTATAACTTGCGAAGTAGATAGAAAATTCTATATAACAAAAGAAAACTCTTATAATTATCGTAACTTGAAAATCATGAGTTATTTGTGTACTTAGTTGGCTTGGAAGGTGCAAAATGCTTTAAAAGACTCCAACTTCTCCATTAAATTCATAAAGTATTTTCTTGCCAATAACAATGTGCTAGAGCTAGCAGTGTCTTCGTCAATTCTCAATACTGTAAGTGCATTAGTTTCACATTGTTGTTGTTTTATATCTTCGCAGTGAGGTGGTATGATAACTTCAAGGACAGTCCTGACGACCTTATAATGATTTCCCCTAAAAAGAGTATACTTTAGTGTTGATATGAAATATTTTAATTAAACTTTTACAAAATAATATTTTAATCAAATAGTCGTCCTGCTCTTTTGCATACAAAAATATGCATTACAGTTCACCATTTCAATTTCTTGGGAATACTTTCAGGCAGTGCGCTAATTAATGTGTATACTTTGAGGCTGTGCGCTAAAGAATTGGTCTACGTTCAGGCTGTGCGCTAAAGAATTGGTCTGTAAGTTAGCAGAGTATTTAACCCCATCGACACAAAACACCGTTTTTCACCCCACTTCTAAATATTGTATGAAAGCAAATTTCCGTATTTCATCCTCTTCACTGGTTATAGGTGGATTGCGTATTGTGCGATTTTTATAACAATGTGATATTCATTATCACACGTTGTCCTACAATCTGGTTATCACAAGTTGTTCATAAAAAAGAATAAGCTTACTTTCAGCTCATAGACATTTCGATAACTTAAGTAATACGAAAATTCAGGGTATCAAATACATCATTTATGTCAATAAAGTATATGTTTGAGTTCTTTAGTGTTCGATAATCTTGTTAATCTTAAGTTATCAGTATGATATTTCAAAAAGTCAGAAAAGCAACATGAAATGTCTATAGAAAAAATTTAAAGAGTGAATTAAAATAAAATGTCATAATCTGTTTATAGAGGGGGAGAGAAAGATAGCTGTTCGCCATATCCAGTATTAGGATTTGTTCGTTTGCTTTAGCAGACAGCTATATAATTGACGCTGTGTTCACCACGAAGAATGAACCTCGACTATTTACCTTATAAGGTCTGAAGCCTACCGCTGAGCCATCTAGTTGCCTGGTCAAAGGGTAAAAATGTCCAACTGGGATATCAAAATGTACTCAATACTAACTTTACAATTACGTATGCCAAGTTTCAAAAAGCATGTTCTAGCTGTTTTTACTCTAAGAATATGAACAACCAGACGGAAGCTTTTTGAGAAATGTAATGGTTATGAACATACTAGAGAATACATTTCTCTTTCCTTGGCTGTAGCTTCAGAATTATAAACTAAACTCACAATTTACATGTTTATGCTTCTGTGTGATCTAAGTAATTTTTTAGTTTTCTAATTTTCATGCGAATAAATGATTATCTTTTGTAAATCTATTTTTCATTATTTTACACACTAAGATGAAAATAAAAAAGAACAAATGAGAGTTATCACAATAGAAGACGAAAAGCAACTTTGGAAATCAAATCATATTTTTATATAGAAATCCACCGTATTTTACTTAATGAAAGTTTTTACTAATGACTAACAGAGTCGTCCATCTGTAGACAGTAGTTCTTGGATGATATTGTCGTTATTGCGAGATCATCCCATTTGTGATATATTTCAGCCGTGTGGTTGAATAAAACATTACAATGTAATCTCATCACTGAACATTGAGAGGGTTGGTATCTACAGATAATAAATCAAAAAATCGAAAACGTAAAAGATAAACCTTCCAAATACGTTATACATGGTTAACTGTAACCTGAATAACCCAGATGTTATATTCCACCGCTCTCCCACTGTTTCATTAATGTAGCAATCGGAGAGCGGAGGAATATAACGACTGGATTATTCAGGTTAGGTGAACATTGAAGATTTTACATTTTCACTTATGTTTTCCTTGATAAGTGCACATATACAATTTTCTTCTTATCATACGAATGGGGAAAATAATTTCTAAAGTTCTGAAAATATCATATTCTAGTTCATTTGAAAAAACATATCTTTCCTAAAATCGCTGACGATTGATTGTTTCTTACTGCTTCAATACGTTTTTAAAGAAAGCGTTAAAAATATATCGATGAAAATACCACACTTGCTTACTAGACAATGTGGGCGCAACATTTTTCAACGTTATTCTTTAAAACGATGACTTGGAAGTTTCGATCCACTATCCTTTAAACATAGTAAAACCCTTCAAGCTTGGTACGGCTAATGATGAGGAATAACTTACTGAATAAGCATTGGGGATGATAAATCCGCAAACTTACAAACAGGCTATGTTTGCTTCTGGTTATAATTAAAAGATGATTTTTTGTACTTTCATGTTAC
This sequence comes from Limulus polyphemus, assembly GCF_000517525.1. Classification (NCBI taxonomy): domain Eukaryota; kingdom Metazoa; phylum Arthropoda; class Merostomata; order Xiphosura; family Limulidae; genus Limulus; species Limulus polyphemus. Next base: position 11,697 of record NW_013665618.1, read on the forward strand.
ATAAACACGTCGTTTGTCTTATTGCTAATACAAATTAACAAAGAAAAATTTAGAATGTGATTGCCTAAACCTGCCAAACTAATTATAAAACTTTCTGTAAATTTACTCCGAATAATATTATTGTAAAAATTAGTTTAGAATACTTGATTTTAAAAACAATTTTATATGGTTCAGAAATTATAGACTGAAAGAACAAGACAAAGAAATTAACATATTTTTACACCAAGGTGTTTTAACGTGTTTTTATATTTTAATCTTATGATATTCTTAGAAACACAATAACTATTTTTACTAACTATATCACCAGAAATTTCTGAGCCTTTGAGACGTTTCGAGAATCGTACTAAATACTTCAACATTTAAACCAATGTCAAACGGCAAAATCTCATGATATCATGTTCTATTTTCCACCAAGCACTAGCTAGCCAGTGTATCAAAATTTGTTAAATTTTGTTAAAAGATCATTCATAAAAAACAACTTGTAGAGACAATTCAGCACTTTTATGCAACAATCAGAAATCACGCACATTTCAGCATGATTCATTCTTTTCTTTATATTAGATACATGTATTACGTTATATTTACAATGTTTTTACAGTAGGTCAATTCCTGATCGATTGTTGTGGTTATATGTTATTAGCATGTTACATAGTAACTTTATCAAACTTCAAATGAAACAGCATATTCCAAAATTGATCAACAATTTAATACTACAAGAAAAAAAAAAGAAATACTGTGTTACTGAAAAATTTTGAATACTTTTTGTCGTCTTTCAGTTTCATTTTCAGTTTAATGCTCTTTTATTTTGTATAATAATGAGCTAAAAGGAATAAAAAAGAACATATTGCAACAGCTATTCTGTTATCACATTAAGTTTCTTCAAAGTGGCGTACTCTGATATTTCCTGGTGCATTACTTCATAAAAAGAAAGTTAACAAAGTTACACTCATTTTTGGACAAAACAAAACGGGTTTCTTGAGCATTTATCGTGTTTTTTTGTTGAAGACATAGCTGAAACACACGTTTATGTTATCTATATTAGTCCAAGTTTGTCACAGGAATAACAATATAATTTTACCTCCCTAAACATTTGAATAGATATATCTTAATTCAAAATTTGTATTTCGGGACCTAATAGTTTAGCAAGCACCTTAATTCAGAAATTGACATTACACAATCCCACACATATATAGATATATTGAGTAAACAGCAAACACTTTGATAACTGTATTTGTTAGGTGCACCTATATATTCTCATTACTTTTATTTGTCAGTTGCACTTTAACTTTACCATACTCACCATTGCACCACCTGAGTTATTTTGCTCCCTTTCTCTTTGGCGCTAGAAACATTCAATACACAAGAAAATTAATCAAAAGTAGAGTGGAAGCTGCTGGAAAGTAAAATTGTTTGATCACAGTAGTCATGTGCATTTGTTTTACTATTGTTTTTGTTGAAGATACCTTACCTTAAAAGTAACCGACAAACCTCGTCTCCTGGGAAAAATGACACGTGTTCACTTACCGAAATATTTTTCAGTTTCTCTCTATCTCATCCATTCTTTTCTTTTGCCCATTTGGTTAAAATTCTTTACACTCCGTTCGCAAACTGAAAAACCAATGTATCGTGGTGTTCAAATAAGCGTCTAGGTGGATGACATTCGGGCATGAGGATAAAACAAGAACTGAAGCTATAGGCACTGCCAAACCTAATATGTTTGTCTTCTTTATGATATTTCCACACAGATAAAAGCCTGGAGAAACACAACATTTAAGTAGTTGCTTCGAACATTTTTTCTGTGTGTTTATGTTAGTAAAAGCTTCGTTCCTGAATATGACAGGTGGCACAGTGTGATGTGGTTCTTCAAATATGTAAATACATTTAAAATACAAAGCTTTTTGCCTCACAAGAGACGAATGTATTGTATTCTAACTTGCGCAGCAGTAACGAATTGGAATAGTTGATGTTGCATGACCAGTTCCAACAGGTAAAGACTTCGATAAGAATACTTCATTTTTATTACTTCTCTTACGCCTCGTAATGGACTTTTTCGAATGTATAGGCTACAGTGTATCACGATAGATAAGATTATTTATCTTTATAAAACAAGCATTTAAAAGTTTTGTTTTTCATATTCGTCTTCCCTTACAAATGTTAGTAATACTAAAGACATAATTCTATCACCACTGGGTTCTTCCTTTAATAATTTAGGTTGGTTATAAAGCAAACAGTTTTATTTGTTCAACAAAAGTAGGAAAACTAAAGTAGTTTCATTATAGCTACAAAGCATATTCCATAATCGAATTACATGTAATTTCAAAACACAAGTCTACAGATGGTGTAAAATGAAACGTTTCTTCTGAGTGGGCACTTTCGTGTTTTACTCTCACAATTTGCACGTGTATTAATTTTGGTTATTTGCTTTATAATTTTTACACAAAGATATACAAGAGCAATCTGTTCATTGTCATTTCTAATTTTAATTGATAGATTAGAGAGAAGACTGATACAACATTTTTCGCCTTTTTAAATCTCGGGGAACACTGTGAAGATCAGCATGATTTTATCTTTTTGAAGTCTGAAGTAAAGTAGCTTTTTATAAGTTAAGTAGCTTCTTATAAGTTAAGTAGCTCTTAGTTTAAGAGATGAATTACTTTGTTAAAACCAAGAGTAGAACGGTTTTGTCTTTTTTTTTCAATCTAAGCTATCTAAGCATGAAAGTTCATTACTAAACCCTCGTTTAACACAGTGGTCATAGGTCCAGTACTGGGCGAACAGTCTTTTGGGCAGTCAGTTGTATCAAAATCAAATGATCTTATCATCCTTTTAATAGTCTTTATAGTAAGATTAGATTGTAAAATATTTTGATACAAAAAATGAAGAATTTTCAAAATACAAATTAGGCCTAAGTAATAGTAATTTAGTCGAAAAAATCAACAAAACCTACACTAAGATCATAGTATTTTCGTGCCTATTATTCACGTTTGACAGGAAAACATAACTATAGTATTGTTTGTTTGTTTGAAGTTAAGCACAAAGTTACACAATGGGCTATCTGTGCTCTGCCCACCACGGATATCGAAACCCGGTTTGTAGCGTTGTAAGTGCGCAGACATACCGCTGTGCCACTGGGGGCGACTATAGAAACATTGTTATATAAATACGCTGTTATGCTTGATATACAAAACCAACTGTCTTCTTACACATCCTTCAGGATAAGTCAAAATGCACTGTATTTATAATCGTGCATTTGTTCTATGCTTTTAACTTTATTCTGATAGTTTCAAACTGATACACAAATTAAGCTTCATTAGAAGAACATCCACATTTGCATTGATTGTTTGCTTGTTTGTTTGTTTATAGTTATGCACAAAGCTACACAATAAGCTATCTATGCTCTGCCCAACACGGGTATCGAAACCCGGTTTCTAGCGTTGTAAGTCCGCAGACGTACCGCTGTGCCACTGGGAGCCATTTGC
>NW_013665618.1:15185-23765 GCF_000517525.1 Limulus polyphemus
GCCATTTGCAATGCACATCGAGGTTTTACAACATCAATACTAATATTAATAAACATACACTCGTGCAAAAAATACTCAATAGCGGAAAAGAGCTGTTAATTATTGAGAATGTGCAGTAAAAATACCTTTTCGCAACATTATAGAGGACTGTATAATAATAAACAACATATGGGACAAAGTATTGTTGAAGTATTAAAATGAGTAACAAATCTATATTGCTTTAATTTATTGATAGAAAATAGTTTCACTAAAGAGTGACAGCCATTATATCAACCCTAGACTAAATGCCAAAAACATTTTGTGCTTTAGCTTCCAAAAATAGTAATAATAATAATTTTGAACCAAACTTTAAACTTAAATATTTAATTTTACAAAAACGCCTGATAAACTAAGATGATATACTTTCAGTTTTAAAACTAGTCGACAAATAAGTATAAAAGTCTTAAGGTTTGTATTAAGGAATAATCCTACTTTATGTTTACTTTATATTTACGAACTCTCTAAACTAAGCCTGTTAGCAACTAGCTGACACTGTCACTCGTGAGGGATTAGCCTTACTCCGCAGAGCAAGCTATGCAAAATTCAGCGTATTCACCACACAATGTCGATTTTTGTTTTGGGAGATTTGGAGTGTTTCAAAATCGTCAAATGTAAAGTTTTTTTTTTCTGAATTTGACTGAAGGATGCAATACTAAAGACACATTAATTTGATGATCCGCATAAATATTAGGATTCCCAAATTGAAAACACTTTTAATTCGAGTAAATGGACAGAAAGGTGTTATGAAAAAGTGTAAACAGTAAAATAGTTAACTCTAGCATTATTTTCTCACTTCGTTATATCTATATCCAAGTGTTGTTTTTTTTTACAATCCACGAAAATTTATAATTGCTTGTTTATATGTACAAATACGTGTTCACAGAGAAACTTCCCACAAATCAGGAATTTCTTAAAAAGCACAAAAGTTCTAAATAATTAAATAAGTTTCTATCGTCCATTTCTATTGAATTATTATTAAGAATGTGTTTACACTAATGCATCAAACTTTGTTGAAAGAATCACGTATGAGACCATCTGGGGATACAATATCAAAACTGCATTTTCATGTTAATCTATACTGTTCGCACGGTTTTTACTATAAATTAGTATAAAAATACTGAAACATGTGTGTGAAACGGGTATAAAGTAGCAGAAAGTATCATACTTGTGATCTAAGAACTTTACAGATTTCCAACATGATACCATTATCTAATTCACACTTGTACAATTTAATATTTCAGAAACCACGCCATCTCTTCTATGTTCAGTATGCTGAAATCAAATTTCATGTTAATGCAATACATAGTGTACTTGTGGAATATAACATCCCCTTTCTGCTCCATTTTACCTCATGAAGTAATGAGCTTATAGCATTAAACTTATCATTTTAAGCTCTCTCGATGACAAGAGGATTAGCGTTAATAACCCTTTAGGTTTTGCAGTTTCATTTTAATAAATGTGATTATAGTTTATAGCCCTGAGTCTTGTTCATATTTTCTTTGCGAAAACAAAATACAAAATTTTGAGTAACAGTATTTCAAGTCCATTAATGCAATATGCTAACAATGCAAATATTTCTTACGTATACACAATAATAGTTTTATATTACCATGTATACTATATGATATAAATGACTTCATCATGTGTATTAGTAGCAAGTAGAACCGAACATCAGAGTCTATTAGTACTTCGTGTTTTGTAGCGCTACTCATGTATTCTGACCGAAAGAATGGTCCATGGCTTTGTGGCATGTAGTCAGAGTTTCGAATTTATTAGTTTTGAGAAGAGAACGTGATTGCAACTTTATCTAAAACCAAAGTGCATGTTTTTTGTTTTTGTATTTTGCAAAGAGAGTGTAACAAACAACTTACACAGTTTTGTGCAAGAAAGAAAATAAGTCACAGGAAGCAAATTTTGTATTATTTAAAAATAATATAACTAAAGGTAAACAATAAAACTATAATTTGAACATGAGTGCTTACATCTGCTAATTTGTATGTGGTTTTCAAAACCTTGCTGACGGTAACTGAAACAGTGAGTTACCTAGACCATTAGCTTTAAAAAACTTAACAAATGACGTCAGCATCAGTTTTGTTGTATTGTTTGTTTGTAATTAAGCACAAAGCTACACAATGAGCTATCTGTGCTCTGCCCACCATGGGTATCGAAACCCGGATTCTAGCGTTGTAAGTCCGCAGACATACCGCTGTGCCACTGGGGGACGTTTTGTTGCAAGATATGAATAAAAACCCTATAACTCGAGCGCTTTCTTCTTCAGTGGCAAACTTGTTGTAAGATCCGTATTAGATGTGTGTGTGTGGGGAGGCAAATGGGTGCAATTTTCCCGGGTCCTCCAGGTCGAAGAAGCTCCCGATTTAGAGAAATAAAAGAAATAAACAAAAATGTTCTATATCTCATTTAAAAGCAGATGCTTGCAACTGTGTCACTAAAACAACGGCGATTTGAGTCGTTTCATAAAAATCCTTATTTTCAATTTTTCATTAGCGTGTTTTTACTGCTTGTTATGTCATAAATATTTGCTCGGCCATTTAATTTAACAAAAAAATCGCTGTCGTTACTTTAGATTTCTTATAAACGTTTGTCATTACTTTATATTTATTATACATATTAGAATTAGTATTTTTTATATTACCTACCCAACACTTGTGTTTGGGTATTGTTCAAATTATAGTTAATAATTAGAATTGAACTGTATTTGATTTATTTATGAAATTCAGTTGTAAGGACCCCTCTACAAAATTTGCTACGGGCCTCTCAAGTCTTTAAGTTGACCCTGTTGTTGCTGGAGTTTTAAATGATAAAGATTTATCTACATAAATACCATGTTTGAAGAAATATCTGCTTAAGCATTCCATAAAAGTTATAATGCTAATATACACTGAGCAAGGTCATAATTATCATATGTCGGTATGAATACAGTGAATGTAAACTGTGATCTAAGTAGAACTGTATTACAGAATTAACACATTTGGGTTGATTGTTGTAACTCCAGTAAAATAACTCATAGTTATGGTCCTAATAACTCTCACTGTTTATTACTATGAATAAAATAGTAGCATGAAGTCCAACACTCTCTCTCTGGGGTTACTGTGAACAAACTAATGCGATAACATCCAATACACTCACTGGGCTTACTGTGAACAAACTAGTAGGATGAAACTCAACACTCTCACTGGGGTTACTGTGAGCAAACTAGTAGGATGAAACCCAACACTCTCACTGGGGTTACTGTGAGCAAACTACTAGGATGAAACCCAACACTCTCACTGGGGTTACTGTGAACAAACTCCTTAGGATGAAACCCAACACTCTCACTGGGGTTACTGTGAACAAACTAGTAGGATGAAACTCAACACTCTCACTGGGGTTACTGTGAACAAACTAGTAGGATGAAACCCAACACTCTCACTGGGGTTACTGTGAACAAACTAGTAGGATGAAACCCAACACTCTCACTGGGGTTACTGTGAACAAACTATAGGATGAAACCCAACACTCTCACTGGGGTTACTGTGAACAAACTAGTAGGATGAAACCCAACACTCTCACTGGGGTTACTGTGAACAAACTAGTAGGATGAAACCCAACACTCTCACTAGAGTTACTGTGAACAAACTATTAGGATTACATCCAACACTCTCACATGGTTCTGTAGTAGAGTTCCAAATTTAACTTCGGAAAAAGTGACCTGGGTTTGAATCAATGCCATATAACAAAATATGTTTGGCATTTTAAGTTATAGGTGTGTTATAAGAGTAGCATTCAACCATTTAGCTTGAATGGTAGGCGGTAGGGTGCTGTTGACTGTCTGTCTTCCCTATGGTAAATAGTTCAAAATTAGGGACGGCGGCGACAAATAGCTTCAGTTACTTTTCCATAAATAAAAAATGCAAACAGAAATATGAAACGTCACACTCGTACTTCAGTAACTATGAACAAACTAGTAGGATGAAACCCAACATTTTCACTTGCTGTTATAAACTAGGCTACGTGACTTGTGTGAATAAAATAAGTAAAATTTAAATTAAAGTTCATACTTGAGTTACTGTCAACAGACTAATAGGATGAACCCTAACACTTCCACTTGAGTTACTTTGAACAAACGAATAGGATGAAACCAAACTCTCGCACGTGGGTTCTGTGAACAAACTAATAGGGTGAAACCCAACACTCCTACTTGATTTAATGTGAACAAACTAGTCAATGGACCCAACATTTCCACTTGAACTGCTTTCCTAATTTTACAAGTGGACTTCTATCTGAATACTGTTCTGTTGATTACCCATATTTTTCTTTTCCTAGCTAAGCACTTTCTTTTCTAGCAGTCGTATTCCCTCTGCATGTCGATCAAGACTTTCCACTGTTGTCGCTTCAACCATACTAGTGTATAGGAGGTCGATATCCTGCCAGTAGAGTTGTGTTTGATTTGATTTAGAGGCTTTTCTTTCGATCTTGTCAGCTTCCTCGTTTAGCTTTATCCCTGGATGAACTAGTACATACATCTAGGTGATGGTCTTAGTCTTACCATGCAATTTCTTTGTTTTCTGGCATCCATCTGGAAATCAACCAGTCGGAAATGTATACAATACTGCTTGCAAGTCAATCGCAAATGTTATGTTGGTGGCATTGTGTATTTGTGATTCGTTGCTTTCAGCAATCCACAAGAGAACTTACTTTATAACTTCCAGCTCTACCTTGTTCTACTTGTAGGTAGCTTGAATGTTCCACCTACCTTATGCTAGAAGATGAATGCCCAACCCGCTCTCTCACTATCTATGGGTAGGAACCATGTGTCCATCTTGGTTTTTAAATAAGTGTTGTCAGGATGTTTCTGCTCCATTCTCTATCCAATCTTTATAGTTTCTATTTAGGCTGATTTTCAAAGATCTCAGTGGCGCCATATATTTAGTTCACACGGGATATCTGAGATCTAATGGTCACAAATTATCTCATTGGTGGCTGTATAGCTTCTGTCCAATCATGGCTGACTCCTAAGGTGTCTTTTAGGCAATCCATTGCTTGCTTGGTATTTGTGGGATTATTGTGAGGTCAGTTGAAAAAGGCAGTTGCTCAATAATGGGATGCATGGTAATTATATTGCAAGGCTTTAGTGAAAAAAGTTGTTTGTAAGCGTCTTTGGTGTGACCAGTTTTTAATATGTGTTTTCTACTTATTCAATTTTAACTAGTTGCATAGCACTCATACTGATTATCAGCAGTTCATAATCCAGAATAGAGTGGATCAGACTTTGGTAAAAGCATAAGCAGGTGACGTTCTTCAGCACTATTTCCTGTTGCCACTTGCAGTGCATTAATGTCCTTGGCAGCTCTGTTTATCATGGTGAGTTTATCATGTAGCTAATGAAGTTGAGTTGTCTGTCAAAGATTATCCTCTCAAAATATGGTGTGGTTTGTTCTCATTAGCAGGTTTATTGTTGGAATTAGCTAAGAATTATGTCGAAATCATGTTAAACACTGTATTATCTCGGTATGCTACAACTGGTAATTTTAAGTGAACTTATCAAACTAAATAATCAATAAAGAATGCGTATCATATTATATGTGTACTATGGTGATTTTATACAACCAATGAGCAAAATATAGTATTGCACATTATCCTTAGTAATGGAGAGTGTAAACCATTATTCATGACAATATACCACCATGCAACAGCAGATCTACTTGTTAAAATAGGTTAATAAAATTGTATATGATTAAACATAAATGTATGGTTATTTGTAATGTATAACTAATGAAATTCGCAAATAACCGTGACGTAATGTGTGCTTATGACGTAGCCATTAGGTAATGCAAATAATTTTATAAAAATGCACCATTTACTCAGTAAGATCAACAAAACACGAAGACAACTTTTTAAATCTGTAAATAAAAAAAGTTTCCCGATGGCTCAGTGGTAATTTTGAGAGCTTATAATATAACTTTAAAATTCGAGTTTCGATTCCTGCAGCAGATATGGCTGAGATAACCCATTGTGTAGCGTTGCTCCTAAGCAGACAAATAATAAAGATATATTTATTACATAGACGAAAGGGAAGCAAATCTCTAAAATTAATTCTTAAATATGGTTTTGTTTTATCATTTCAAAATATCTGTTAAATGTCGAATACTCAAAGAAGAACTGACAAAAAGTTAAAATATTTACTATCCCTTAGACGATTCTTTTTTTTTAACGCAACGTCCTTTCGTCCAGTATTATATTTAGAATTTGTTTTTCGTACAGAAATTCAAATACATAGTATGAATTAGGGATGCACGGGTACCCGGCCAGATATTCGGCCCCAGCCGGTTATTAGGATATCCGATAATACTCGGCCCCGGCCGATTGTCGAAGTTGAAAACAGCCAAATCCGGGTAATTGAAACTGGCATTTAAGCCTTAATCTTTGTGGCCACTTACACGGTAGTGAAAGTTACAGTCAATAATTGGTTTAGTTAAAGAAAAAACGTGTTCCGAGCAATAAAGACTGACCGCCCGCTGAAAGTTGGGGATTCAGATAACAATAGAGGTTAATAACGGGCATGGCTTGAGAAGTGTATTTCTGGGGAAGTTGGTGGTTTTGAGAACAATAGAGATTAGGATTTGAAAAGTTGGGGCTAAACATTAACCGGAATAATGATTCTACAACGTGTCATCCTCACTGTTTCAGCATTTACTTTCACTGGCCTGACTTTTGGAAGTCACATTAAGCTATATTTCCCACAATGGCCAGGATGGCAAGGCGTTATCTCTCCACACCTCCGACTAGTGTAGACAGCGAACGGACTTTTAGCGCCGCTGTCAACATTATCACACACGAACTGGTGTGCACATTTTTGTTAGTTAATTTTGAAAGTTGAAAATAAAACTGGAATGTTCTATTGGTGATTATTCGGTTAAATGTAATAAACGTCAATTTGTTTTTGTTTCTAATTTTTGTGTATGTTGTTTGTTTTTTTGGGGGGGGGGAGGGAAGAACCCGGTTCCGGTTGACACCTGGCCCCGCCGAAGCTTAGTGGCCGGGTACCCGGACCAGTATTCGGCCAAATTTTACAACCCATGGATCCCTAGTATGAGGCAAGTTTAAAAACTAGATTTCGATACTCATGGTGGGCACAGCACAAATAGTCCATTGTGTAGCTTTGTGCTTAATAACAAAACAAATGAACAAACTAACATTCCAGTTCCGCTGGAAATTTTACTACAATACCACAAAGAAGGATGCCGAGGTGACGAATTTGACCCTCAAGCTTCATTGGTAGCTAAAGATAAACTGTAGACACGCTCATAGCTTCACTCTAAATGTATGTTCAGAATATTGTTTAATGTGTACAATGAACTATAGAGGTGGAGTATACATTCGCACAAACACGATGTAATATTTTGGGCTTTACTTATCCTATATTTGGGTTACCTCTAATTACTTTCTAAATATATGAGGTGTGTACAAATTTTTAAGAGCGAAATTACATAAACATGTACGTTAAAGAAAATGCTATTTGGTTCTAAGATCATGAACAGAAGCTGTTTAGAGCTTGTGGTATTTCGATAGTTGGTTTTATTTTCTTTCTCTTGAGATAATTAAATAAGCATACAAGAATTGGATCTAAGAAATGTGATGAAGCATGAAAAATGAGTGTGAGTAAAGTGAGAAAATAACAATGCAGTCTAATACTTGTTAATTTATTAAAACTTAAAGTATTTTAATGCTACGTCAGATTTAACGCTATTATAACTGCGAAATATTTCAATTATTCACATACCATTTCTTCCATTTGTTTGTTTTAAGCACAAAGCCACACAATGAACTATGTGAGTTGTGCTCTGCATGAATATCGAACATTAACTATCTTCCAGGGAGTCAAAAACGAAAAATGACATGGAATACAAGGTCCGTTATAAATTTCAATAAAATAAAACTGTACGATAACATGAGGCAATAAACGATCTAAGTTAGGTTAATATTTATTCTATTAATGTTGCACTGTAACAGAAATATACAAACACACACCACATATATATATGTAAATAAAGTTATCTATTACTAAAATAGGTCAATAACAAAAACTGTATATACAGTACTGTGCAAAAGTGTTACAACAAAGTCAAAAATTAGATTTCAGGCTACTTTTAAAGAACAATGGAAGGTAAATCATAGGTGAAACATCAACATTTTACTAATCTTCATATTAAGTGCACCAGAAACTCAGTGGAAGTGCTTTAGTTCATGCAAACATTTAATATTTCATGTGTTCTCCTTTTGCTTTAATAACTGCAAACAGTCTTTCAGGCACTGTTGCAACATATATAATCAAAGTGTCCTTTGGGATTTTACTCCAAATGTCTATAATATACTCCCCTAAATTTTTCAATGGAAATAACTTTTGATTTGTCAAGTTTTTGATCTATCAAATCCCAGGTATGCTCAATTAGGTTTAGATCGGGGATGACTCCAGCAGCTTTTTCCTTAGCTGAGTAATTTCTGCATATGTTGGATGAATATTAGGGGTCATTATCTTTTTGG
>NW_013665618.1:23775-25950 GCF_000517525.1 Limulus polyphemus
CACCAGAAACTCAGTGGAAGTGCTTTAGTTCATGCAAACATTTAATATTTTATGTGTTCTCCTTTTGCTTTAATAACTGCAAACAGTCTTTCAGGCACTGTTGCAACATATATAATCAAAGTGTCCTTTGGGATTTTACTCCAAATGTCTATAATATACTCCCCTAAATTTTCTTTGGAAATAACTTTTGATTTGTCAAGTTTTTGATCTATCAAATCCCAGGTATGCTCAATTAGGTTTAGATCGGGGATGTGTGGGGGCCATTGCATCATTTGGATGACTCCAGCAGCTTTTTCCTTAGCTAAGTAATTTCTGCATATGTTGGATGAATATTAGGGGTCATTATCTTTTTGGTTTTGTTTGTTTGCAATTAAGCACAAAGCTACACAATGGGCTATCTGTGCTGTGCCCACCACGGGTATCGAAATCCGGTTTCTAGCGTTGTAAATCCGCAGACATACCGCTATGCCACTGGGGGGCATCTTCTTGGTAGTAGAATCCTTTGCCAAGAATCCGCGAACAACTGGGTGCACCTTGACGGATCAGTATCTGATGGTACTTGCGCTGGTCCATTATTCCAAACTATTTTACAAATATCTCCTGTTGTCCCAGCAGAAAAATACCCCTAAATCATCACACTGTCTCCCCCATGTTTCATGGTAGGTGCTATGCATTAAGGTAAGTTTCTTTCACCTTTCTTCCGCCGGACGTAAAACATACACTTTAAACCAAATATTTCAAACTTGGACTCAATCGTTCATCACCCGTTTCCAATCACCAACAGTCCAGCTTTTGTACTTTTGAACAAATTTCAGTCTCTTTACAATATTTAGAGATCGAAGTAAAGGTTTTTAAACTGCTACACGAGCAAATATTCCATTCTCATTGAGTCTTCTTGACATTGTTGATCTGGATACTTCTCTGTTATGTGGTACATGGTCGTTTATCTAATGCTTGACATCAGTGGCAGTCTTCCTTCTGTCCCGAAGACTGCACAAACGAAGATATTTAACATCAGTATCATTGAATTTAGGTGTTCTGCCTCTTTCTTTCCTAATTTCAAATTTACCTTTCTCGTTCTTACGACCTAGGGTGTAATTGACAATGTTTCGGGAGCATTTAAAGTCTGAAGCAATTTGTTGGAGAGTCTAACCAGCATCACGTAAAAGTTTTATGCGAACTCTCTGCTCTACTGACAATTCTCTACGTTTTTTGGGCCGTGATATGACAACAAAACTTAATATATAGTGTTAAACACTGTATTTATCAAGGTTTATTTGAAAAGTGCTATTAAATTGATTTCTTCTAGTATATACCAGTACCATATGCTAGTTCCTTGCTAGCTTCTTTCTATATAGTTAAGACACTGCATGGGGTACCATGACAATTATTTCAAACCCTAAATTTGATCAGTATGTTCATTCAAGCAGAACATTTAAGACATGCCCTTGGTACAAGTATATGGGAATTCTAGCTCATTCAGTTGTCAACAGGTATCAGTGAAGCATTACCACAGTGTTGAAATTTACATTCTGTAAAGACATGGAAGAATTATCCCTATAAAATGGAAATAATGACAAAATATTCTCTTGTCCTAACACTTTTGCACAGTACTGTATCTATCCCAAATATATAACTGAGCAGCTCTTAAACTATCGAACACATGTTTATTTTTAAGAGGTTGACATTGCAGTGTAGTTATCATTCTAGAGTTCACCACTATCTGAATACATATTTACATTTCAGTTTTAGTGTCGTACGAAACTAAACCCTTAAATGGCAACAAAATTATATTAATTATATCAGACTTTATAAAGTATGACTCAAATAATCAGTAATTATAGAATTAATTTGATGTATTTTTTTTACTCTAGTATGATAAGGTATGTTTTCTTTAATACACGCAAAAACGATTTCCTTACGTTTAAACGCAGAGATCCGATTAGCCATAGACGACCATGATAAATTCCTTAGTGTGTCATTTATCTAACTAGTAAGGCTTTCTCCATCACACCAAATTGGTCGTGTTTCTCCGCTTGGGCTCTTATTTTCAACAATAAAAAGAAATTAATGTATGTTTTAGAACCTAGATTGCCATATACATATCACTTGGTATTTTTAGCCGCGGCATAGCGGCTCATAGAATGGCTCTGAGTTTTTCAAGTACAAACATTT
>NW_013665618.1:26153-40255 GCF_000517525.1 Limulus polyphemus
TAGCTCCGTCATCTCTTGACCGATTTGAGATCTAATTACAGTTTTGGACTCAGGAGATCAGACACTTTCGATTGATGTATTTGACCAAGCCTAAGGTCTCATGGATTAATTTACTCTACTTTTGCCTAAAAGAATTTCAATTTGAAGGTAGGCTGGTAGAGATCCTGATAAGTAATAAAATCGAATCCAGTATATGCGCGCTCCACGCTTAGTATTGCTGGCGCACTAAAATATAGCTAATAAAAAGGAAAAAAACAAAAGGTATCATAGATTAATTTACTCTAATCCTGTCTAAAAGAATTTCAAGTGCCACGGCTATTGAGAATTTCCTGTTGTTTATGTTGGGTTTGATGATTAATGTCACATTCCATGAACACTGCTCTCGTAATTGATATTGAATGGATAAGGTGATTAAAAAGGTAATCTTCTAAGAAAATAAATAAATGAGATAATATTAACTGCCCTCCATTGGGTCAGCGGTAAGTCTAAAGGCTTTTAATGCTAAAAACCGGGTTTCGATACACGTGGTAAGCACAGCACAGATTGCCCAATGTGTTGCTTCATGCTTAACAATAAACAAATAATATTACCTACTGTGTTTATAATACTAACACATAGATATAAATATCAGAATATCTTGATATAATTTTTTTCTAAATATAATATGCCACAGATTGTTGTGCTGAAATAGTTTGAATTCTTCCATTCAGTTACATCTTGTGGTAACATATAGAGTAAACAATCCATTTACAACTCGTGGTACCATATAAAGTGAACAATCCATTTACAACTTGTGGTAACATATAAAGTGAGCAATCCATTTCCAACTTGTGGTAACACATAAAGTGAACAATCCATTTACAACTTGTGGTAACATATAAAGTGAACAATCCATTTACAACTTGTGGTACCATATAAAGTGAACAATCCATTTACAACTTGTGGTAACATATAAAGTGAACAATCCATTTACAACTTGTGGAACCATATAAAGTAAACAATCCAAAACTTCATCGAATCTCTTTATTATATCTGTTTTTTAAGTGGAAAACAACATGAATATCGTGCATTTAATCATTATTATAGACAAGTTGTCGCTACTGAAAGCTCACTACGAATATATACACTTAGATTGTTTTTTTCCATAAAACTAGATCGATTTATAAATAAAAAAATTGAATAAAATGTCCAACTCAGGGGACGTCTCATAACTTCATAATTTGTAATGACCTAATAGGTAATCTTTAGCGTAATATTTCAAGGGTTATTAGTGTTTTCAAAATCTATATATTTACACGTATTTACCTCTTAGCGCCTTCTGTTGGTAGCTGATCTGTCATGACTAAATTCAGTTCTTTGATATCACTTTTACGAATTATTTCTAAGAATTTGAGTTTGACTTTTGACGCATGTTGACATTAATATGTTTATGTAGTATGGAGTAATTAGCGAACAGAGCACATTGCGATCTATAAAATATCAACACCTTGAACCTCAAAGTTAACGTAACCAACACCTATATATGAATCTATCAAAATACCAATATGTTTGTGGCCCCCCAGTGGCACAGCGGTATGTCTGCGGACTTACAACACTAGAAACCGGTTTTCGATACCCGTGGTGGGCAGAGCACAGATAGCCCTTGTGTAGCTTTGTGCATAATTAAAAACAAACAAACATTATGTTTGTGTTTGAAAGCACGTGTTATGTTTTTGTGAATGCAAAATAGCTATATGACCACTTTAAATACAACTTAACTAAAACTATGAATGACTATCTGTTTACCAAATTATCGGGTATTGTATCTATCTGTAAAGATCTACTTATTTATTCATTTACCTAAGTAATATCTACCAGGTTAACAGTTTATCCATTCAAGAGATGATTATGGTTGCATATTCTTTATACTAACCACCTGAATATCGTTAACTGATATAACTACATTTAATGTATTTATTTATATATGTATTAGCTTAAATTGTATACAGCCAAGCAATGGAATGGAAGTCTGAAATCGGCTATTTCAGCCTCACAAACAATTGAAATGAATTGTTAACTTCTACATAAAATTTCCTAGTGATGATGCTCCTTTTAAATTTCAATAATTGCATAATCTTGATGAACTGATTTATAAAACAATAAGAACATTAAAATATGTTCACCAAATAAAAGCTTTGTCCAATAGGAAGTATTGAAACGAACATTATTGATTCAAACAAATTGAGTATCCGTAATACTAGTGAACACAATTTCACTACCCAAACACATTTACGTAAGATAATAACTTAACAGTTAAGTAAGGTAGTGAACATAAAATGAACATAACAGATAGCTGTTCCGTTGCTAGAGGGCAAGAACATCTCAGTAGGTATCAGCATCCTTGGAAAGTAAAAGGTGGAGGTTTAGCACCTCATGAAACCTATTATCTTTAATCACGAAGAAGGTAAAATACTGAGGATAAGATTATTCCAACTGCAAACTTACAGCTTATATGAAATCAAATGGTATCGTTCTACATAGACGTTTACTCTACTTCTGCAGAAACCATATAGATAATACATTCATTATTAGCGAATTCATACAAACATTGTCTATACATAAGTAACATGCAGTTGTCCTTACGTTTATATATATATATACCTGATTTCAGCCGGGTTCCTTGTAAGAACGTAGTTAACCATGCTCTCATCACTGCTTTCTTGTACTTAACGTAAACTTCCGAACATTCAATCAACTCTTAAGTTAGCTGCAGCTGAGCTAGGAATGCAGTAAATAGTTTACTTAGGTACAAGTAGATGAGTGATGACCTTTATAATGAAAAAAGCTATTACTTATGATAAATTATGATTATGTAAACATTATTTGATGTATGGGGTAAACTGTTAAGTCAGATAAATCTCAGTTAAAATAAAAACCAAGCAATTTTTAGATAACACTAGGATAGTTTTCTACAAATGACACAAAGAAGTGAAAAGCCGTCCTCAAACTTCCATATGTTCATCACATTGAAAAAGAATACTTCTGCGTTGCAACAAAATTTGTGGATTCAATTCTCACCAGCAAGAAAACAAATGTAAACTGATATGTTGACTGTAAGTTAGTGTTTCAAGATGCATGCCATAAGCTTCAAAACTTGTTGATTGAATGTTGTGTTAAGATGCATGCCACAAGCTTCAAACCTTGTTGTTTGAAAACTTTGTCAAAATACATGTCACAAGCTTCACATTGTATTGATTGAATTTTTACCAGCAAGAAGTTAAATGTAAACTGATGTGCTGACTATAAGCTACTGTTTCAAGATGCACACTACAAGCTTTAAAATTAGCTGATTGAATACTTTGTCAAAATTTATGTCACAAGCTTTAAAATTTGTTGAATGAATTTTCACTGGCAATATATCAAATGTAACCTGATGTGCTTCTATAAGTTACTGTTTCAAGATTCACGCTACAAGCTACAAATTTTGTTTGAATTTTGATTGAATTTTCACTAGCAATAAATGTAATATAAATTGATGTGCTGACAATAGGTTACTGTGTCAAGATGCATGCAACAAGCTTCAAAATGTGTTTTCTTTAAGTCAGGATTCAGATATCGCTCAGCTGTCATTTTCAGATATCTTGGTGAGAAGAAAAAAGTTAATATTTACAAAAAGAAGAGCAGAGGGAGTAAAAATCTGAAAAATATATAACATTTAGAGAAAGAAAGTTTTTTTGTGCATTTCTTATGTTCATAAGTTCACCAAACATTTTGGAGACGTTTAACTTAAACAGTTGTCGTTAAACTTCAGTTTTTACTAGATAGAATTATAATGAAATAAGAAGTGTATTTGTATAATAGAATTATACTAAAGTAAAATAGTGTATTTGTATAATAGAATTATACTAAAGTAAAATAGTGTATTTGTATAATAGAATTATACTAAAGTAAAATAGTGTATTTGGATAATAGAATTATAATAAAATAAAATTGTGCATTTGGATAATAGAATTATAATAAAGTAAAATAGTGTATTTGGATAATAGAATTATAATAAAGTAAAATTGTGCATTTGGATAATAGAATTATAATAAAGTAAAATAGTGTATTGTAGAGAAAAAGCATTTATATTCCATATGCGTTGAAATAGCTAGATAAATTTTTGTAAGTTATGAAACAGAGAAGTTACTGTGCAAATGCAATGAATTTTCTATTAGGCCTACAAGGAATTGAACTCGGCTCGACAGCACAAAATCAATTAGGCTAATAACTGTCTAAACATATTGATACTGACTAACCATCACGACAGGCCAAATTTAATCGATGTATTCTCCATTAAGAAAAAGGAAAAGATTAATATAAATCTTATATTATATATGTAGTTCATTACCTAGTTCATTTTATATAATCCAATAATTCTAAATGTGGTGTAATTCAATATAGTTATTACATCTTCTTTCGCGAGTATGTAAATGATATTATTAGTGGTTTTTATTATGTGCAGTGCATACTCTAGAATAAATACTTTTTAATTTTTTTTTATTGTTGAGAAACATTTGAAAAACCTTTTTTAGTGAAATCTATAAATGCTAATAACGTTATAAATTATCAACAATATATTTTCAAGCTAAACTTAACTTATTCGTTTTTGGTTTATTTCTTACATTCCTAAACACTTTCTCCTCCAGTCATAATCTTTTGCACACCCGAATATGTTTTTATTTGTACGTCACTAGCTGTAACTGATACTTTTCGAATGATATCAATTAAAGTAAAACAATAATTTTCAATAATAGAAAAGGTGATTTCAAATTATTTGTTCAATATTTGAGATTTAAACCTGAAATACATATAACCGAAGATATTCAATTATCAATGTGATACAATGCATATGAAAGACTAAATAATAAAATATCTTAACAATATACTTGTATATTTATTGATGTAAAACCTATTGAATAGTTTGTTCGGCAAGAAACATGCCTCTCAAAATTAAAACGATGGGTTTCTTTCTTTCTTTTCATCACGATACGGTGTATTAAACAAACTGTCTCTATCAGCAGAAATGTAGAAAAGCTTTCATTAACTAAGACAATTCCAATATACGAGTTGTATAAGTTGTGAGGTATATGTAGTCTGCGTTATTTATTTCCTATTGAGTTTGAATTATGGTGGCGCAATTAGAAATTAAACTAAATATTTATTTATTCTCTCTTTAAAGCAAACTCAGGCCTTGCATGGCTTGGTGGTTAGGATAATCGACTCGCAACCTGCGGGGTTGTAGGTTCGAGTCTCGCCCTTTTAGCCGTGAAGGCGTTATAATGCAACAGTCAATCCCACTATTCGTTAGTAAAGAGTAGCCTAAGAGTTGACGCTGGGTGTTGTTGACGAGCTGTCTTTTACGTCAAAGTTAGGGACAGCTATTGCAGATAGCCCTTGAGTAACTTTGCGCGAAATGAAGCAAGCTCAACTATCTTCGTGTTCAGCTTAGCAAATGTATTCAATATATTTATGTTTACTTCTTGGATGTATAAATAATTTATTTTAGTCACTAAAATAATATTTTTGAATTAATATTTCTATATTTATTTCAACCCCCAGTAGCACAGTTGTACGCCTGCGGACTTTCAATGCTAGAAACCAAGCATAGCACAGATAGCCCATTGTATAGTAGCTTTGTTCTTAACTCCAAACAATACTTATTTCATGACGTATCTTTCATGTTTTATTCTTCTTAATTTCAGTTGCTTTTATTGAATTCTTATATTTTATTAAACCTAAAAATGTTAACATACAAATAATAATAAATACTTTTTTAAATTAACAATATGAGGTAAATTAATGTTTTAGTTTGTGTATTCATATTTATTTAGCCTTTCTTGGAAATTTTTAAAGTGTAAAACGCTAAAAGGTTATTTGTTTTAATATTCGTATTCAGTTATTACATCAAGATTTAAATACAGCGTTTTAGGGTGGACATCATTAGGAAATAAGTTTAGGTAGAATTCAAAGAAATCATAGGACAGAATCCTTACCAGATAAAGGTTAGTCGCACTACTGCACCGCTACTATCAGTAGCTTGCACTGTCGAAGACACACCAGTAGTTAAAGTCCCTGATGTAGTTTTCTCTATACATTTGTTCTAGTGACAGTACAAAAAAAGGGCGAAATACGATTCATCAGATCTCCCTATTCGTTTCTGGTCATTCATTTTCCACAGTGCACATTACAAGAATTAATGATGCCTTGCTTTCCTGCTTTTGCTGTTTGCCAACTGCCACATGATAATTTTCTAGTGTCAAATCCTGATCCCTTGTTGAAGGAATCAGTCAAGTAGTAAACAATTTGATGTAAGTTTTACTTTAAACACCTATCTATTCGCATCTTCCATCAACCAATCATCAATGTTGACAACAACAGTTTTTCCTAAGATTAAATGCTATCGTCATTGTTGATAATCTGTTATGAGAATTGTCATAAAAGAATCCCTCTTTGATAAAGGCATTTCTACTAAACACACAAACTTAATCACGACCCTTTGAAAGTCTAAGAGGTACGCTTAACTTTGTATTACGGACTTACTATGGTGTGACTACATTTCTTAATATTTATGGCCTATGTAATCAAGTCAGATATAACATGACCACTTTATGTTATATAAAACCCAGAGGGTTCTTCAAATGTATGTGTTTGTATTTCCTATAACTAAGAGGTCAATCAGTGTAGACACTTATAGACTGAATTAACTGATTGAATTACAATCAAATACACTGCTTTCTTACAATGGCAATCACTAATGAAAAATTAAACTTATAAAAACCATAATAATTTTATCCCATCTTTAATATTTTGGTATTTAAAAGGCTTTGGCATTCTTAGCTAGTTCTTAATTTCACATAAATAGCTTAGCTAATTTTATAAGTAACTGTAAAACATTTTGAGATCACGTTATTTCATCAAAAAATAATATATAAGAGAGGATTTACCAAAGATAAAAGTTGCTGAAAATATTTACTAAGAAGTGAATTAATAATAGAACACATAGAACGATTATTTGAATTATATGTAAGAAAAGAAGATATTGGGGATATTTTTGTAATAGTGGAGAAAAAAATAATAATATCATCATCTAACAATTTTCACGATATTAGTTGAGTTTCTCCAAGTTCTGGACTGTACATTTGATTGATTTTAAAACAGATTTAACAACATGCAAAACTTGCAACTTACCTCAAGCTGTATTATTACAACGATTCGTCTGGAGTGACTGTATAGCAGATTAAAAATGATAAGGATACAAATGAACTAAAGCGTATACAGTCGATGATTAATAACTAAGATACAACAAAATATAAGTTGTATATACCAAATCTAGTCACTAATAACATCTGCTTCTTGAAATATGTAATATGTTTATTTGTTTAGATTAACGAGTTATCCCTTAACTTACATGAAACTAAAAAATGGAGATTCACACATGTGTTAAAACGTAAATAAATAGGAATATATGTCATGTACCTATTTTCTTGAGTGATGTTTCATTTTAATTTACTCATTGCTACATAAATTTCAATGAAATAGGACAGCTTAAATATAAATTATACATTGTGTCGTATTCAATAATGAACCACGTTTATTTTCATCAAGAAAGTGCTTTTTATTTCTTGCCATTATTACTCTCATAAGGATCATAGAAATATCAGTAAGAACACAGTAAACTTGTAAAAAATGTAATACGTAACTCATTTCGCTCTGATTGCTGAACATCTCTGTATTTATTGCAAGATATACAACATAAAGAATCCAATCTTGAAGGATATAACAATGGCTGCTGAAATGGTCTACAAGCCTACGAAATAGTTTCAGGATGACAGAAAGGAAATAAACTTATCTCGGTGGAATTTTTAAGAAGAAGAGGAAAGTCACATTATATGACATAACGATATTCACTTCAAAGACCTGGAATACACTTTCAAAAATTAAAGTGGTATTAGATGCACGAGAAATTATTAGAGGTATCAATCATATGTATATTTCATGTTATATCTTAATAGACTGAATGATTGTAGAAAATGTAGTTTTATCTCGAACATTCTTATTGTTCTGACACAGATTCTATGTTCGACTTGCAGTATTTCTGAGCAGAGGAAGTTTAATACATTTTTCCAAGATAATTTGAAATATTTTTCGATGTCTTTTTTTCTATAAAAAAGTTTAGATATTAAAAATATTTGCTGTTAAGTAAAAAAATGACTTTGAATACGTTAATTAGTTTAGCATAAAGTCTTTAGGCTTTAGTATTTACATACAATATTTTCTTTAAATTAGAAACGCAGCAATTTGCCTTTTCAAGTGATATTTTGCCACAATTTATTTAAAACTGCATTTTCTATGAAACAGAGTATTTAAAATTGGGTTGTTCAAGGTTCTAAATAATATTTTCCTGTTCCTTGGAGTATTATCTTATCATCAGAATCAAGTTCAATTAAGCGAAATCAAACCTACCAATACATGACACCTTGTAATTATAAAATAATCTTAACTGATCAGTTTTTAAAATACAGAACCTAAACGAGTTAATCCAAACTACTTTTGAAGTTAATTTAATGTGTACAAAATGTAGATACAATAAAAGGATGAGAAGAGCTAACATTCATCTTGAGTAGTAATGACGATTCAATTCTTAATATGACTAGTTCATGTCTATCAGATATCGAAAGGCATAACAATGAAACATGAATACAAAAAATAAAAGTCCATTTTCTTAATATTTCCTAATGTATACTATTTTTACACAATAAGTGTATCTAAGACAAAGTAAACTTGAATGCTTTCTCCAAGGGCAGTTCTCTTGTAAGTACAACGTTCAATTCGAATTATTTTCAGATATGACTAGCTAATGAAAAAAAGGCAAGCAATTAAAAATATCCTTTTTATTGATCATCTTCAGAAGGAAGATAAAGTAATAAAAATTGACTAAGGTTCGGTGTCGTCATTTGTCTAACTGTAAACAGGTGGTAGGAAAAAGTCACATCAAAGATATTATGAGACACAATATGGGAATGAGTTTACTGGGTGGTTTTAAAACAAATAAGTTGAAGCAAGTAAAATAATGCACAAAAGCCAACGAGATTTGCTACTACCTGATCATAAGAAACAGATTACTTCAGGTTACTTTTAAGCAATAATTTCTTATAATTGACATTATCATATGTATGCGAAGTCTTGCAAAACGCTAATCTAAAAGACACTGAGATTATACATTTTGATTAAAATGGTGAATGAATGTTTTCTTTTTCAAATATTTTTCATATTTTTATTAATATTTTGAATGGCAAAAATGGCATAAAGGCTATAGATATTATTTGTCATAAATTAATAATGGATTTGTTTGTTTTGTTATTAAGCACAAAGCTACACAAAGGGCTATCTGTTCTCTGTCCATCGCGGGTATCGAAACCTGGTTTCTATCAGTATAAGTCTGCTGTGCCACTGGGGGGTTATAATGGATTTAAACAACGCTAATTTGATTACAAAACCCTTGGAAACTGGCTGTATTGTGTACAAAAAGATATATATTAAGTAATTGTTGAAACATCTAATATTTTAAGATAACTGAAGAATTTTTGACTTATATAAGTACGGTTTACTATTTTAATTAATTAGAGCACTACTGATGAGGGTGTGAAATTCCACGAAATCAGTCAGAGGTCCTGAAACTAATGCCAGTGAGTAAGCGAAAAAATAAAACCCTGTAAAAATTATAAAATTTATAATAAGCCCGCGTACTAGTTTCCTACTTATACACTCGCCCTATGCCTGCATGATCTCGCCAGTGTTTTCTTCCCTTCAAATAGACAAAAATCGCACTAAATATTATTCAGTTGTGTCACAAAAAAATCCCATCCTTCCCATTAAGAGGGAAATTTTAAAAATGTCAGTTCTTGCTAATAGGCTTTTTTGTTTTTTTATTAGGATTGAGTTTGTACCTCAGAAAGAAATTAAAAGAAAAAGTGGTACGCGAGCCTGAAAAGATTGAAAACCACTGGTATAACTAATAAGCATTGATTCGAATGATAGGCCAGGCTTCATGTTTTGTTCTTGCAAAAATTTGCAATTTGGGTAACGAAGGAAAAAGTCATTTAAACTAGCTTATCAGACGAATAATTGGGGAGAATAAATTGTTATTATTAATGCTGCATATTCTTCCAATAATTATATAAATAATCTATATATTCACGGTGCTAAAGAAAAGAGAAAAGAAACACCATATACATTAATAATGGCTGGAGACGGCTTAAATGGGTAATGAAGAAAAACTTTAATATAAGTTTAACATGACAGCAAATGTACAACGTTTCGACAAGGTTTTGTCATCATCAAATATACATTGTACGAACACCATTCTGAGTTACAAACCCAGATATATTTAAACAATGACTTTTTCAATTACTGTACCAAGTTGTGAAAAATTAACATGAATATTAATTAAGTCTTTTCTTGTTTTTCTTATACTTATAGTGAAATTTATTTCGGAGAAGACAGGTTCAGTTGTTGTTGTTTTTTCTCCTAAA
This sequence comes from Limulus polyphemus, assembly GCF_000517525.1. Lineage (NCBI taxonomy): Eukaryota > Metazoa > Arthropoda > Merostomata > Xiphosura > Limulidae > Limulus > Limulus polyphemus. Next base: position 36,707 of record NW_013665618.1, read on the forward strand.
CAACTTTGCTCCATAATTTGTGCTGTTCTCGTTTTACTGGTTTCTAAGACTGCAAGCGTATAATTATATTATTATATGTATTTTGCAAAGAAGCCAATTTAAATTACAAATAAATCTGATTTGTGTTAAACTTTGATTATATATTTTTTCGTTTGGATACGAACACAAGTAACTAACTCACAAAACTCATGAAAATAGACATAATAATGACAATCATAACATCGGTTAACATCAAGACACACGGTAATATGCCATGCGGCCAAAGTAGCTTGCAGGGTACACCGTGTGTTATTAACAGGAGTGATAGTTTAACAATTTTCCCCTAATTGTAGCTAAGGGTGTGGCAATCCATGCTATCACATATTATCAGCGGATGTTCTCTACTCGACTCAAAATACATTAAGAAATACAGGAGATACAAAATCTACAAATTTCATTGAACTTCTTCCTCTTTTATTTGATAGAAAAACATACTTACCTTTAATGGATTTATTTTTCAAAATTAGTACACTGATAACTCTTTACAACCTACAATTAGGTGTCAAATTTGGTCTAAATATAAGCCACAAGTGTGAAATTATTAAATAAAAATCATTCAAATTTGACCAAAATTTTGCGCACGCCTACGCAAAAAGTAACGAGAGCTATCGGTGTAACATTTTTACCACAGCTTCAACAAATAGTGGACGGTATTTAGTTTTTTGTCATTCGAATTAAAGAAGATTTAGAGCAGCTACTCTACAGGATGAAAGCACGTGCAAAATACGTAAGTATTTTATATCATTACAACATTATAACGCCCCTATCTCTGAAAAGGCGAGCACGTTCGGTGACGGGGAATCGAACCCATGACCTGCAAATCACGAGTCGAGTGCCCAAACTAGCAGGCTATGCCAGGCCAAACAATTATCTTAAGTCATAGTATGACTTTTTTGGACTGACATGGTTGTAGTTTATTTTAAGGCACAATTTTTATTACCATGCAATTTATCATTATTCAGTAGTAGTGTTGTCTTTGTAAATTTCGTATATTTGTAAATTTGTACTATTGAAATAATATAGAAAATTTACCAAATTCACTTAAAGAATAATCCTTACTTCCGCGAGTACCTCTTCAAGGCCTGAAAGATTTTTAAATCAAAATTACTGCCAAGATAGATAGATACTGAATTTGTATGCATAAATAAATCATTTGTTCCATATCTTGGCTTACTGCCATATTTCAAGCTAAGGTTCGACCATAAGAAATTCTATAGTATTAAGTTAATAAACAAGGAATTGTAACCAAAATCGTTTTCACATCATCATTGTTTGATAATCTACTACTGTATTAACATAGTATACTTCCTTACAGAATTACACCTAAGTAGTAATAATGTTAATATTAAAAACATGTTTTTCTTTCTAGTAATATGCCTATGAAAAAAATATATATGCTACTAGTATTTATTTATTTGGTATTACTCAATCACGTGTTGAAATATTTAGGTGAGTTAGGGTCTTATAAATCATTGTTTCTTCCTTCAAATTTATAGTAATATATATATGTGTGTATATGTGTGTGTGTGTGTATAAAAATTATGTGCACACAGATTTATCCAAAATTAAGTTACAAAAGTCTGATTTCATGATTCTTTGTGACCTTGGATAAAACAACAATTTACAAAAAAGTAGGTATTGAAAATCTTTGTTACATGCGATTACTGTAATAATTAAAAAGTCAGGTGTCATAATTCTTTGTGTCATTTGGGTAAAACAATAAATTGCAAAAGACAGGTTACCCCTGATTAAAGACTGGTTACCCCTGATTAAAGCAGTAAGTTACAAAAGACAGGTTACCCCTGATTAAAGACTGGTTACCCCTGATTAAAGCAGTAAGTTACAAAAAATGTTTGTACATATGATAAGTATTTTAACAAGATAGTCGACGTATATTTAAATTAGCGAGCAAGGAACTTCTTAGCTGTATGTGACTTGGGTAGTTTCTTTGTATTTCATAGACAAATATAGACACGAAATTTTAAAGTAAACGGGCTATGAAATTTCTAATAATAATGCATTGTATAGAAACTATGATCGACAAATAATAACTTAAGTCACAGGCCTAGCTCTTTTTTTATATTGCTCTCATGCTATATCTTTAGGATTTTCGGCTTAAACTGCACATGAGTTAAGTAATTTCATAGGAGAAACGTGTATCAAAATTCCTATGTTACACTGCCATCACAAAACGGTTCTGTACCATACGCCAGAATAAAACTTTGTTTGTAGAATTTATATTTTGTTGATGCACTTATATTGAGAATTTCGCTTAGGAGGGATTCCTTGGCCAGCTTACTTTATAGCCTTCTTGTTTTCTGGATTTAAAATTCCTTCGTCTTTGATGGTTTACAATTACAACTTTAGCAAAGTTGTCATTGGGTACATACTTCTTCATGTTTCGTTCTCTATCGAGATTTTGTAAAGCATCTTCAGTCTATCTATCGGTTTCGATTTCACTCCATTCTTAAAACAGAATTCTGTAAACGACGCCCGTAAAATTACATTAGAAGGTTGTCAATATGATCTATTTTTACTTCGTTCTCATGACCGCAAGGAAAATATAATAAATACAAATATTTGTGTTTTGCAATCAACATTCTGATCAAAGAAATTAAATTAATGAATCCTATAGCATAAAATGTGTTTGTTTATTGGTCGTCTACTCACAATCTTTATCATGAGGTTGAAATTATAAAACCTTTATTATTTGATGATTAAACTAGATCTAATTCCGAAGATGAATTGGAAAATTCTTCATTTCAAAATAATGTTTTGTAAATATTTTCTGCCCTTTCACGTGTACTGATAGATTGTTTGTTTGTAATTAAGCACAAAGCTACACAATGGGCTATCTGTGCTCTGCCCACCACGGGTATCGAAACCCGGATTCTAGCGTTGTAAGCCCACAGACATACCGCTGTGCCATTGGGGGGCGTACTGATAGAGACCATTCATGATTGTAATATATACAAATTATAATCATTGAATCAACCCTACAGATATAGATGTACAAAATCAAGATAGTTTGCTAAACAACTCGGATCTTTCTCTGGCTTTTTGTTTTTCTTCTTTCAAAAGTTTGAAAATAATATTGATCAAGTTGAAAGTAAATACATGAATATAACTATCCGCTTTAATAAACATAGCCGCCATGCGTTTTTAAACATATTAATGAAAGTTAATCAGATTTAAAAACTGACTGTACAAAAATTTTAACTAGTGAAAAATAAATTGTAATATTAAAAGAAAAAAAAAGCTTATTAATTATTGATAACACTGAACATCAAAGCATCCTGGATGTTTGTTTTACACTGTTAAAATGATTTCATTTTCAAGCTTTGATTTGTTTGTTTTGAAATACGCGCAAAACTACACAACGGATATCTGCGCTAGCTGTCCCTAATTTAGCCGTGAAAGACTAGAGGGAAGGCAGCTAGTCATCACCACCCACCCCCAACTCCTGGGCTATTCTTTTACAAACGAATAGTGGGATTGATCGTCACACTA
>NW_013665618.1:40430-44457 GCF_000517525.1 Limulus polyphemus
ATCACCACCCACCCCCAACTCCTGGGCTATTCTTTTACAAACGAATAGTGGGATTGATCGTCACACTATAAACCTCCCACAGCTGAAAGGGCGAGCATGTTTGTTGTGACGGGGGATTCGAACCCGCGACCTTCAGATTGCGAGTCAAGCGCCATAACCACCTGGCCATGCCGGTCCTTAGCCTTTGAAAGTGTTGGCCTTTAGCTTATATTTTGAGATATTAAATGAAATATTGTGATCGGTGTTAGATTTCAAATGATAAGTTAGCGAACTGATAAGCTATTTATTTGTAAATAATAGTAAACTCTTGGCTCAGTCGTTTTTGAGTACTAAATTCTTTTGAAACGTCACACTTTGCAACAGAGGGTGTGTAGGCAGAATTTCAATGTTGACGAACTAAATCAAGTTGACATAATGCCAGGTAAGATATTTTATAGTTGAAATTTCTAATGCATCTATAACTGCTCGTAATAAATTTACCTTAATCTGTTTTGTTGTCAACCAATTTCATATGTAGCTTTAAAAACAAAAGTAGCTGTGAAGTTCCATATAAAGACCTGTAAAATAAAATATTGCAACAGTACACTTCAAAATTGTGTTTTTGAAAAGTTTTACGCAATGCTAGCACGCTGTTTTATTTCATAATTCTTAATATATGGAGTGAACAGCTTTTAGAATCAATCATTTTTTGCTTCAAACATGTCCGAAGCCTTTGATACCTTTTTATGTGGTCTTTTTATATATTTATATTATTTGCTATCATTTATTTATTTTGCTAAGTTTATCTCTTAGAGTGAAGACTAGATGTACCATCTATCGATGAAGCTTTCGTGAGAGAATCGCTGAAAAGAAGACAAGTTTTAAAAATGACATCGGACAACAATTTACTGTACGTCATAAGAACAGAAGTGAAACAAGGCATCACAACCTATTTGCTTAGCTTGTAGACATCTTTAGTGTACTGTAATCCCCAGTGTCATTTACAATGAGATTTAAAGTGGGATCCCTGATATTTTATTCAAAAACCTGTAATGAAATTTACTCGTAATAACCTTTGAAATGCAAGGGTAATAAAACTCAAAACATTATTTTCCGTTTCTTTACGTAAATATGCCAGATCTTTCTAACACAGAAACAGCTTGTCATTCCACATAAAGGATGCGCATTTTGGTGTATGAAATAATACATATGCAAATAACATGAAAATAAAAAAGTTACTATATAAAACAGTTTTTGAGATGTGAACTCGCGAAATTTATGGACTAAAATGTATTGCTTGAAACCTCACGATGAACTTAATGGCTCAAGCATTAAACAGATCGAATTTTATTATATGAAATTAGAGCTTATCTGATCGAGAACTGCATAACTCATCTCGTAAAAAACAAAATGAGAGTTAGCTAGATAAATGATAATAATTTTTCGACTGGTGCTGAAGGAATATAAAAAATTGTGTATTTTTTTCATCTTATATTTCTAAAAGTTAAATTATGCTTGGCCTCTAAGTCATGTTTATCGTACTTTTGTTTAATTATTTTGATTGTCTGAACATTTTCTTCATTTTGTTCTTTAATTTGTTTATTCAGTTAATTTTCCAACTGATCAATTCAATTAACGTGTTTGTTCTGAGGCGACACATAAGTATGTGCGTTTTTTTATAGCAAAGCCACATCAGGCTAACTGCTATATCCATCGACGTGAATCGAACACTTGATGTTAGTGTTATAAATCCGTAGACTTACCGCTGACCCACCTGGCTACGGACACATACGTATAGAAGTACATATTTTTATCGAAAGTGCCTGCTATTACAAAAGTCTGTATGATCACCATGTTTTTGTTGTTATTTTATACAGTACAAAATGCTAAATATCTAAATAACTTTTCTCAAGTAGCAGTCGAGGTCTTTCTTTTTAAAACGTACAACAGTTAAAATATTTATCGCGTAGTAGCCTAATCATTGACACGTAATAAAGAGTTGAAGAGAGAAAAACACGAACTTTAAAACCACTGATGTCTGTTTTTGACAGATGTTGGAAATTCTAATACTATAGATTCGCTGAATCGGAAGTGTCAAATAATTAAATCATGTCTGTTTATAAACTGGAATATTCAAGGTTCGAGCTGAAAAATGAAGTTGAACATGCTCTGTACTTTTAGCTAGAAAGGCGGCGTTGTAACTATGTTAATGAATCCGTTAATCTATGCTTGAGCCTTGGAAGTCTCTGACCTGGACATTCAATTAATGTATTGCATAAAGTGCCAATTCAAGTTGAAACTACTGCACGTAGATTGGCAAATCTAAATACGAATACGGTGAGAATTAGTAAATAGACTTATAATCCACCTGTATTTGGAGTTCTAGAAAAGTGTGTGAAAACGAAATACGTTATAATATATTCGATATATATAATCCTGTTGAGCTTGTGCAACTTTTATCTATCTGATACATGTCACATAATGATGTCTGGACTTTTTTCTACTGGTTTGTTGAATGAATCTATGTTCAATACATCTATATGTCGTCGACATTTACCAATTTGAACCAGTTATTCAAAGTCTTTCAAACACAATAAAATGTTTCTTTTTTGTTGTTGTTTTGCGTGTTTGTTATTACGCACAGAGGGCTATCTGTGTTCTGTCCACCACGGATATCGAAACCCGACTTTTAGCGTTATATTTCCCCTGACTTACCGATTAGCCACAAAGAGGAAGGAGGGCAATGAAACGGTTATAATGAATAAAAATGTGGAGAACGATATCCCTTGTAAGGGATCCAGAAATTCAAATAGCCTTCTTTAATCATAGACATGTCTATTGTTATATGCTAAAGTTTGCGATAATTGTGTTTTATTTTAATTTTTTTATAATTTTCTAAAGATTATGGTACCTTTAAAATCAATATGACTTGCTTTAATTTTACTATAGCAAAGGTCCCAGTGCCACGCGCTGCAAGACTTCACGGGGATGGCGTGACGGCGTGCGAAAGCATCATTCGCTATGCAAATCTATTGAATACTGACAAAACTTTCTAAAATTCTAACCCTACTGGTCAGTTTATTCGTATCGTTTAACTATTTTCAGTATATTATTTAACCTGTACGTCTAGGTGTCTTGGAGATATATGCCATACTCAAGAACCCATGACAGTTTCCTGTCGATCAGAGTCGGAAGAATAGCACTAAGGTATTAGCTAGAGAAAGATTTAAATGGCTGTAATCAATACTGAAAAATTAATGAAGTAATTGGTTTTAGAATACTTCTGAGGAACACTTAATAACCTTTGATAGTTTCATGGTGATCTAACGTCTGAGGTTGGGTAATTTGTCGTCAAGGGCAGACAGATATACAAATCACGAGTCGCTTTGTAGTAGAGATTTTTGGCAGAATAAAAGATAGATTGGAAAAGTTATTTTTACATACAGTTAGCATGAGATCCCTATAAAATGTGAACGAATTGACTGAAATTACTGTGAAATATATATATATATCTGAAACTAAAATGACACTCCATCACTTGTTTTAAGCCTAAAATAATCTGGCTAGTATAAAGTACAATCTCTGGTAAACATCTGGTACACGAATGTGCACATTATTACCTTTGCATTAATCTTTTATTTCCCATTACACTTGTCAAACCTGTCTACTCTTCATAAGCTACAGTTCTTGGTTTAAAGAACTTATTTATTTGCTTCAAAAGACTGCAGTTCATTCTATGAAAAACAAATGCTGGTTCCGTTTTTCGTAAAGTTATTCAATTATCTTCAGAAATATGCGAGGGAGCACAGTTCCATGATCTATAATAATCTCATGAACGTAAGAGAACTCGAAAAAAAACATAACAATAATCTAAAAACCCATGTATGTTACTCTGCAAAGGATACAAGTAAAAATCATCTCCATTTCAACAATTATGGTGTAGTTACATTACAAACAAATGAAACACATTGCCAAGTTTTAATTTTCTTCCGGTATGGATATAACACATAGAACTCATTGTGTAGCTTTGCTCTTCAGAACAAACAAC
>NW_013665618.1:44718-61058 GCF_000517525.1 Limulus polyphemus
AAACAAACCAAATCAATGCTTGCCAAAAAATTATTTGATATTGCTCTGAGATAAATAACGAAAAAGTTCGAAATCCTTTCACTAAAACATAAACATAATTATATCTATTCTGCAAAATATGACTTGTATCTAATCTTTTTTTTTTGGAAAATCTAACTATATACAATGACATATCAACATTTCACATTAAACAGTTATGTATGAGTCTGTAAAGCAGTTATTATATTAATATTACAATAAAAAGAATAAAGCATTTGCAAACCCTACTAGTTTCAGGGAAGGCATTAAGATGTCTTGAAAGGTTTATAAAACATTTAAGAACGAATTACTAATGAAAACCTTGACTGGAGAATTTGTGGAAGCAACGAATTTTCGATATATATATTAAATACTAGGTATCAAAACTTACGCAGTTAAGATGTAAACTTGTTTTTGAATATAACAAAGCTTGTCTGTAATTAGTAATCACAATAAGATATTGTTTACAAAGCTATATTATTGTTTCCTAACTGACCAGCAATTGTTCATTTGTTGATTAGGAAAACTTAATATTACTGTTTCTATTCCAATAGTTCGTTCAGACTATACTAAATATGTTGCCATTGTCAGATTTAACTCTGATAAAGTTTATTTGTGGTGGTTGAGCTATAATATTGTGTTCGAACCAATCACCTTAGCATCAGAGGCTAGTTAATAATTGGGTAACTGTGCCCTATTTCAGTTCAATATATATATGCCACACTTACAATATCTTGGATTCGAAACCTACACATGAGGAAGGATCACAATTACCCTCCTAAGAGAAGAATAAACTTATAAATCATTATGTAATTTTAGAATGAAATCGATAAATTCGACTTATAATTAATACTTACAATAAAAATGTAAGCTTATAATTAAGGACAATGAAGCTAAAGAAAACTTAAACCATTTGCTGTTCTCAATAGATATTAAGATGGATAAATAAACACAGTGTACTGAATTCTGAGACAATTATAATTAGTTGAAGTTTTATCCATAACACTGCACAGAGGAAGACGCAAATGGAAAGTTTATTCAAGAAATATCAATCAGACAAAATGTTTCCAACCCTTTTTTCGTTTTACTATTAAAGCAATAAACGAGTATTTTCCTTAAAATACTAGACAGGTACAAATCTCACATCGGAAACATTATAGTTCCATCGACCGATATCAATTTACTTAGCTCTCCATATGTGAAGGAAGGGAACCTCGTTAAGCTAGTAAGTATTATTCCCTGCTTAAAGGAGTGTTTTATCTATGTGGAGAAGTAGAAGCAATTTTCAATGTGAATATTAGATACTTTGAAAGACAATTAGTATTCATTTGTTATAAAGAGTAACGACACATCTACAAATGAACATCATCACAGCCGGAAGCACATTTATGTTAGATGTACACAAGAAATTCGGCGTGTTTCTAATATATATATATATATATACATTATGCTATATATTTATGAGTAGAACCAAGTTCAGAGTTTAGTCCTATAGCTATCCATCTCCATCCTAATTATCGTTTGCGTTTTGTATGACTTAATGCACTGTATGATTAGTAGGAGAATGATTTGGTTATTAATTTCGGTAGAAGAATATCGGGTCACAGTTAATACCGCTTTCTCAAACATTGTGTTCTGTTTAATCATTATCCTTTGAAGTAGAGATCTATGTATATTTCTATGTAATCAACCAAGGGCGAAGAATAGATCAATTAAAGGAGTTCAGGAAACAAATATTACACGCTCGTTATAAATGTACTTCAAAATCTATTCGTCGGCTTTCATAAAGCTCCAAAAATATTGTTTTTGTTTTTTTATATTTGGCATGTAACGTAATTTCACAAATTCATAAGGCTAGAATAAACAAATCTTAGCGACTTTCTCCCGAATTCAGAAGTGAAGTCGTAATAGGATACAAAACTCAAGAAGGTACAATTCCAAGATAATTAGGCAATTGACGAGCTGGGATTAAACTAAAATTGTTACACGAGCTCAAGGAAGTTAAGAAGCTTCAGAGTTTACTTGTTTTTATATTATTGGAAATGTACGTTGTTTCTACTTATTATAGGGAAGTGGGAGATAAGTCTTAGTCTTTCATTTTAACAGAAGAACAATATGATGCTAAAATAGTAATTGTAGAAACTCATTTCAACTTTTATTTCAGACGGTGACTTAGGTGTGAAACGGTGTACTTACATTTCAAACAGGACGCCACCTGATGATTACGTAATTATTACGTAATATGCCAACATCTGAGGGTTATATAACTGTTGCCTAATGCGCAAAGACCTGTAGTTTGAGTGTTACTCATCAGAAAGCGCATTGTTAGGGGCACGTAGCTAGGCCGTCATGACACTTGACAACCGGAAGTTGTCTGCTGCCAGAAGGCTTGTTGATAGAGCCAGAAAACGCCACCGTAGGACACGTTGGTATGATAAGCACGTAGATAGTTCGTGGGCGAACCACCAGAGAGGGTGTAGATCATTGTGTATTAACATGTCATCAACGTCTGTATCTTATTACATGTAAAAACTGTTATCTGTATTTTTTACAATTTGACAATTGATAATAGGTGGACGGTGTTACCCAAGGTTCAATAGGCATATGGTGTTTTTAAATTCTATAGGTAAATTGTGTTACTAAATATAGGGGATGGTGTTACTAGGTTGATTCTGTGTGCTGTACAAAAGCAGTTGGTGTTACTAGGTGAATGCTGTTATTAGACATATTGCATACGTCTTACAAAGGTGAGTGGTGTTTCTATAGGCGGATGTTGTTACTAAGGATAGTGTTGCTATGGCAAATGGTGTTTCTATAAACGAGTAGTTAAATAGGATTATGGGCTTATCGTGGAGTGTCTCATTGTGTCTTAACATGAGATAACATCATCAACATTGTAGTCTAGATTTACTTATGGGTCCTAAAAGTTAAAAGTAAAACCACTATTTTAACAAGACAGCTATAATAACACAGTGTATTACATATATCAGTTTTTATTGCACATACTATCTCAATTTATCCATTATATTATACCCAGTAATTTGCCTTACATACTTTTATATTTACCCATTACTTTATGTATAAGACACTTCACTAATTCATTAGTTCTTTAGTTTTCGATGTTATATCTAATTTGTATCACATGCTTTTTGAATTTTCTTAAACTTGTAAGTAAAATAAGTATTGATAATTCATTTGTTCCATGGTTTTCATTTTTATATCTAATATATAACATCTATTAATCCTGAAAAGGACGCTTATTTAAATCTCTAAATAATATACAATAATTGTCATGTTTAGCTTTATAAGTTGATTTTTTTCTGCTAACGTTTAATTTTAAAGGATCTATGTAAATAACCATGTTTAACCATTGTTGAAAATTATATTCTTACCTTTTTATAGATATTTTCATTTTGAACATCAAATGAGCTACCACATATAGGGGTTCTTTCAACTCTACCTGAGGTCATTAACATTGAATCCAAACGATAGAAAGTTCAACACATACAATCATCAAATGATGTGGCCACTTCAATTTTATTGGACATTTAGGTATGTCGTCCTTTTATTGCTAGAATTCAAGGTTCAATATGACAGCAAATTTTTTAAAAAACAAAACTTGAACAAGTCAATAATAATACATAGTATAAGTCGTTATTTATGATTATACATTCATTACTAAGATATAAATCTCATACACATATTCACATTATACTTGAATTTGAAAATTAACTGTTCAAACTCTAATCATATACTTTCTACATATATTCAAAGATAGTAGATTATTTATTTAATGCTCACCATACTTTAACATAACTAGTGATGATGAGCTTTTGTATATCACTGATTTTAGGAGTCAATAAACCTAGTTTATTGGTTCTTTCACTTTAAATAGTGATACAAAACACTAAATGTATATCATAATATTCTATTTCTCAAGTTTTGAAGGTAGATATTCAATATGCACATTTCAGTTAGTGTACAATTGTTGCATACTTTTTACACCATTAGACTTCACGTTTTTTAGACACACTGAGACACCCTACAATGGGTTTATCATCCTATTTAACTATTTGTTTATAGAAACACAATCTGCTGTAGCAGCACTACCCTTAGTAGCACCATCCGCCATCCTTTATAAGACGTGTGTAATATGCCTAGTAACAGCAATCACTTAGTTACATCAATTGCCTTTGTAAAACACACATAATCTGTTTAATAACACCATCCGCCTCTACAAACACTATCTTTGGTAACACAATCCACCTATAGAATTTTAGTAACACCGTCCACCAATAATGAATACTATGTCGAGGATTTTTTTATGTTATATTAAAATAATAAAAAAATAAGATAATAGTTTACATGTAGTTAAATATAGACTTTGATGACATGTTGAGACACATTGATCTACATCACCCTCTGGTCGTTCGCCCGTGAACTATCTGTTTGCATATAATCCTCAGATGTATGTATTAAATAATAGTTATATAACTCTCAGGTGTCGACATATTACGTAATAGTTATTTAACCCTCAAGAAGCATCCTTTGGGCAGTCACGTACGCCGATAATTACTCCTCTACTGTTCTTTGAAATCAAATCTTATTCTCTCTACAGCAACTTGAGTTAAAGAAACTATCAACATTGTATTTATATTGACACTAAGGTAGAAAATAACTAATCGTTTTTGTTGTTTTCTTCATCCAAGTTATAGAATTAATTTTATGGGTCTTTTTTAGGTTGGTTGTTTTGAACTTCGCGCAACGCTACGCGAGGGCTATCTGCGCTAGCCGTCCCTAATTTAGCAGTCTAAGACTAGAGGGAAGGTAGCTAGTCATCACCACCCACCGCCATCTTTTACAAACGAATAGAGGGATTGACTGTTGAAATGGCGAGCATATTTGGTATGATGGGGATTGCGAGTTGAGCACCCTAACCATCTGGCCATGACGGGCCGAGTCTTTAGAGGTAGATATAAAACTTTTATGTCATGAGATTAGCTCAATATCTTTTATTTGTCTCAGTTTTAATGATTTCCGAAAAGGCCATGATAAGTTATAGTTATTATCGCTTGGATAAATATCTAAATTAACTTTTACACCGGAAATGAAATGAGAAAAAAATGGAACATCAAAAATATAACATTGTAACTTATATAAGCCAGTAAAATCAGTATGTTCTAGTTTAACGTATATTGTGATTTTATTAAAATATTTTTAGCAACGAAACATAACCCGATGACTTCATGTTAATTTATATTCTGCTGCGCCAGGGTGTTGCCTAGTGATAAGCATATCAGACTAGGAATCATACGGTCTTGCTTCCAAACCTGGTTCGCACTTTTAGCTTTAGATGTGCTATAAGGAAGACAGTCCCTCTGGTCTGCAGATCAATATTGGGGGTAGCTATACCTAAACCACAGGGGGCTGTGACCTGGCCGTTTAGTACATTGTGTGTATGAGATGTGTCATTCAGGTGGACAAAAATAAAATAATTTCAGTAAAACTTGCATGGCTCGACTCGCAATCTGAGGGTCGCGGGTTTGAATCCCCGTCACACAAAACATGCTCGCCCTTTCAGCGTGGGGCGTTATAATGTGACGGTCAATCCCATTATTTGTTGGTAAAAGAGTAGCCCAAGAGTTGGCGGTGGGTGGTGATGACTAGCTGCCTTCCCTCTAGTCTTACACTGCTAAATTAGGGACAGCTAGCGAAGATAGCCCTCGTGTAGCTTTGCGCGAAATTCAAAACAAACAAAGCCTCTGCTGTAGCCAGAAAGAAGTTTATTTCCCGAACAGCAAGAAGAGTGTAAACAATGGTAAACTCTTCAACGATAGTGATTTTTTTTCAATATCAGCTGTTAAAGTTTTTTCGTCATTTTTAAAAGCATCTATTTTATCAGTCTCACATGATGTATATATGTATCTAATGTGTGTCCAAATAGAGAGATTGAACATGACAAATATTTCAATATTTCTTCAACTGAAGCGGTTATAATATTCAACAACCGATTATTGAGAACATCCCCAGCTTGCCTATCCTGGATAAATACTTTATTAGGTAAGGAGACCCGATTTTCTACATACATATTTGGAGTCGCAGAATACATTATTATTGTTCTGTCAAAAAATATATATAAATTATTACAAAACGAACTGAACTTACAGAAGGTGTAATTATCAAGAATGTTTAACTTTAGCTGTATAAAAGTACGTTTTCGAATATTATTCGATTTTCGTATACAATTGATTACCTGAATAAAATATACCTTGGTATACCAGAATCTTATCTCTGAATTTGGTTATATAACGTTTGCCATATTATTCAACAGTACGTTCTTAAATTCAGCAAATATTACACATTTTTCTACAATTGTTTGTTTGTTTGGAATTAAGCACAAAGCTACACAACGGGCTATCTGTGCACTGCCCACTAATCAGGTGATGACGCTAAAAAATTGTTTTTCTCAAGCAACTGGAATATTCAAGTTGCAATATCAATAAAAGATTTAGCATTTTTACTTGTCGTGAGAATTTCTTATCTTCCGAATGATGCTTTTGTGTATTATCACAGGAATGGAAGTCCAATCTATTTGCAACCATTTCCAAAATCTATGACACTGATTTTCCATCCTTTCTTCCACCTTCTCGAATATTATCTCTGATGAGTAGATACAACTTCATAATGTCACTATAAGTGGACAGAACACATCACTAACATCAAGCAGTCCTTTTCGTGTACTTGGTGCTTGCACCACTACTATTTAACTAACAAATTCAATCTTAATCGTAAATAGAAAACATTATATTGTTTTATTTTACTATGCACTTGTCATATTTTTGATATGGTCTGAACAAATATATATGATTTAGTACAAATATATCTATAATCTCGTGATTTTTATGTGTATCTTAAAATAGTTTTCTCAGATGTAATATAATCAATATTATATTTTTACGAATTTTCATTGGATTTAAATTTTGAAATTCTAACATAGGTCTATACTGAAGTGGTCAGTATATGACTTTAAAAGGCCCGTCAAATAATCTTTCAATTTTCTATCCAAGGTTGCCATATAATGTCATTAAATAAGGTCTGTTTGACCTTAGCCTTTGATAATCTACTCTCCAAATCCTAAAAGTTTATTCGTACCGAGTAAACGTTTAAAGGTCATTAAGCCGGGGGCCTTCAAATTTTTGCAGTATGACTTTCTTTCAAAAGAGCAACTTTTCCGACCCTAATCATTTCGAAATTCAGACTTTCAATTTTTTGACCCACTCTAATGTACAACATTCTGTAGTTTTATGCCCTTCTATTCTGCATATTAATTTGTTTTACTTTGTGATCTACCCACACTCAGTAAACATACATACAGTTTAAGACACTTCACTTCTGAAAGTCTGAAAAACATTTCAGTTTATTTCAACACATTATATGGTAATGTTTTATTTCTAGAAGATTATTTAATTTTCAATTTCATTCCCAAAGCTAAGCGAGTTTAATTATCTTACAGCAATTTGAATTAATTGATAGAAGTAAACATCACTACTTAGAATATAGCTATTAGATTATCAAGAAAATAATATTTTAACCTAAATTTCGGGGTTTCGACAACTACTGATAATAACTTAAAACTACAGACCTCTATATTTAATGTCCAAGTAATGTTTATATATATATACAGACAGTTGGAACGGGCAACATTAGAAGATATTGAAGCTGCCACTAATAGCAACGTTTTTCTTTTTTTTTTTTCAGTCCATCAATAACTTAATTACGGTTTCGTGTCGCGAGTTCACTTTGTAGGATGTAATAGCAAACTCTAACGTTATTTATTTTGTGGTAGCTTAATGGACAAGATGTTAATCCATGCTCTACGTTTAAATCAGATATGTTTTCAGCTAATTACAAAAGCTTCATGTTTGGCAGGTCTCCCATGGGAAGGAAACATAAGTGTTTACCTCAAATATTACGTAATGTCATGACACATATTCCACTTATTATTGGACCATTTACGATTAAAATCGATATTTCGATTATAGTACGGAATAGGATTAACATACAAGGTGAATAAAACATTGAAAGAGAGGCTTTTCTAAGTAATAAAATCCATTTATGCTCACCTCTGGAGTTCAGGATATAGATACCAATATCGGAGAGTGCGCCAGCACACTCTATGTAGGGATAACACTGACACCCGTATTAAAGCAACACAAAAGTCATATGGTTTTTCTTCTCTACAGGTCATCCGAAGCTGGATATGAAGAGGTACCTGGCATAGTCGCTCTATCTCCGGTGTATATGCTATCCAGAGTGCCCCAAAGTCGAAAACCGGCGAATAGCCAAAAACCGAGATTTCTTATTTTCGTTCATCACCATATTTCTTCTTTAAGCCTAGCGCCTACCTAGTTTTAGCAGTAACCATAATTTTATCATAATTTCATAGAGAAAAACAGTCTTCATGAGTTCTGACTACCTATTTCATTATTCTTCTATGCAAAATTTATAAAGCTTCAGAATACACTCTATAATCTAGTAGCCCACGAACGACTTCTTAAATAAAAAAAGTAAACAAACAAGTTTAAGGAAAAAAATATCGCTAAATAAAAAAGCTATGTAGGGCTGGCTAATGAACATAGGAAAAGAAACCAAACAAGTTATGATGGAAGTGGACATACTCCTGATCGGCTAATGATCACAATGTAGACTAAGCCATCTCGACTTTACATGGAGAATAAAATCCCTATATTACTGACTTCCTCACTGGCGAACCAAATAGAATCAGAATTTCCAATCGTAAAATGTTACTCGATTGTCAATTAGTCATAAAAGTAGTGTTTTAGTGTTAACTAAAGGAAAGTAATAATGATGAAAAATGAAATTCAATTCAAACACCAAGCTTTCGATAGAGAAAGTGAGTCACCATTAGGGGACGCTCACATCCCAGACGGCACTTTGGTGTTCCCTTAGTATGTATTTATGTATGTAGAACTTGCTTAAGTCTGTGGCCACAAAAATGTAAAACATTTTGGCATTGCATTGTATATAATTATAACTAAACAACAGTATTTTATAAACAACTAACCAGGTTACCCGTGCTAAGCATTCCAAACATTTAATCTTTCAAATTAAATGATATACTTAATTGCGTCATAACGAGTGATCCGCAAGCTCGTTGATTACTTCTTCACCCCTCTTTAAACTTCGCGCCACCCCTATTACCACAAAATAGTGTTTTGCGCTCCATTTTCTTTATATGTTAAGAATTTATAAAGTTCGCTCAGGCATTGGCCTCGCACGTATCCTGCAAGGCCTGATCTTAATTACTTTACTGCGTATAAGAATATCGCATGCGACTGTTAGAAGTTGCCTGTTTCTGGACGTGCACATAGTCGAATAAATCGGGGGTTCTCAAACCTTTCAATCTAGTGAAAGCTAAGAAGGCTAAGAAATAAAGACTTCTATTTATTAGATAGCGAAATCAAAAAAGAATAAGCACACAATTATTGAATATATATATATATATATACAGTTTTACAGATAAAGTTTATTTGTGAATTGTTCCATAACTTTCAAACAATCATAAAACCTACAGAATATTAAAAAAGGGTAATGTAGTACAAACAGGAAGCAAGTGGGTTGAGAAGAGAAAGCAACGCTCTTTGAATACATTAGCATTTTTTAAAAAAACTTCAAAGAGATTTGTTGCATCTTCCCGATGCCTTCATGATCCTCCCTTTGAGCCCCCTGCGAAAACTCGATAGTTGCAGCTTACATTTTGAAAACACTTGGTCAATATGTTATAAGGAGGAGTGGAAAATAACAAATTTATATTTTGCCAGTTTTAGCTTATATTCTGTAAAACAATTTTTTTCTTTCATCTTCTTTGATATATATATGAGAAAAGTAAAGTTATAGGTGTGAGTTTGCATAATAAAATGACTAAAATATCTTGAAACAAAGTTTAACTTTTTACCAAAACCACACCTGTGATGGAGCGAAAACGATGCTCGGACAATTAGAACTAACAGAGGTTATTTCTGTTTTATTTAATGTAAAAGAAGATAAAGTAGCCCTTTAGAATTTGAAAGATGTAAAATGTATGTCTGAATTTTTTTTCAAAATTATTGTAACGCAAGTATTAAAACAATATATGTCATTGAATAACAAACAACTATCAGGTTATAGCTATCAGGCAGATCTCAAAAACGAGATGTTGATTTAAAGATATGTTTCAACTAAGTGAACTCCATAGCCAGTACTATCTTCGTCTTTTCTTTATAAGACAATTTACTTGTTAAGCGATACAACTAATTGATTTATTCCAAAATTATATAAATATACTAGATCGTCTTTTTATAGTCGTTATAGAATAGTTTCAGAAAGAGGGTTCGTATTATATATATATGCATCGAAAATGCACGGAAGCCCATTATTGTTGACTATCATTTTAAAGTACAGTAAATATAGCCATTAGATGATAAACTATACAAAAAATATATAAGAAGTGTAATACATGTAAATAATAATTTGTTTATAATTATATATGTGTGTGAAGAAAACATAACACTTGTTCAGTCTAATATTGAAAGGAAAGACATCTCAACTTACAAAATGTCCACCTAAAGTTTTAACAAGAGCAGAATCGCTAGTTTTCTTAGTTTTATTACAATGGTTTCAAGAATACATAGATTTATCATATTCTGTCCTCTGAGAAGGAACTCGAAGAGTTGGTTATTTGGTGGGCTTTCGTTAAATTCGGTATATATTTTGCTACATGAGTAAAGTCTATACTTTTGAAGTGCAAGTGTTTATTGATTCGTTCTTCTAGTCTCAATTCGGTTATTTTAAAAGATACTGGGTCCGTGTTTCACTGATGAATAATGTTTACACATACTTCACAAAGACCTGACAGCAATGCCTGTGGAAGGTACGAAGAAGAAAATGAAGATATCTAAAAGTGATAAAGATATAAGAAACGCAATATTTCAAAATCAACTATTTCTTACCATCTCTAGAATAAAGATTGATTTTTTTTCTGCAAAATCTTATATTTTTCTAATCTCAAAGATAAATAAAATATAACTCTTTATAGCTACTCATGCATAAAAAAGAAACATAAACATTATAAGCCTATAAACGTTTATGGTATTTGGATCAGACACCCGTATTTAACAACGTAAAATGATAAACTGGATTAATCGCACCCTATAAAAATGATTTGCATAAACTAATGTAGCAAAATATCACCACATATGCAAGCAGTGGCGCCATGGGCAATACGTTTAGCACCTACATATATGTGTGTGTGTGTGTTCGCCGAATGTCCAACCATTTAATAGTGTAATACATTCTTCGCTTCATAAAATCGTCAAAGCCCTATTCGAAGAGAAATATTTATATAGAGAGAAATATTGTTAAACAATGTAGACTCAGAAGACACGACATTTCCAAAAAGAGAGCCTTCGGTCTTTTCCATTAAAGCGGGAAAAATCACACAGCAGGGCGTTTAGAACAACAGATGTTTCTGAAATGAAATCCCAGTGTAATCCAGAGCAATTTTCTGATACAAAAATTCTACGAAAGACAAACAACTCTCCAAACCAAAAAGGCATTGCCATAAAACTGGACATTCCTCCTGATACCCTCGATAACATAATAAACAAGGATAGGAAGTATGCAAAAGTTTACAAACTTCCAGCCACACCTAGAAATCAACTTATGTTTTTATAAGAAAGTTGAGCACAAATCAATTAAAATCATAGCAGTCTTATTCAACTGTATTTATATATATATATACTCAAATAGTCTGCTGCAGCTCCAACCATCTTTCCTTTGGTTTGCTTAATCTTGATTTGGTAAGCCGACGTCCAAGCACAGTAGGGGGTATGTAGAAAGTCTGTCAAAATGTGTAGTCTAAAATTGACCTCGCTAACCTTTGCAGTAAATTATTACAAGGGAAATTGCGGAGTATTATTATGTAATCGTGGCCATCAGATTAAGCATGACTGATGATGGAGGAAATAGCTCTAATGGCAGCATTGGACTTGAGACATTGTTCTTATAAATTGAGATTAACCTCATTATGAGCCCTAAATTAATTTAAAAGAGGATAAATGGCTACACAAATATTGGCAAATGTGGAATTAACTGTGTTCTATCTGTTATATATCTATTGAGAATATTCAGAGTAATGAACGCTATAATTTACCTTAGTATCATGTTAGTCGCGGGGAGTAGTTTCATCACTACTAGACGCTGATTACTTTAGCTATGAAACTTCCTCTTAAGTTCACATAATGAAACGAAATAAATTGACAGAGTTATTGAATAATCAAAGATGCTACAGGCTTGTTTTGTCACGAATAAATATTTATAATGTTAACAATATCCTTTACTTTACTTTATACGTTAATAACAATACATACATGTAAGTATGTGTGTTATTCTGAGGAACCGATTTGTTTTGTAAAGTTCTCTTATACGACATATAGATAATAAAATAGATATATTTTGGTTTACTCACAAGCTTCTGTCTGAAGCTCATTTCGCTGTTATATCTCCTAGTAATGATTATTACTGCTGCAATATAAATCGTGTGTACTTGACCGAAATCCTATTTAAAATTACTTTTACTCGAACATAGTAATGTTTATCAGAGTAAGTGGATTCTGTAATTACCATTATCACCAACATGGAGTTAAGGTTGATAAAGAAGTGATTTCAAAGAATCATTCAACATGGAAGAAAGCCACGTTTTCTCCATAGCCCTTTAAAGCAATGTAAAATACATTTATTATGTTCCTTTATTACAAACATACTATATATTTATTTATTTATCCCTTTTTTACCGTTCTAGAAAACTCCATCTGGTGATAATTTCCGGAAACACCCCTTATGGCGATCATATTTGTACCGTAGTATACAATGAAATTAAAGAAACATTTAAACCCTAGTAACCGGCAGTGAGAAAGCGTTAGTGTTGCTTTGTTGAAAGTACTACAGCCAACGAGAGCCGGGTAAAACGGCTTTTTTAGGGAATAAAATATTATTTTAAAGATTATTTTCAAACAATTTTGATACTATTATAACAATCGAAATTAATCAAGATCTTGCAAATATCAAAAGAAATACAACCGACATTAATTTCTGACAAATGCTTTTCGTCTACATATGTTGTCTTTCTGAATGTACGAGATTGGATGCGTGTGTTTAAAAGACTTATAACAAGTGTTAAAATATGCCATACTTTTCTTTGAGACATTCTTAGACATTCCCTAAGATCATTTATTGGTACTTGTTTCCTCAGGTTATTCATTATAGGAATTATATTATGCTAATGAAGTGGTTGGCTCTTTTGTGAATGAGGGCAACGTCAGTCTTACTAAGCAGTCTTGCACATTTCTGTTGGTCATGCAATAACGAAAATAAGAATAAATTCCATACATATTTTTTTAAGAAAATGTTCTATTATTCATAGCATGTTTGTCTTTGATATTAAAATCATGTATGAAACAGAAACGGAGAATGCAAATTTAGTTCTCAAACATAAGTAAGAAGTTCCATCCAAAGAACATATTTGAAGATGTGCCTCATTATACAGACATACAATTAAAAAGGAGATATGAAAGGTATGAGTTAAACAAACTTGAGCAATCAAATTATAAAATGTCTAAATCAAGACACATGGTAGTGTGTCATGCAGCCAAAACAACCTCCTGCAGGATACACTGTGTGTTATTAGCAGCAGTAATAGTTTAACGACTTTCCACTTTCTGTATCTCGGACTGTGGTAATCCAAACTATCACATATTTTAGGTGGATGTGTTCAACTGGACTCTTACTTCACTTACCAAATTTCAAGGTAATTCATTAAGAAATACATGAGATATAACATCTCCAACTTTGATTGAATTTCTTCCTCTTTTTTTTTTATTCGCTCCAAAATTACGGAAACTTTATTTGATAAAAACATATTTAACTTTTATGTATTGTTTTCAAATTTGATACACTGATAGAACTTTTTAATCTACAATGAGGATTCTCATTTGGTGTAAATATAAACCAAAGTTATTCAGCAAAAACCGCTCAAATTTGAAGACATTTTTTACACACGCCTACACAAAAAGTCACGTGAGCTATCGGTCTAATATTTTTACTACAACTTCACCTAAGAGTAGAAGTGGACCGTTTTTAGTTTTTGTCATTCGGAGTAAAGGCGTCTGATTTAAAGCAGCAAAAATATAAGATGAAAGGACGTGCAGATACATAAGTATTAATTAAGCCAAGCAAACTAGATTAGCAGTTTTCAAAAGAATCATAGAGGTTGACGGTTATTATTGATTATCTATTGCTAACTTTTCAATACAAATTAACTAAATTTTATGAAATTTTCCTAATTAAAGAACGTTTAGCGTCACATGTTATTATCTTAAGCAACTAGCATAAATAATGATGCTTGATACAGCTGTACCGAGTGCAGGCGGGTGATGACAAGAAACTGTTAATCTAGTTTCCATGGCGCTACTATAAAGGTTTGTTTGTTTTAATTAAGCACAAAGCTACACAATGGGATATCTGTGCTCTGCCCACCACGGGTATCGAAACTCGGAGAGACTTTGTGCAATGTTTGAAAACAAGGATAGAAGTATAAATACGAAAAGACAGTTAGTTCAGATGGTAAATGGTGAATGAGTATTGAGTTTGTTCTGTTATTCAGTTACTTGGCGAGTTACATGTTTAATTATCTAATAAGGCTAGTTATTAAGTTAAGTTAGGCGTACGTCTCGCATTTTATAGTGAATGAAACATTGTATTTGAGAGTAAGCATTCATTTAGTTGTGGAGTTATTGTTGAAATAATATTTGTGCAATTAGTACATTAACTTAAACGTAGATTTAGAAAAGTAATAAAAATAAGAAGCAAAACCAATTTGTTATCGTAGACTGGACTTCCTATCATTTTCATCAAATAATTCAAAAGAACAGTGCTTAACGACTCCACACTTTTGGTTCAATAACAAGTGTATAACGTGGAATTTAAGCCCGAAATGCATCTCACTGAAGACCAAGTTCAGCCAAGAAAGCTTTGGAATCAGCAAAGAAGACCGGGCTGAAAGAAGAGATCAAGAAGTGGTACAGTGTTAGAGACAATGTAACTGCACACCTTAATTAAGAACGTTCACGGTGAACTGTGTTTCCATCTTCACCCAGTGGAGTTTGATCTATTGGACAGAGACATATCTAAAAAAAAAAAAAGTCAGCTGATACATAGTACTTAGATGAAGCAGAAAAGAAAACTGAATAATCTGACTAAACATGAAAATAGTTCAAAATTAGTTGAATATTACCATTTAAACTTGCATCCTTAGTTAGTAAACCTTTCGATATCCGCGTTCACAATAACTGAGTGTAATCTACTTGGTAAAGGTTTAAAAAATTGTCCCAAAACCAGGTTAAGTGTAAAATGCTTTGAAAATCTTGCAGTAGAAATAGATGTAGCACTTAATGTTGAATCTGACTCTGTAACAAAAAATATATGCTCTAAAATCATTCAAACTTCTTCCAAGAACTATGCTACAAATGTAGATTAGGAGTCCAATCAGATAATATCTATAAAATCTAAGTTTAAAAAATGATAGTTTAGTTATCCCAAAAGCGGACAAAATATAATACGACTGTTGCACTTGGAAAACAAGATTATCACAGTAAAAATCAACAACTTTCTTGATTGTTTGTTTGTTTGAGGTTAAGCACAAATCTACACAATGGGCTATCTAGGCTCTGCCCACCACGGGTATCGACACCCAGTTTCTAGCGTTGTAAGTCCGCAGACATAACAGTTTCACGCTTCTAAACATAGATGTCAAACCAGGATATTCCTCAGAAACGAGATTTAAAGAACATTCAAGAAGTTGTAAATTAAAGAAATGTATTCATCCTTTGCATCCCACCTTATTGAAACTAAACGCCAATTTGATAAAAAAAAAAAAAATTTCACATATTTGTGAAAAAGGTAAAAAATTTTAGAAATAAATAGAAGTCTAAAAACAAATCCAAAAAATTTCTAAACGACCAAACCAACTTAAGCTCCTCCTCCTCCCACTTGTCTGTAAGTGAATGCCAAGGTCACTTCCGGTTCTTTGTTTAAAGTTATGTATTGTTACGTATTCGAATTTCAAATGGCCTGAAATTGAGTTAACTGATAAATTTAAATTTAGTAGTTAAATTATACTTTGGATTTAGTAGTTAAGTAAAAGCCAATATATAGTCAATTTATTATGTTTGCCAACAAGATTGATACACAGCTTTCTTTTTTAACAC
>NW_013665618.1:61386-89687 GCF_000517525.1 Limulus polyphemus
AAGCAATATAAAGTCTCCTTTCTAGTTTGGAACTTCGTTGATATCTTATCGAGGGTTCACGATGAGCGAGTTAATTATGAGTTGATGTAGGTACGATTTGCTTAACGGAAGCTAGCTAGCTTTATCCTTCGTTATTCACCAGCCACACATGCTGAGTTTCCACTGTTGAAGTTAGGTAATGTTTTCGTAAAAGTATTAATGTCCAATGAGAATCCACTGAAGTTAAATGATTTGTAATGTTCTAGCTTTGTAAATGTTCCTGGTCAAATATCTGAAGTTGTCCGATTAATAAGCGTTATAAAAATCACAGTTATAGCTTCCGAAGTTTATAGCACACTGATTATAGCAAGCTAATAATAGATACTCTCTGTTTTCGGCGCGTTGCGTTGGTTATATTTATAGGCTTGTGGAGGCTTTCTCAAATTTTCAGTTTTACGTCACAATAATGATCCTAACACAAGCGTTTACGTACACACATATATTGTTGATTCTTACTTTCGAGAATCTTCTACAACTTTGGAGAATAGGCGAGAGTTTGGCAATACATATTTAACAGTATAAGCTATGTAATCTAAACAAACGTTGGTATTAAAATAAATATATAATAATAAATTCGGCACAGATAAGAGTCTTTATGGGGATCCAATTCACTACTAAGTACACGTGGATGTTTGGGTAATTGAGATAATTTAGAGTATTATAGAGTTGTGTATGTTTTCTAGTCTGAGTATGTTTTTGTTTCGTTATCATCGATGAAATGGTCTTTTAGAATAAATATAGTAAAGTGACACAATGTACTATCGTCTATACCTTACTATGTTTGAAAAAGGGAATCTAAATCTCTTTTTATACAATCTTTATTTATAGACAAAGAAAAACAGTCGTACTTTTATTTCTTGACGTATAATTGTTATTGTTACGTAAAATTAGTAAATATTTAGACTAATAGGATAATAGGAAATTAATTGTTGTGTGAAATTTTAGTGAAGAAAGTTTTTCAAGTCGTGTTTAGAATATACATAGATATATGTCTATCACAAGTCTTATTTGTAAAACAAAAAACATGAAGGAGTCTGTAGGTTTTTCTTTAGTATTCTTTTTTCTTTTTCTTTTTGCAGTGTTGATATAGTTCATGTGTTTTACTATTTTCTGATATTTACTTTTGTGGAAATTTCAAGCATTATACAAGCGTATGTTGCACCATTTTCCGAAACTGAATTGATTTGTTTAGACTAAATCATTATTATCATTACTTTGTGAAGAAAACGACAAATGATTTCTTTCAGCCTAAAAAAAACAAAAACAATTTCTTCACAAAGTAATAATGTCTGTAAACATCTTTAGTCACCTTAGTAGACCATTATTATCAACAATTATAATATATATGGATTTGCCCTCTGGTGGCTCAGCGGCAAGTCTGAGGGCTTATAACGCTAAAAATCGAATTTCGTTACATGCAGTGGGTAGAGCACAGATAGTCTGATGTGCAGCTTAGTGTTTAACAACAAATTAAGAAAATAAATAATCGTTATTATTTATAATTATGATAAATAGATCATTATTATAAATGGATCACTATTATTAATCATTATTATTTATAATTATGATAAATAGATCATTATTATAAATGGATCACTATTATTAATCATTATTATTTATAATTATGATAAATAGATCATTATTATAAATGGATCACTATTATTAATCACTATTATTTATAATTATGATAAATAGATCATTATTATAAATGGATCACTATTATTAATCATTATTATAAATGGATCATTATTATTAATCATTGTTATAAATGGATCACTATTATTAATCATTATTATTAATGGATCATTATTATTAATCATTATTATTAATCATTGTTATAAATGGATCATTATTATTAATCATTGTTATAAATGCATCATTATTATTAATGTTGAAAATAAACTGTCGTTAACAAGTTTGTTATACTTCGCCTTTGCCTATATACTTTGTTTATATGGATTAATCACTTTAATATCTAGGACGGAGATCAGTGGCTTAAGTAGAGACAGGTTACTATTTTTTATTTCTATAAACTTTGCAGTGCTGACTAAAGGATGGAAACCATTTTCAATGAAGACGACAAACAACTTCAAATAAATATTTTTTATTCTACCCAACATTTCGGCTTACGCCTCTTTCAGGGGTCTTTGAAGTAACAAAACTGATTTTAAATTATAGTAACCGAAAAGAACATGAAACTACAGATATTATAATTTAAAATCAGTGTTCTAGCCTGTGACGGTCAAATACCCTTTAAAAAGGAGTAAGCCGAAATGTTGGGTAGAATAAAAAACATTTAGCTGAAGTTATTTGTCAATGAAGACAGTTACTTTGTTGCTATATATTATTAATTTTGATCACGGAACACTTACTAACCGGATGAGCGAAACAGACAAAAATCTATGTCGTCAGTTTCTACTAACTATCATACAGTTGTAGAACTAAGATATATCTGATCAGATGTTTCTCGTATGATCAAACAACCCGAGCAACTAACTAGCTAACAGATCTTAAAAAATGCAAATAAATACTACATAGAATAATTTAAGTTAGTTCAATCATTCACCAGATTTGTAGAGTGCGATTAACGATTTGTTCCTTCATTAAATACAAATTAGGTAAGTGTTTTATGTTTAAATAAACAGGTGTGGATAAAGATGCCAACAATAGTTTATCGAATGAATTGAAATTGTGAGAGATAGAATTGTAAAAATAATTGCTAGAGATTATATACGTTTTGAGTATTTTCCATACTGCATATACTATAACTGCTGCTGGGTTTTCCACGTGACCTTATCCAGTGATCTACAGGTTTATCTTTCTTTTGCCGCTTATAGCTGAACTATTCATTAACTTTCGAAACAGAAAAGCTTTAACTCCGCAAACATATAAGTTTGGTTTGGTTTGTTTTGAATTTCGCGCAAAGCTACACGAGGGCTATCTGCGCTAGCCGTCCCTAATTTAGCAGTGTAAGATTAGAGGGAAGGCAGCTAGTCATCACCACCCAGCGCCAACTTTTGGGCTACTCTTTTACCAATGAATAGTGGGATTGACCGTCACATTATAACGCCCCCACGGCTGAAAGGGCGAGCATGTTTGGTGTGACGGGGATTCGAACCCGCGACTCTCATATTGCGAGTCGAGCGCCCTAACCACCTGGCCATGCTGGGCCGAAACATATAGGAGTTACCGCCATAGAAAAAAATACCCTTAATGCTGGTCTATCCTAAATAGACTTCATAGAGGTTTTACGTCAGTAAACTGGCAGAAACACGTGCTTATTTGAAGTTCCCTGATACAAAAATGTACAGGAAAAAATTTGTACATATACACTTAAGCCTGTGGTAGCAACTAGGTATTCGCATTTTTACCTCTGAAATATTGTATGCCAACAAAGAACACGATATACAGGAATATTTTAAGATTGTAAAACACAAATTATAGATCTAAAAGGAAGTAATTGCAACTCTAGCTATATATATCCAACTACTTCAATCTACTTTGTAGTGTGCTAACCAAACATTCTAAACTGTGTGCTGATATCAAAGTGACATATACTTTTAAGTAAACACCGATCTTTAAGACTCCTTATCTAACTCAAATTCTCAGTTCACATAGTTTACATTCCATACAATTTCCACTGGTAATTTATAAGGGTTGAATTCCATTATTTTAACTTCTAAGAAGATAAACACCTTTGTAATAGATGCACTAATGCTTTTAAACAGTTTTGTTTATTATACATATATATATATATTGTAATTATGTCAGTTTATTTGAAGATTAGATTCAAAAACACGGGTCAATAGAATAATTTATGATAATGTCATATATATATAAGAAAAATATTTTATAAAATTATGATAAATTTAGGTGCGTGATAAAAGTGTGAATATATACATAAATTGTGCTATAAACTGAAACAGTTTATTTCTGTTTTAAGCCGAGGAAAAAAAAATGCTTGCCGACTGGCCAATAAAATCGAATGAAGATTCCACTGGTTGTGAGAGACCTATAGTCGCAAGTGAAATCACATGCTATTTACCAAGAATACGATTTTCTAAAGATTCATCTTGGTGAAATGGTTAAAACGAACTCAATAAATGAAAAGTTGTAAGGAAAATGTGTTATGACACTGTATAATGTAAGCTACTTTAAAGAAGTTTTAAGAACATAAATTACGTATATTTTATACAGTACTAAAATTTACCTAGCTTGTATTTCAAGTAACCCGTGAAATGTTACTTCAGTAAATAAAACTAGATCTTTAAACAGAAAAATTATAACTGATTTCAAATCCAATATCAAGACACGCTATCGTATGTCGTGCAGCTAAAACAACCTGTTGCAGGACACACTGTGTGTTATTAGCAGCAGTGATAGTTTGGCGATTTCCCACCTTCTGTATCTCGGACGGTGTTAATCCAAATCATCACATATTTCCAGTAGATGTGTGCTACTGGACACGTACTTCACATACCAAATTTCAAGGCAATCCATTACGAAATACCTGAGATATAACACATCCAATTTTGATTGAGTTTCTTCCTCTTTTTATTTTTCTTTGCACCAAAAGTACGGAAAGTTTATTTGATAGAAAAACACACTTAACTTTTATGTATTGTTTTCAAATTTAGTACACTAATAGCGCTTTTCAACCTATAATAAAAAGTCTCATTTGGTGTACATATAGGCCACATGTGCAAAGATATTCAAAGAAAGTCGATAAAATTTGATGAATATTTTTCTGCACGCCTACACAAAAAGTCACGTGAGCTATCGTTCTAACATTTTTTACTACAGCTTCACCTAAGAGTAGAATTGGACCATTTTTAGTTTTTGTCATTCGGATTAAAGTCGGATGAACATTAGATGACTGTAAAATGGAAATACTCAATGCTTTGTACACTATAAAATCGGTGTCTTCAGGAAGTCAACGCCTATATTATGTATGAAGTGATGGAGAAAAAAATTAGAATACACATATTATTAAATTCTATTCCATATATTTATAGAATAATTACCTTAAAAGACACGAAAACGATGTTTTGGACGCTTGTATTTAATTTGAAAAGGTATTTTTTCGACTGGGATATATTTTATACGCGCTTATTGGGGTTGTGTCTTAGTCTAGGCATTATATATATAAAACTTTAGTTACACAGAAACTATAAATACCCACTATATTCTCAAAGAAATCTCCATGACAGTTTCCAGCTGGAGCTTAAATTTTAACACCTCGAACTAATGCGATCAAATAATCAATAGCTACAGTAAATCATTATAAATTGTATCAGCTAGTTTCCTACAACAGACATATTTAAGCCGTAGTTTAAAAGACAGCATCAAGCTCAATTTCGAGCATCGGATCGGCAATCACCGTGATTGCCGATCCTAAATGTCGAATTATAGCCCACACTGCCTGATTGCGAATTTTATAGATACTGCAGACAGAGTAGCCATCGTTGAAGTTGGCTATTGGAAATGGCAAAAATCGTGCAAGAAGGAGATGGCAAAAATGATGCGATTATAGGCAAAAGTGAGGCAGAAATTTGGTAGCTGTATACTTTATTTGTAAAATAATTTATTTCAGATAAAATATGCACCGACGGCCCGCCAGAGTTTAAGGTCATCACAGTGGAAGAAGGTCGTAGAAGTGGCACGACCCAAACTTTATCAGAAATGGAGGAAGGGAGATATATTAATACTATTAACTCATAATTGTTAATTAATACAAGGCTAGAGATACTGTAGACATTATTTACTCAAAATACAAATCCCTAATTTGACTCCACCAAATATAATTCTACCTAACAGCATGAAGTCAAAATAAAAATTTGTAGCTTGAGTAAATAACGGCTACAGATTCCCAACCTTGTATGCATGTATCATCATTTTAGTAAGATATCCAACCGTCATACACGTATTATCTAGATAACCTATATAATTCTAGCGCATGCGTCTACTGAAACGTTAAAGTATTCAGATAACTTGATGAAAAACTGCTAAATATAATAAACATATATTCTTATTATGCTCTGTTTTTGTCATTTTTGTATAATGCTTAAACAATTAACTTTAATAAACTTTCAATCTTGACACTCTATGAAGCAAATTCTAGAGGTAGGAATAATAGTTTGTCCAAATATTTGAAATAGAATGTTTTGAATTTACAAACATTGCTAACACCAATCAACGTAATAAGTGTAAGTTGCAAACGCTTATTTTCAGTGAAAAAATACACATATTTTAACCCAAAGATGTTGGTTATCTATATTCAATGACATTTTAGTGTTTATAGCATGTTTATTTTTTCTATTGTAAAGTGTGCCAGAATTGAGCTTTAAGTTGGTAGATATTTTACACACTTTCAACAAATTATCACAAGGTAGCTTATGTTTTCAATTAACTATTTTGATTGCTTCTTAATTAAACTGTTTTATTTCACAATTTCTTTATCTCTTCAAATTAAATTCAAATAATATTCACTTATTTGAATTTCTAGTTACTGATTTGACAAGATGATTAAAACAGACAATCTGAAGGTTGTGAGATCGTCATTATCATGCAGATTATTGAAACAAATAAAACAAAATTAACGTATAAAGAGGCTGAACATTGCTTAAAGATAACAGCTATTTTTGCCATAACTCATTAAGATTTATAATATCATTTTGTCCCAAACTTTTCATGCGATCTTATACAACGTTAGAAAAATCCGCTAAGCCTAATTGTAAATTATCGACTGATTTCCCACGAGATTAATTCATACTTCGTTCAAAATGGAAGTTCTGTAAACTGTTAATTAGACACACGAAATTCGTTTGAGTGTTAGTGGTCATTTAATATCAGCCCCACGAGTTTACTTTATAAGGCCCGACAGCTAAGGAATTAATACTAGGAATGTACCAAATTCTTACATAAAGAGCACGAAGCCTCTGACAATTTCTTAAATTAATGATCTTCTAAAAGGAAATATGTATATATATATCGTATCACAGAATAAATTATAAATTTCTATGTATTTAATATATTTAATAAAATAAGCAACGAATAGAAGATTTACAGGTATATGAAACAAATAGAACACAAAATTTGTGATATGTCAGTTGTAGTTCTTTCGTATTTAATAATTCGTAAAATACAAGTTACAATGAACAATATATTTCTCATCGTTTTTATTCCTTTTGCGTTTAAAGTAAGAAAACAGCAACAACTAGAAATATCAACATTCGCAAGCGACTGCAGTATGTCTCTCCCATCCACTTTATTCGATAAGAGCAGAATACAGTAGATTTCAAGAAAGAACGGTATTCAAAGCAGGGGAATGGGACATAAACTATAGCATACATACTTCAGAGAAAAAAACATTTAACACAGTATCAATTTGCAACTTTGTTGGCGAGAAAGATGACTGGAGCATAGTAAATTGTGACCTCACAATACATAGGACAGTGATTTTGTGTTCTAAATAGATTTACTCATTACAACAAAAACTTTATAGTTAATTTTAGGGAAACTAGATCTATTCTTCGGTATATGCAGTTTAATACATTTTGCGATACAAAACACTACTAATAATTACCCCTTGTAACGTTTACACATTTGTTTGTTTTTGAATTTCGCGCAAAGCTACACGAGGGCTATCTGCGCTAGCCGTCCCTAATTTAGCAGTGTAAGACTAGAGGGAAGGCAGTTAGTCATCACCACCCACTTCCAACTCTTGGGCTACTCTTTTACCAACGAATAGTGGGACTGACCGTCACATTATAACGCCCCACGGCTGAAAGGGCGAGCATGTGTGGTGGGACGGGGATTCGAACCGCGACCCTCAGATTGCGAGTCGAGCGCCTTATCCACCTGGCCATGCCGGGCCGGGGTTTACACATTTAGAGCACCTTATTAAATACATTTCGATAGATTTTTTTACCTTTTGTCCCTGTAAAATCAAAAGAAAAGTACAACTTCCAAATATGTATGTTTAGTTTGTGGCGGTTGTCATAAGCTATTTATCTAGAGTGATCGAAATATAGAGAAATTGTAGACAAAACATCTTAATTCTGGGAAATGTTTTTAACTTTGACATGTGTAAAATCGCAAGAAAGGTACAAATCTCATAACTGTCTGTTTCAGCCTGTGGAATCTGTTGTAAGGTATCTTTGTGCAAAGTATATCTGGATTGGTAGATATAAGAAAACAGCAAGCCAAAGATTTTGATCTTGTGATTTCTTTTCACCTTTTACCTCTATAAAATCAAAAGAAAGACACAAGTCCAAAATCTACCTGCTTTGGTTTGTGAGGGTTGTGGCAAGATATTGGAGTACCAAGTTGCATTTGAATTGATTGAAATATATATAAGGAACTATAAGCTAAACAATGTTTTTATGATGTTTAACCTTCAATCCCCTAAAATCAGAACGAGGTCCCAAAAAACTAAAAGTGGTAGCGAGGCGTATTCGACTCAGGTATATGTCTTCCTAAATTCAAGAAGGTCAGCTTAGAAATAGAGGGACTAAGGTACATGTCTTTCTAGATTCAAGAAGGTCAGCTCAGTAACAGAGGGACTAAGGTATATGTCTTCCAAGATTCAAGAAGGTCAGCTCAGTAATAGAGGGACAAAGGTACATGTCTTCCAATATTCAAGAAGGTCAGCACAGTAATAGGGGACTAAGGTATATGTCTTCCAAGATTCAAGAAGGTCAGCTCAGTAACAGGGGACTAAGGTATATGTCTTCCTAGATTCAAGAAGGTCAGCTTAGAAATAGAGGAATAGGACACAATTTTAACTGTAAAGAAAAAGAATAAAGAAAATATAGGAAGTGTAACTTTCCCTCCATGTCGAGAAGACATAACAAGACACCAATAAAGGGATTATGGTAAGGAAAACTTTGAATCATTGTATATTTTCTAAATCTCAAAGTTGCGTCACTCCTAAGACAAATGATTTGTCAAACAATAGAATAATAATAATTAAATACCTATAATACATACTAGCTTTTTCAACAGGTTTGAATTTTTCTCAACTTTAAAAATCAAAAATATCATTATAGTTTTTGACTAAAATAACCTTTAATTTACTTTCTTTGCATGTGTCATTGGAGTCCATGTTTAAAATGTTTAACGTTAAGAAAAGTTTAATCTGGATTATAACTAGACATTTTTCCTTTACTTACAAAAAGGTTTAATATTGATTGCATCTAATTTCTTCTCCCAGAATATTCCTACGATGCAGTGCTCGGAAGCGTATATGTCGAAAATGAAAAAGCGAGACCTTATTTAAAGTCCCCCGGTGGATCAGCGGTAAGTTTACGAACATAAAACGTTAAAATCCGGATTTCGATTCCACACGGTGGACAAAGCACATATAGCCCGTTATGTACCTTTGCGCTAAAACAAACAAACGTTATTTAAATGTAATAGTTTTATTGTTGGATGACCTAAAACAAAGGTGTTTTAATATTTCAAACTTCAACGCTTTATAAGTTGTATTGCATTTAATGTGATAAATAACTTAAAAATTACATTTTTAAGGTCAGATGTACCTGACCCTTGTAAGTCTACAAAGACCTAAAGAACGATATCGATAAGAGAGAGCTGATAGAAAGTTATGTAGAAAGAAATAAAAGCTGGAACAACTTGGATAATATTTTGTATATATAATACTACTTACGTCTACAAATCGTTGTACAAAGTAAAATTATGAGTAACTTACAAAGTGAGTAACAATTTTACTCTTTGTTTGGATAAATAATAGGTTTCGATGGTTGAAGTTTAAAATTTCTATTTTGTCTTCAGATAATTAACAGCATTATATTGTACCACGTTTTAATCTATACTGCTGTTGAAGTCTACAACGAGAGACATGTGTCAATGAACGTATCCTCATGTCCAGTAAAAAGGAAAGACGACACAGGAAATTTTTCTGTCTCGTGCTATTCCATAATAAAAATAAACTTGTAAGTCAGTGCTAACGTTCCACCGGTCATTTACCAGCATTACACCTTGTCCTACGTAATCTTCCTTATTGAGAAAAAGTACAACAGAGACGAGAATCACTGGCTACGCCATTATATACACATTATG
This sequence comes from Limulus polyphemus, assembly GCF_000517525.1. NCBI lineage: Eukaryota > Metazoa > Arthropoda > Merostomata > Xiphosura > Limulidae > Limulus > Limulus polyphemus. Next base: position 71,509 of record NW_013665618.1, read on the forward strand.
CTTTGATTACGAAACATCCATTAGTAGATTCCATCCAGTTTGGTTTTATTTCTGTTTCACCATACAGTACATTTACTTGATACCTTAATAGCCCTTCGGTCCGTAATTTACAATCTGTTCCACCCTGCATTCCTTTACGTGGATTGGAACTTCAAAAAGTGTCACTGCCGCTTTATTTCCTACTTTTCCAACGCATTTGCCAGTTTGTAGTTTACAACGGACACCCGTTTATAATAAATATACTGCTTTTCTAATATGTTTGTTTATAAATGCAAAACAAAACGTGTCTTTGACTAATATCTTAGCTCAAATAACATAATCCATAATCCAAATACATGTTCTTAAAAAGTTCGTTTTATTATTATTTTGAACTACAATAAACGAATATAAGATTCATTCTAACTTACATGCAAATATTGGATACCACATATTATATATATAAGTTGTGTTCCAATAGATTCTACAGGAAAGATTTTATATGAATTCAAGTACAGAGTTACACAATGCGTTTTTGAATATTGCAGGGATCAAACCCCAAATTCTAGTGCTCAGCATGTCATAAAAATTATTCATTATGTGTATATCAACTTATAAACGTCTGTTGTTGTTTTCACTGATTAAAGAAATGTTTATTTCAATCCACCCCCTGATGGTATGTTTTTATGTGTTATATCAGCATACAAAAATTCATTATGTTTCAATAAACTATCTACTAGATTGAAATACATTATTAAGTCAATCTCTTAGAACGCCACATTAGTGAGGGAATCACATAAACAAGACTTCATTTCTATGCATATTTCTCTGTAATTAATTAGCAGCAAGATATAATGATTCGATAATTTATATGCCTTCGTTTCCAGTAGCCACGAGGAAGTATATAATTAATGGATAATATTTCAGTATGTTACCTTGATAAGCTAGTCGATATTATTTTTTTATTAATTTATATATATATATAGAATGTTTTTAGCTAATAACATTCTATCAGAGTGAAATATTTATGGCTAGGTTTCCACATCTATAGATCATATTTCATGATGATTATTTAGGTGGTATAAAATAATTGAAATTTGTAAATATCAGTGTGTTTATTTGTTTTTGTTAAGCACAAAGCTACACAATGGGTTATCTTTGCCGTGTTCACCACCACTATTCAAACCCGGTTTTTAGTGTTATAAGCTTACAGATTTGCCGCCGAGCTACTCAGTGGTATATCAGTGTGTATGAGCACATTCGACTCAAGTTGTGTTGGCAGTGGGAAGGGATTTGGAAACTGAAGCCTTCCCTCTCCCCCATTGATTTCTGCAGCAATATTTACGTAACTGTACACATGCATCTCTTTCTAAATATATAAATGCAGTTTACTAAAACAGTTAGGTTTCGGACCTCCTCTAGCGAAGCATTATGGAACTTTAAGATAATAGGTGGGTTGTTTTTAAATGTTACATAATATGTATGTCAGTTGTGTCACTTATGAATTCCGAGCTTCTGATCACAAGGTAATTAGATGATCACTGACAACATATACTATAGCTTTTAAGTACGAGCTTAAGAGCAACTTATATTATTTAAGAATTATTTGTTTAGAAAAGTGTTACCTTGTGCCTGTTTATATAATTCCGCGGGTTCGAATCCCATCACCGAACATGCTCTCTCCTTCAGCCGTGAGGGCGTTTTAAAATGACGACCAATCTCACTATTCGATTACAGTAGCCCAAGAGTTGGGCGGTGGGTGGTACTGACTAGCTGCCTTCCCTGTACAAAATACCACCGATGTTGCAATTATTCCCATTAAATACTACGGAACCTTTTATGTACTTTACACAGAAAAATGAATGATTTCATCCAATATATTTGTTCTTTATACTGACTATTGTACAAGGCAGAAACTTAAGAATAGTCAATATGATACAATCCATGAGCCTTAGCGGTTGTAAACGGTAGAAAAACAAATCGGTACTTCGAAGGTTGAAACAAACTTGCTGCAACTTAGAAATTCGAACATTCGTTTTAGGTTCATCTAGTCAGGCTCTTAGATGATACTCGTGACTTAAAATGTCGCGAATTGTGACACTGACATGCGTTTAGTAAATATCCATAGTTATTATGACGTTCAGCATAAACACCTTAATATGTGCAAATTAAGACACAACATAATGACAATAATCAATAACTTGGATTAAAGTAAACTATATAAGAACATAAATCAGAACTAAAACGTAATTAGTAAATAATGTAGCTCCTTTTATATATCAATCTAACTAAATGGAAGAATGTAATGTCATAAAATAAAACCTTATAATAGTTAGAATGCATTGGTTCATCAGTCAGGTACCTTCGCTATTATCGATACTTTCGGTCGTAGTCCCAATAATATTTCACGAGGCATGACCAACCTAACAGATACAGGTTAATCCTAAACCCATATACTAAGCTAACAACGCAAAGTAATCCTCATAAATGCAAAAAATGATATATATATATATATATATGTAAACTATTATGTGACATGTATTCGCATATAACTGGCAAACCGCTGGGCCGATTGTCATCAAACCTGACAGATACCCTTAGTGTCTTCAGGGAGTGACGAAGAGAGGTCAGTGTTCAAATCTGGCCCCTCTATGTAATCCCCAGGGGTCCTTATATCTTTTTCATGCATCATGTCCGCTTATAACTAGGAACTGCTGAACCGATTGTCACTAAACTTAGTATGTACCCTTAGGGACTGCTGGAGAGTGATATAACGGGCTTGGTAGGCGTTTGTGTTTGTCACTCATATTTCACACTAGGTGCCACTATGTATTTTTCACCTTGTATTTGTCATATCCAATGCTGACAAGGCTTTTTGCCCAATACGAGGGCTCATCAGGCCGGCTAGGATACGACAGACGTTGTAGTGGTTGAGGGGCTACTTATATCATCAACATTCATGAATAACAACAGCTTTAATTACAAAACACATAAAAAATAGTTGTTTGATTCATATGCTGTCACTGATTCCCTGATATATTGAAAGTGCGTGTATGCAAATGCAAAAGGTTTTTCATTGCGGTTAATAACATACATGATTTGCCCAAATGCAGCATTATCAACATATCTCTGGGCATAATAGAGAGTGTAATATATAACAATACATATCTTTTATTTGTATTGAAAAATATAATCCAAATGGAAATTAATCTAAAAGGGTACCATTCTGAACTTCACTGACTTAACGTTCATAAAACTCGAGTCATAGACACAATAATTAAGAGGTTGGACAGCATTGTTGAAGATAAGAAACGTAAAACCTTTTCATGATAGAAGTTCTTAAGTTTTATGAATTGGTCACAAGAAATTAAACGCCAATAAACTGTGTACATAGCCAATTTGTATCAAGTCGCATTCTTCTAAGTACTTGAGTTAAGTTTTAACATCAATACTTATAGCAGGTGATTCATAAGTCTATTAACAGGATTATAATTCTGAAATGGCTAGACATGAGAAATAGTTCTTAGTGATATGGAATGAGGTGTTTTTGGCCTAACCTAGGAAAATATGATTGGGGTTATTCAAAGTCACTTTCAAGCTCATCGACTTACAAATCTTTATTAATATACATCACGCACCCAAAATATCAATGGCAAAGATGTAGATAATAACAAGTGAAACATTTAACCAAAAATATACCAAAATCGCTCCAAAACAACAACATTTACTGGCATAAATGCAGATGAGGTAATATTTTGACAGTATTACGAAATGGAGGCAGAAAATCAACAGCTGCGTTCAAAGTCTGTCAATATGTGACAAATGCCAATATGGTGACCTCATTATTAATATTAGTTGCTATTCTTGGTCTGCCCGTATGTCGTATATGTGAATGAGCCTGTGTTGACAAATATTTCGTGTGTTTACTGTGCAATTATGGTAGCAGCTGCAACACAATGCCTGTGCACTACCTTATATAGTGGGATTTTATTTCTTTTGAACAGTTTAGACCATTCAAAGATGCAATGGCCTAATCAAGTTAATTAGTACTTTGTGCTATCTACAAATGTTGTAAAGATTAACAGCTTTATAAGCACAACTTAAGAAACGAAGAACAAACACAAATTCATCATCTTCATATTTTTGTAAACTTGTGTTTGTTCTTCGTTACTTAATTTGTGCTTATAAAACTGTTAATCTTTACAAAATGTAATGGTCTGCTTATGTAATATTTTGACCTAATACTTCAGATCTATGTTTGTGTATCAATCTTTGCTATGATCCGGATTTCGATCTTCTGTGGTACAGCTCTATATGTATGGAAGAAGTGTATCTATGTCTATAACTGTTGTTGTTAAGAAGCGATCTTGGTAATGTTTTGCTTAAAATGTTTCATTTGTTATTGTTTACACCTTTGTTAGATGTATATTAATAAAATTTCAGGAGGACATTACCTCGGAGATGACATTGAATAGCATAAGTAATATTGTCACAGGGTAGGCTCACGATACCTCATCTCATAACACAAACAATTATTTTCCTGCTCCCTTCCATTTCGAAATTATTTGCTAGTCAACAAACATCTGAAACACATGTTATGATGGAAATGAAGAGTTAATGCCAAACTTACGTAATCTCCATCAAGTAATAAAGATTAGAATAACAAGTAAATATACATTAATACTTAGACTATAACCTGCAAACTACATATTACAGTTAATGTAAGGTAAGACTTATATAACAGGTCTGTTTTGAATCCATAATAAACATTCATCTTATATTGTTAGGCTGACTTATAAGTGAACCATAGGTATATGTAAGGTGCGTAAGAAAGACAAGTTATGATATTATTGTATTTTTGTGATAGAGGAAATTTAGGAACATATACATGTAGATTTAACAATATAGATCTTTAATTTAGATGCATCCACATTTTAATCACAGTGTGTTTGAGTAAATAAACTGTAAAAATAATTGTGTCTAAAATTAACACAGGCATTATGTTGATTACAACAAAAAGTGTGCTCCCTACAAGTGTGTGTAAACTATAACACAATTGGTTGCTGTAGCGATATCACTAAGCACGGTAGTGCTTAGTTTGTAGGGATTGGCCAAGAAAGAAATGGCTGCCACATTCAATCTATTAATCTAATAACTGCTAAAAGTGAGTTATAGCTTTAGTTGAACACTTAGTTACCATTATCGAGTGTTACATAGCTTGTGAGAATCCCAATATCATTGAAAAGTGTTCTAGTGTGAACGATGCTCTCATTACACCTGGAAGTTATCTTTTTTACAGAGATTTGATATTCCTTTAAAAAACTTGAATTCGGGGTGAAACAGAAATTACCAGCCAATTTATTGATGAACATGATATAACTGTAACATGTAAAATACTCAATGCTTTGTACACTATACAATTGGTGTCTTTAAGCCAATCTCTATGTTATGTATGAAGTGAAGGAGTAAAAGAAAATCAGTATACAGAATATTAACTTTTATCACACACACATTCATAGAATACACTAACTTTCAGTCAGAGGAACAACGTCACAAAACAACTAATAAAAAACATTTGTTAATGTAAATTGGTGAAGGGATGGCAGTGCCAAAAAGAATGCAAACATGAATATAGCTTTTTTTTCTTTTTTCCTGTAAACTTCCAGTGGAAGGTGTTGTTGCAGTTATTTGTAGCAGGTTGGTTTTTACGGGGTGGAGTTGCTAGCCCAGCGCCCAACCCTCCTCCTTTCTCATCCTGGGACCAGGCAAAGGTGGAGGTTGGCATGTTTGGCGACCCTCAGATTACGAGTCGAGTGCCCTAACCACCTGGACATGCCGGGCCTGATGATATAGCTTTACATTTTTCATATGTTTTTCCTTACTGTAGGTTCCTCAACATTAATGTATAGCAGAGACGGCTGGTGTGGGTATTAAAAACTTTAATTAAAATAAAGTACAAGAACAACGTTTCGAACTTCTTAGGTCATATTCAGGTTAACAAAGACAGTTTGAAATTTACCGTTACTGGACACTACACAAATAGCCAAATCTTTCCAAGAATAACTTTTACCCAAACTAAATGTTAAATTCCTGTCCGTTGCGTGAATTTAGGTTTGATTAAAAAAGAATTTAAAATGAATAGTACTATAAAGTCTAAAATGGCTAATAACCATAAGCTTGTAAGATTGACTCAGTATTTACTGGCTGCTTATGTAGGGATTTTTGTACGGTTTTGTGTATTCATCCCTACCTTCTTTCTGTACATTGTGATTCCTACATCATACTTCATTTTTTCATTACTTTAAACATAAGTTTTTGTGTTTCCAAACAACACAAATGACTTGCGGTTTTCACGTAAAAATCTGTTTATTTAAATTCATTACTGTGTTGTGAAGTGACATTTTTATTATGATGTCCGGTTTGAACCTATCAGAGTAAAATATGATCGAAACGAATCTCTTTTATAAAGAGGTAATTGTTAAATATTATACTTGACTTTTTGTTAATGTAATGAAATGCTTTAACTTAGTTATATTACGATACGTTTTTAGCCAGTATAAAATTCAACACAAAATAGTGCATCAGCCGACACATTTATGATCTGTTCTGTTACTCCTTAATGATTGTACTGTTTATGAATTTGAACGTTGGTTACAAACATTCAAACACCAGACTTTTATAGAATAGCAGTTTTTTTATAGTTTACATACAATTTTATTCATTTAGCTGATCAATAAAAAAATCTATAATATATATATACTGGATATGAACCGCTCCTATTCCATAAAAAGTTAAACAACAGATGTTGCTAATCGCACTTTACTCGAGGAGTTTTTTTTTGTATCAGAATAAAATAGCTTGTTTTGAATTAATCTTTTCTTCGATCTCAATCTTCCAAAAACGAAATGATTGGCAGCTATGCACTCTCCAGCTATTATTTTGTAGCTCTCTCTACTTGTCACGCAAAACTAGAGTTTATCCTTTATCAGTCTACTGTTATGATAATCTAATAACGATTGATGATCACTGACAACTAGTTTATTTTTATCTAGATATTGTCAAATACGATAGGACTCTTCACCCTACACTGGTTTGATAAATGTAATACAAAAGAAAACGAACGATTTAACGTCTCATAGACCCTTCGTTATTACACGCTAAATGTCTAATGTGAAACGCAAACACATAAGATAGATGACTGAGGGATTACTGTAATTTTCCTTCAATCTTTCATCCTTAAAATCCTGTGGATCACAACAATCGAGATCCCTAATACCTGTGTATTTCTCAGCGGACATATAGCTTAAATCAATCGTGAGCTGTCAGTTGTTTTCATAGAAATAATTTATACATTTCACTCATACGTAATCTAAACCTCAAAGGCCTGACACAAAGAACAAACCAGGTTATGAAAAACCTTGAAAAGGTAAATAATACACTTGGTATATAACAAGGGTAGATCATCAAGTAACAATCTAGTTTAGTGTAATCATTCTATGTGATATTTAATTTATCTACTAGCATACCATTAAGAAAGCATTAAAAGGCAGAAGAAGAAGCCCTTGAGATATTTATTTCCATTTGAAGGTATCCCAAAGATTAGTGGTCATTGGCAAGTCAAGTTGTCTTCTTACATCAGTTAATGTAAAGTTATTTATTTGTTCCAGATATTCGCGCAAATGTAAACGAGGACTACCTGCGCTAGACGTTCTTAACTTTGAAATGATAGACTAGAGGATGAGCAGCTAGGCAACAACACCAGCCTTCAACTCTTTGGCTACTCTAATTGATTTGGCTGTCACTTTCATAACACACCCTGAAATTCTAAGAACAAAAGTTAACAAAGTGTTTATGTTTATTTAAAACCAGAATAACTATGAAAACTGTAGGTAGATGATTTAGTTGTTTTTAATATCATTATCAAAGTGCTGTAACAAACTTTGTTCGTTCTGAAATACAAAACTAAATACGATATAACATACGAATTAGAAATTAATGATTTTGTAGAAGTTGAATCAGTTATTCTACAAGTCAACTGCAAAGAAACGTGTCCAACTGATTTACATAAACTTTATCTTCTTTTTTTTGCATTTTATTTCTATTGTTCTCAGCCTCTACTTGCTATAAATATTTAATATATATGTTTCTTGGAAATGTTTTATAATGCTCTGCAATGAAATAACAGAAACACCTTTCATTATCAAAAATTTACAAAAAAAGAAATAAGATGATGCACATTTATAAAGCAATAAAACGTCTATAAACAAGTACGAGCTAATATTTATTTTTGACTGAATTTATCTTACCTATAATATCAGAGTGCTGTTTCACCGTTCATACATTTAGGTCTAGTCTAACAGCACCAACTAGCTGCATACACTAAATAAAGAATTCTTATGTGCCAGGTGTCTGCTTCTTTGTTAAGAAGAACTATGATTTTCTGGCTTGCCTCAAGCCACGACTGTTCATGCATCACCTACATGTCGGTGAACCGAAAGAATAAATACGTGCTACGTGGATGTCTGATAATCTCTACCCGTTCTTGTGGCGGCATCTGTGGAGTAAAAAGAAAACAAGTGAAAAATGCAACTAGGATACAGTCACGTTACAGTTACCTTCAAAATACGTAAAGAATGGAAAATCGTCTATAATCGTAAAATATGGAATTCTACTTGAAAATGTATGGATTTAATTTCCTTTAAAACTATGTTATCTAAAATAAAGAAACGTTTTATCGGGATATTATGACGAATTTTGTCAAGCTTAAACAAAACTTTTGAATTAGAAAGATATCAAAGATCAATCTTTCCATCTTAGTAGAGGACATGACATCTTTTTTTAATTAATAAGAATACAGTTCATATAAAGCCAAACTTTATATAATAACCAATGGAACTTCATAAAAGTTTTTTATTACAGTTTTAACTTCATAGTTATTTTAATTGTTGCTTTATATATCATTTTTATGTCAATCGTTTTATAAGGCAAGCTAACTGATTCGCTCTCTTTAAACAGTCTTGTTTTAATATGATGCAAGATCACAAGGTTTGAGGTTCTTTCATACAACGACGTTGCTTACCGGGTAGCCAAACCAGTTATGTTCAGAAGACCTAATCAGAAGATTCAAGCACCTTACATTTCAAACTAAATTTTTTTATAAACATATCCATAATAGTATAAAACTGACCATAGAAACAAAATGTTCCGCCGGTGGATCAGCTGTACGTTTACAGACTTACAGTGTTAAAATCCGGGGTTTGATTCCCTGCGGTCGACAGAGTTAAGATAGCCCAATGTGTAGCTTTGCGCTAAAACAAACAAACAAAATAAAAATTCATGTTTTTGCAATACATAACGTTTTGTTAAGAGAAAAAAGAACCGTCAAAAGCTATAGTAAAGATCAATGAGTAAAGTACTTATCTGAAATACACTAAATGTAGATATTATCTTTTATGTGGTAATGACATTAAAAAAGTAATTTACACAAGGTGGTTTTACCCGAGTCGACTCTGAGTTTCGTAAGTGGCCATTAATGTTGTACAATATATATATATATATAGTTCGTAGAAGATAAGTAGGCATTATTGATCAAAGAAACACATGCGATGAACCTTTCAAATCCACAGAGCAGCGCCTTCCAGTGAGGAGAAGCAGAACAACAACAAAAAAGAAATAATTTGCGTATTTTGTGTATTGGTGTATTTCGATTAAATTTGGTACATTTTCGATATATTTAAAAACAAATTCTAGCTAACTGTATCATTTGTTAGTTATTGTTATTTAAGAAAAGAAACATATTTATTGGGTTGTGGCTTTTATCCCAAAGGTATGAATATAACATTTGCAGTTTTTTAATATTAAGTACAAACATTTTAAAATCATTGTTGTATCAGAAAATTGTCATCTTGAAATGGTTGTGAGCAATGAAACGTTAAGTTTTCATGAGGATGTTTCTTATAAGGCCTGGATTTAGTTTTTTGTCTTTATGTTACTTGCATTATGGTTAAAATAAGGTATAAAATTTACTGTAGTTTGGGAGTGGGATTAATTTGTATTAAGTTTCCATATCGCTTTAAACTTACTTTAACGATAATGTATCATCTCTCTGCTGCCTTTAAGCCATATAGAGTCATAAAACAAGTTTCAAGAACACCAACGTAAACAATGTATAGCAAGTGCTATGAAAGTTATGCTGTTAGTTGTTTGAATTCAACACATGATAGTGTCCAAAGTGAGTTATATTTAATTTCAGAATAACAGTAACTACTGCGTCATTCCTTTATCAAGAGTCATGAACCTGACCAGATGCGTGAATTTCTTAAGAATGAGACTCTGGAACAATAACTAGCAACTGTCAACAGTTCTATACTACTAAATAAATCATTATTAACAAGAAAGCACAAAGACGTTAAACTTGAACTGAGAAGCGTCTTGGTTTTGAAGTAAATTTTAATTTTTTCAAGTATAGTCCAGCCTAAAGATAGATATTTCTATATAATTAAACATGAAACGTTCTAATCATGTAAATACTAACTTATAAGTTACCTTTATATGGATCTGAAAAATATGATAACACCGAATATCTTAAATGTACTGAAGATCTCCGACTAATACAAAGTTAATCAAAACAAGCCCTATAACTGAATTTCAACAGAACGATCAGTAACATATAACGTAATAAGGTAAAGTTGTTAAACACCGGCGTTTCAATGAAATAAGAACAGCTCCAGGACTCTAAACGATAACACTTCTCTTCAATACCAAGTTGTGGGGAATTAGGATGTTGAAAATAACACAAACTCAATAACTATATCAACAAAAGAGCCTAGAAAGGTCTGGTTGTTGAGGCGCTCGATTCGCGGGTTCGAGGGTGCGTTATAATGCGGTGGTCAGTTCCACTACTCGATTGGAGTAGCCAAAGAGTTGGCGGTGGGTAGTGTTGACCAGTTGCCTTTCCTCTAGTTTATAATTTCTAAATTAGGGACAGCTAGTCCAAATAGTGCTCGAGTGGTTTTGTGCAAAATTCAACAAACAAACAAGTAATATCAAAGGTTTATTTATTACAGTCTAAAATAATAATATATGTGCTATTTATATATGTTTTATTATTATTATTATTGAATTTTCAACAATTCAACTTTATAATTTCACAAATTTTCCTCTGAACATTGCACATTACTAATAATAAGTTGGAAAGTAAAGATTCATAAACATAATGAAGTGATTTATTTTGAGGGGAACATACTACATACCCGAAGAAGATAGGCCAATGCTCTTTCGAAACATATAATATGTTTACCCCAAAATAAATCACTTTATTATGCTTATAAACCATTGTTTGTCATTATTACATTAACATAATGTGCTACCGACTCAAATACTGCCCATTACTGTTTTCTTAGTGCAGTAATAGGACCTTAGAGGTCATATAATATAATTTGTTTTAGACTGTCGAATCACTAACTTAATTTGTTTCACAATTATGTGAGCTTAAGAATAAAGAAATGACAAATCTCATTATATATGTTAAATTCTGAGAATAATTTAAACCTTTATTGTTAAACAACGACGATTGTTTTTATCTTTTAATTCTGTATGGAACTTTTATTTTCTCCCTCTGGATTTTCTTGATCAAGTTGATTGTTCTCGTAGGAATCCTCATTCAAAGACGCAGTAAAGTTCTTAATTAAAATTTGTTTGCGTAATAGTTGCTATGGGAACACGTTTACTCATTCTTTTTGGGTGCACTTAAGTCTTAGGTGGATAGTGAATTATTCTTAAATGAGACTCCAAAGTTTCGAAGCTTTATCCTCAGTTGAGCTGGAAATTAATCACTCTTTTAATTACAACATTTTATCTAAATATATTTCGCAAGGTCTTAAATCTGCCATGACAAATTCATATAGTCCGTTACTATAACAATATCATTTTACTTTGAAGTCTTGTTTTTGATACTGCTTGTTCTGTGTATTGATTTGACATATATGTGTGTGTGTGTGTGCACGTGAGTTTTTCATGAACACATGGGTATAGATTAGCTGCAGATGAGAATAATCACGTAATCTGGGTTAACTAATATTCTGATACGTCTTCAACATTATTGGTGTACGCTTTTTTTATTACATCTCACATTATTAAATTAAATATATAAGACTTTTCGTCAGGTTAGGGCTTTATACCCATACCGGCGACGATAATCGTGCACTGAACAATAAGGAATATTTTCAGCATTGTTCAGTAAATAGTTGCATGTCAAAATATTCGACACAGGAGACAAAAGCTCGCAGAAAAAAATTAATTTTCAAGGTAGAGAAACTGTTAGTGATTGATTAACGTTAAAAATCTTGAACACTAACTTGAAATTATTAATTACGCGCTTATCATAAGTGACCAGAATTATCGACTCTTGGTGATTGGTTTTCATCTTTTGAAATCACGTATCAATGAGTGCCATGAACTGACGACACTCGCTGAGTGCCTTTCTCCTTCAGAAATCGTGTAAATGTTTAGGTTTAATCACATCATATATTGAATGATAAGCTATCCTTTCCTTATCAAGTGATATGCAAATACAGAAATATTTATATAACCTTTTTCCGCTTTAAGTTAAAAATGTTGTTCATCAAAGTATTTTCCAAATAATTTAGAATGCATTGGGAAAATAATTTCCTACTCAATAAGCATCGGCTTATAAGTATGTTTAGGGAAATTTACATATATATATATATATATATATATATGAATTATTGTATGTATATTTTCTATGAGTGCAACTGATATGTGAAAAAACGTGTTCTTATATAGTCCATTAAGTACACTTAACATTTTTGAGAGGGCATTTCGGTCTTTATTTTACAACAATCATAAAAAACAGCAAACCCTCTGAAATAATATTTTTAAAACGTGAAACTTATACTAACAAAAGTTTTCAATTCATGCTTCTCAAAATTCTCTATTTTTTATATCTAACACACCTCTGACATAAACATTATCCACGGATATATATTTTGGTTTTACCTCTGACATAAACATTATCCACGGATATATATTTTGGTTTCACCTCTGATACAAATATTATCCACGGATATATATTTTGGTTTCACCTCTGATATAAATATCATCCACGGATATATATTTTGGTTTCACCTCTGACATAAACATTATCCACGGATATATATTTTGGTTTCACCTCTGATATAAATACTATCCACAGATATATATTTTGGTTTCACCTCTGACATAAACATTATCCACGGATATATATTTTGGTTTCACCTCTGACATAAACATTATCCACGGATATATATTTTGGTTTCACCTGTGTCATAAATACTATCCACGGATATATATTTTGGTTTCACCTCTGATATAAATATTATCCACGGATATATATTTTGGTTTTAGAAATTCACTCATGCCTCACCTGATGATCATAAATTTCAGAATAATAAGGAAATACGTCATAGCTAAAATCAAAACTAAACACATGAGTTTTGTGTATAGACTTCAGAAACTATCCATACAAAATTATTTATAGCGTTTTTCCATTTCACGATTAAACTGTCATTGCACTTCTATCAGTGTCGTAAACTTGTGTTGTGAGGAAATGAGAAAGTTAGTAACACCATAATAACTCATAAAGTTGCACATAATAGGTGTAAACTATGAAGTGGTAGTCTGTTTAGTTTCCATTAACGCTTACTAAATTTTGAGAGAGCGAGTGGATAATGGTACGCCACGTGACGGTACCCCCCTCCCCACTCTCCCAATAATATTGCGAGATGGCATGTGCTTCTATTGCATTGAACACGACGTTGCATGCTCGTACGTCATAAAGTCATGTTTTGGTACATAAAATTATGAATACAGATATCAACGCTAGGAGAAGATAAAAAAATCGTTTAATGTGCATCGGTTTTCAAATTAATGGATATCTTGGTGAAATATGCATATGTTATACATGTTAATGTAGATGTTTCATTTTCACAATTATATTTATGACAAAAATATGGAATTATTTAACTTTACAAATAATGATACTCATAAATAAGATAAAGTGGAAAATAACTAAGTCATCAAAGAGTTTTTTGTTTGTTTGTTGTTAAGCGCAAACTACAAAATAGGCTATCTGTGCTCTGCCTATCGCGACTATCGAAAAAATAACAACGAATTTTAGCATTATAAGCCAACAAACTTACCCAAGAGGACAATGTTCAAAAATAAAACGAAAATATTTAATGTTAAAAGCAAAAACAATTTTCATATTTTCATGTTTATGGAATAGGTATGTGTAAATAGTGTGAAAGATAAGTAATGAATATATCTATTATATACATAAATTCTCTTTAAGGTGTAGTAATGTCTACATATATTAAACTTAGTTTTATATATATACATATATCCTACAATTATGTTTGGAATTGAAATAAGCCAATAAAGAAATGCGCACAGTTACTTAGGTAACAGGATATCCTAATGTTAGTATTCTAACGATCCGAGGAAATGTGGTAAAATACGTGTGTAAAGTAATTAACGATTTGTTATTAGTGCAAAATTGACATACATACGAATGGATCGAAATTGCAGGCGACTGTTAAAAACTTGCAGTTCTAGTTCAGAATGGAACCTTTATCTTACAAATGTAAATATTCAAAATTCTTATCATGTTCTCGTTGTGGCTGTGAATGAGTTGGATGATCAATTTCTGCTAAATTTAGTCGGAGACGTGGAAGAAAGCAAGGCAACTGAAAAAGTGTATTGGCAAGTACCAATAATACAATAATCGGTCGAAGAAAACGACCACGGCCAAATTACAATGAGAATATTGTGAATATCAATGATGAAGTTGTGCATGATGAAAATAACGACATGGATAATGACCTCTTGGCCTCAATTGAAGATAACTAAGATGAGGTGGTGATGACAAAGGAAGTGAATACGACATGAAAGAATGTAACATGTAAATGATGTCAGAGACTTTTTCGGAATAGATGCTTCTTTGACGATGTATTTACCAAGTCGAATATCATGTAAAAGTGAATCCTTTAATTCTATTTATGAAGCAAGTCGTATAATTACCTTCAGTATTACAGTACTAAAGAAAATATGCTCTGTTATCTTACTCGATGATGCAAACCAATTATTGCTTAACATAAGAAAACAAATCGTATCCAGTAAGAAGTCAAAGAAAAATATAATTGAAGTACAATCAAAACTTCAGCTGTGTTCTATCTAGTGAAGTGTGTTATTAACTCCACTGTGTACTTCACTACAAAATGACGACATTTTACGTTTATGTAAAATCGGTATCAAAACCAATAGACTACCTTATGCTTTAGCTTGATACATACAGTAATTTATAAACGTTTTTCGAATGAGGCTGTTTATAATTGCAGTTATCTAACTTTTCCAATAAATAGCTAATATTCCTTGATACATCGATCTTTGTGTAGCCATATCTTCATCTATACTTAATATTTTACTCTAAAAAAGCTGTGAAATCCTTATCACTGGTACTTTCGTTTAGTATCATTTCCGCAAGATCGATTTTTTGGTGATACTACCACTAGTACAAAATTTTACCTCATTTGTCGTAAGACAGGTGTTAAAACTCTTATTAAAGTATTTCTATAGTAATTAAGTGATAGGCTTGTCGTCAGTTCGTCCAACAAAGGCTAATGGTTTAAATAATATTTATTGTTACTAGCAATACAGAGCTGTCTTCACCAAGGCAGAGCTAAACATAAATATTGTCATTCATTTGCCAAGATAACAATATTATCCAAGAACAGCCCATACAGTATAACAAAAGTAAACGGTTAAGTGAGAACACGTTTAATGATTTATTGTGTATTGTTTGTTCGTTGAAACAATTATAAACTAAGGTGTTACAAATATTTCTTCATAAAACTTCAACTACAGCTAGAAATTGTGTTGATGCCACTTGTACGTGTAAGCGTAGTGTGTATGTGTGTATGCGCTTGTTTTTAGGCCAATCAGTGGATCAATCTAGTCGTTTCAGGATAGTTAGTGTCAAACGAAAATCAAACATCATACATATTTTAGGGCTGTGGAGTCAATTGTGTGGTTTTTGTGTATTTATTACTAGAAGTTGAAACAATATATATATCTTACTGAAATGTTAATTAGAGCAGCCGCTATTATTTAGTTAATTCTCTTAAAAATTATATATAAGTTAGAAAATAATACTCATCCCTATGAATGAATTACATAAGTTCATCTATGCGGTTTTTGTTACCGAAGATAGTAATACAAAAGGAATGAAATCACCGTCTGCATGTACGGTTAGAATATTTTCCATTGACGTTATAGATATTTATATTGTGCCGAACGTTCTTGCACTATGATGCCTTAAAATCTTATTTTTAAAACTTTCTTAAAAGTCCTTTTCGTATAATGTAGTTACTCTATAATACATACCAGCAAAGCAATAACAACAATATTTCAATAAATGAAAACCCCAAGTTACATTTAGTTCAATGTAGTAAGCTTTAGAACTTAAGTCAAGATTTTACAGACAACACTTAACCTTTCATTCTTTTCCTTGTCTACCAAACCAGCTTTTAGTAGCTTTGTTTCAACTGTGTATCACTAAGTATTATTTTCTATTACTAGGGGCGCAACCACTGACGTTTCCTATAAAGAAGGACGCGAGCATTAAGGTACTCTATATTTATTGTTTGTATTCTTCAGCATTTTTGAAAGTTTGTAATTGAAAGGACCAAGTACTATCAATGCTAGATGGTCCTTCACATGTTTTCATTTTTCAAACTCATTAATATCATGTCTTTAGAATATTTTATTCTCACTGAAGCATAATTTTTGAATTATCTCGAGAAACAAGTTATACCTTTTAACATGTTGATCATGTTACTAAGTTATAAAGTTTACAATACTTCTTTAGATACAAAGGTGCACAAAAACGATTTGCTGAATGATGTTGTTTGACGTCTTATCAAATTAAACCACCGTTAAGTATAAATAGCATTTTTTTAAGTATGCAGTTTTCTGGATCGAAACATTTTCAGTCGTGATAATTTTTCACATTTCTGAAAATTAACTAAAAATATTAGAAAAATAAAAAGAACAATAAAAGTATATAACATCCTACATGAAAACATTTGCTTATAATGATAACCATGCTAAGAAAATATTATTTAAAATATGGTGTAGATATTTGTAAAAATAGCAAATAAACATCAAATACGAGATTTTTATCGTGTTTGAATAATTATTTTACATGTTGCTCTTTTCTCGTCCCATTTCTTTTACGTAAAGCTACTGATGTGCTTTATAGCACAATGTAACAGAGGCGTTAAACTATACAATGTTTCATTGATTTTTTCGTGTTTCTTGAAACACGCTAGTTTCCAATAGCTGATTTAAACCAACTGAAATTAAATTCTAATATCCAATAGCTATTCCAAACCAAATAATCGGATATTCTAGTGACCAATAACTTAATCAAATCAACTGAAAGGAAATGCTAATGTCAAATAGCTGTTCAAACCAACTGAGAGTAGAAGCGAATGTTCAATAGTTGATTAAGCTAAGTGGAAGGAGGGGCTAATATCCAATAGCTGATACAAACCAACTGTGATGAGATGCTAATATCTAACAGCTGTTCCAAACAACTGAGAGAATATGTTAAGTTCAATAGCTTATTTAAACCCACTGAGACGAAACGCCAATGTCCAAGAGCTGTTCCAAGCTAATTCAAAGAAGATGCTAATATCAAATATTTGAAGATAGCTTTTATATGCGGAAACATCTGTTAGCTGAGTTCTTGTACAGATCTCAAAATACAACGTTGATAAATGGAAACATCGGCCCATGTAGATACGTAGATCTTGAAAGTCGAGTTGTTCAAAACTTGAAAATAGCGTTGATAACTGGACCAATTGTTGGTTGAGATGTTGCAAAAGAAATATCTACTGAAGCTTTTCGCCAAACACTAATCATAGCAGAACCGTCTGGAAAATGAACTATAGGAAATAGTACAGCTTATAAAATGAGTCAGGCCGGTAAAGCAATCACTGATTGGCATGGCCTTTAGCCAATCAGGAAATGTCGCAGACCTACTGAAGGATGTGTAGATTGTATAGGAATTATTTTGGCGTCAAATGACAGGTTTATGTGTTTTAATAAAGGTAGCTTCCAAGTATAGAGATGAAAAGTCGACC
>NW_013665618.1:90643-91094 GCF_000517525.1 Limulus polyphemus
TAAGATAAAAATACTTTCAGAAATATAATACTTTTTCTTGAAATCAGTGTTTGATATATGGAAGCATTGGCTCATGTAGATATGTAGATCTTGAAAGTCAAGATGTTCAAAACTTGAAAATAGCATTGATAACTGGACCAATTGTTGGTTGAGATGTTGCAAGAGAAATATCTGATGAAGCTTTTCACCAGACTCTAATCATAGCAGAACCATCTGGAAAATGATCTATAGGAATTAGTACAGCTTATAAAATGAGTCAGATCAACGTAAACAATCACTGATTGGCATGTCCTTTAGCCAATCAGGAAATGTTACAGACCTACTGAAGGATGTGTAGACTGTATGGGAATTCTTTTTGGCAGCAAAGGACAGGTTTATGTGTTTTAATAGAGGTGGCTTCCAGAATAGAGAGATGAAATGTCGACCGACCATTTGCAATAATTTCAAACAT